>NC_091954.1:102474828-102820095 GCF_031021105.1 Erythrolamprus reginae
TCCACTGATCAATTGTTCTAACAGTCAGGAAATTTCTCCTTGGTTCTAGATCGGTTGTCTCCTTCATTAGTCTTCACCCACTGCTTCTTGACTCAAACAGACTCAAACTCAACCCGGATAAGACGGAGTGGCTGTGGGTTTTGCCTCCCAAGGACAACTCCATCTGTCCTCCCATTACCCTGGGGGGGGGAAGTATTGACCCCCTCAGAGAGGGTCTGCAACTTGGGCGTCCTCCTCGATCCACAGCTCACATTAGGGAAACATCTTTCAGCTGTGGTGAGGGGGGCGTTTGCCCAGGTTCGCCTAGTGCACCAGTTGTGGCCCTATTTGGACCGGGACTCACTGCTCACAGTCACTCATGCCCTCATCACCTCGAGGCTTGACTACTGTAATGCTCTCTACATGGGGCTACCTTTGAAGAATGTTCGGAAACTTCAGATCGTGCAGAATGCAGCTGCGAGAGCAATCATGGGC
The DNA here is from genome assembly GCF_031021105.1 of Erythrolamprus reginae. Classification (NCBI taxonomy): domain Eukaryota; kingdom Metazoa; phylum Chordata; class Lepidosauria; order Squamata; family Dipsadidae; genus Erythrolamprus; species Erythrolamprus reginae. The sequence goes on from NC_091954.1 coordinate 102,475,303, forward strand.
TTCTCTAAGTATGCCCATGTTACTCCAACACTCCGCAGTCTGCACTGGTTGCCGATCAGTTTCCGGTCACAATTCAAAGTGTTGGTTATGACCTATAAAGCCCTACATGGCATCGGACCAGAATATCTCCGGGATCGCCTTCTGCCGCACGAATCCCAGCGACCGGTTAGGTCCCACAGAGTGGGCCTTTTCCGGGTCCTGTCGACTAAACAATGTCATCTGGCGGGACCCAGGGGAAGAGCTTTCTCTGTGGTGGCTCCGACCCTCTGGAACCAGCTCCCCCCAGAGATTAGGATTGCCCCCACCCTCCTCGCCTTTTGTAAGCTCCTTAAAACCCACCGCTGCCGTCAGGCATGGGGGAATTGAAACATCTCCCCCTTACCCATGTAGTTTCTGTGTATGATTCGACTGTGTGCTTGTTTTTTATATATTGGGGTTTCTTTTGGATTTTTTAACCTAAAACTAATTTAGATTGCTAAATATTAGATTTGTTACTATGTATTTTTTTTTTACCATTGTTGTGAGCCACCCCGAGTCTACGGAGAGGGGCGGCATATAAATCCAATAAATCTAATCTAATGTAATCTAATCTAATCTTGTCTTACTCTCAGGTGCTTTAGAGAATAGCTTGACTCCCTCTTTTTTGTGACAGTCCCTCAAATGTGGAAACATTGCTATCATGGCTTAGTTCTTCTTTTCAACAAACTAGACATACCCAATTCCAGCAACCATTCTTTATGTTTTAGCCTCCAGTCCCCTAATCATCTTTGTTGCTCTGACTCTTTCTAGAGTCCCCACATCAGAAGAGATACAATGGCAATAAAGCCATTGTAATTCTGAGTCACTCTTTTTGCCATTCTGAACCTCTCAGCATTATGTTGCAACCTGACTTTGTGATGACTCAGTATATATTATCAGTGCGAAAGCCTAAATCAAAACAAATGCATCATTTGCAAACAGATGTTTCATAACTCTTTCCTTTCTTTATAAATTTGCTGAAGAAGAGTCATTTTTTGGAATAGCAGTGCTCAAAAGAGGGTAGTTATTCCCCCGTCCCCCAAATTTTATTCTTTTCATCACTTAAACTTTATTTGCTGCCTGTTACAAATTCCAGAGAATAATCACAAAAATGTGCCCTCCAATAGAAACATAGAAACATAGAAGACTGACGGCAGAAAAAGACCTCATGGTCCATCTAGTCTGCCCTTATACTATTTCCTGTGTTTTATCTTAGGATGGATATATGTTTATCCCAGGCATGTTTAAATTCAGTTACTGTAGATTTACCAACCACGTCTGCTGGAAGTTTGTTCCAAGGATCTACTACTCTTTCAGTGAAATAATATTTCCTCACATTGCTTTTGATCTTTCCCCCAACTTTCTGCATATCTTCTCTCTTGGAAAGGAAAAAAAAAGAATCTTCAATCTTAAACTGCGTAAGGTTTTTCAGGGTTTTTTGGGTGTGGGAGAGAAAGAGATCACTTCTTGTTTTCAAACTTAGTACACAGATTGCAACGTGGCAGAAGTTATGGTGATGTGGCTGACAGGCTCCAAACACTCTTCCCTTTTCTTCCACCCTGGCTTCAGCCCCGATCGTTTCTCATGGCATTGGCTTGAAATGTGAGAATTTTGGACAACTGCAGATACTAGCACAATGATGGAGAACCTTTTTTTCCTCGGGTGCCAAAAGAGCATGTGTGCGTGTTTATGGATTAAAAATAAGGACTCCTGGATATTTTTGCATGCTTAGAAATTGGATGCAATCAAGGCTTTTGAATTCCAAGTATACTTTGGCTCACCTGTTGTTGTATGGTAGGAGTTGGAAGGACTTTTCAATTGATTTTCTGACTTTCCGAAGGTGAAGGACAATTTCCTTTTGCAGATAAATTCTATTTCTGTAATATCAGAAATAGATATTATGTCTGATATTACAGAGTGCTAATAAACACTACCCCCTAGCAATTTTAAAGGGATATACATCAGAAAGGAAAGGTAAATATTTTAGGCCAGTGGTGGCGAACCTTTTTTCCCTTGGGTGCCAAAAGTGCGTGCGTGCTATCACATATGTGTGAGTGCCCACGCCCATAATTCAATGCCTGGGAAGGGTGAAAACAGCTTCCCCAATCCCCCCGAGGCCCTCTGGAAGCCAGAAACAACTTGTTTCCAAACTTCTGGTAGGCCCAGTAGGCTTGTGTTTTACCCTCCCCTGGCTCTTCCCTGGAGCAGGGGGAGGATAAAATCGCCCTTCCCATCCCCTGGAGGCTCTCTGGAAGCCAAAAAACACCCTCCCAGACCCTCTGTGCCAGCAAAAAATCAGCTGGCCAGCACACACATGCATGTTGAAGCTGAGCTAGGGCAATGGCCGGAGGTGGGGTTTCGAGGACTTCCATGTTTTTGCAATGGTGCGATTTCGCTGAGGCTTCCCTCGCTGAGAAACCCCACCTCCGGATTTCCGTTGCCAGTGGAGCGCCCGTTTTTGCAATCCTGGGATTCCCCTCCTGGGATTTCCCTACAGCATCGCAAAACCGCGGAAGTCAGGTGGTGGGATTTCCCATGGAGGGAGCCTCAGCGAAATTGCACCATTGCAAAAACGGGTGCTCCACTTGCAACGGAAGTCCGGAGGCGGGGCATCCCAGCGGCGGTCTCGGGTTCGTAAAGCGAAAAAAGTTCCTAAGAAGAGGCAAAATAAAAAATCCAAACTCCGGGTTCATATCTCGAAAAGTTCGTATGACGAGGGGTTCGTAAGACAAGATACCACTGTATTGCTTGTCACAACCAAGAGATGTTCGCTGAAATACAGTGATACCTTGTCTTACAAACATAATTGGTTCTAGGACAAGGTTCTAAAGGTGAAAAGTTTGTAAGATGAAACAATGTTTCCCATAGGAATCAATGGAAAAGCGATTAATGCGTGCAAGCACAAAATTCACCCCTTTTGCCTGCCGAAGCACCCATTTTTGTGCTGCTGGGATTCCCATGAGGCTCCCCTCCATGGGAAACCCCACCTCTGGACTTCTGTGTTTTTGCGATGCTGCAGGGGAATCCCAGCAGGAGAATCCCAGCATTGCAAAAATGACCGCTTCGTTGGCAACGGATGTCCAGAGGTGGGGTTTCCCAGCGAAGGGAGCATCAGTGAAATCGCAGCATTGCAAAAACACTGAAGTCCTCGAAACCCCACCTCTGGACCTCTGTGTTTTTGCAATGCTCCGATTTCACTGAGGCTCCCCTCGACAGCGAAGCACCCATTTTTGTGCTGCTGGGATTCTCCTGCAGCATTACAAAAACACGGAAGTCCGGAGGTGGGGTTTCCCATGGAGGGGAGCCTCAGGGGAATCCCAGCAGCGCAAAAACAGGTGCTTCGCTTACCATGGAAGTCCGGAGGTGGGGCATCCCAGCGGTGGCGGTGGGTTTGTACGGTGAAAATAGTTTGTAAGAAGAGGCAAAAAAATCTTAAACCCCTGGTTTGTATCTCGAAAAGTTTGTATGATGAGGCGTTTGTAAGATGAGGTATCACTGTACAGTAATACCTCATGATACGAACTTAATTGGTGCAAGGAGGAGGTTCGTAAGACGAAAGGTTAGTAAGACGAAACATTGTTTCCCATAGGAAACAATGTAAAGTCAATTAATCCGTGCAACCAAACCCCCCCCCCCGCAAAAAAACGGCTTTCGGCGACTGCTGGGAAGCCGCGCGGCTGTTTTAAAAGGTGACAGCCGGTCTGGGGGGCTTCCCAGCACCCCCCTGAACCCAAGTTTGGGGTTCAGGGGGGTGCTGGGAAGCCCCCCAGGCTGGCTGTCACCTTTTAAAACAGCCGCACGGCTTCCCAGCTGTCTCCCGAAGCCGAACGCCAAAGCCGAACTTCCGCGTTCGGCTTCGGGAGACAGCTGGGAAGCCGCGCGGCTGTTTTAAAAGGTGACAGCCGGGCTGGGGGGCTTCCCAGCAACCTCCCGAACCGAACCCGGGGTTCAGAAAATTTTTGCCTCTTCTTACGAACTTTGTTCGAGTTACGAATCGGCGTTCGGGAGGCTTCTGGGAAGCCCCGCCGCCCGGCTGTCACCTTTTAAAACAGCCGTGCGGCTTCCCAGCAGTTTCCGAACGCCGGTTCGTAACTCAAAAAAAGTTCGTAAGAAGAGGCAGAATTTTTCTGAACCCCGGGTTCGTATCACGAGTTGTTCGTAAGACGAGGGATTCGTATCTTGAGGTACCACTGTATTTCTTTTTTTCCCCCTTGAAAAATAACTGAAAGATGTTCCTTTTGCTTCAAACAAAGGAGCAGCAGTTGAAAAACTGCAGGAGGAAACTTTGGCACTGCACAAGTTAAAGCACGCTGGCATTTAAGACTTTTTCTAGCAGTCCTTTGGAATAACTGAGACCAAGAAAACTGTGGCGAAGAGATAAAGTCCCACTGTTTTTCCTAATATTGCCAATGTTATGTGTCAAAACTGGAGAGGAATACATTTTACGGCTGCGAAAGAAAAGCATTGTAAACAAAATATCCAATCTGAAATGTTTATTTCCACCAGTTATCAGTTTGCCTTGAACTCTTTTTAAAGATTGTTTCTTGTGAAAAACAAGCACGTTGAAGTTGCGGTCAACTCTGGATTTCCGAAACAAACACATAATAATTTTAGAACTGAAGACTTCGCATTAAAAGAGCTTCCTGGTTTACAGAAAAACAGCTTGATGCCTCCCAAGTATGCCTCCTGCTGGCGAAAGAAAGGAAGAGCTTTGTAACAGCTAAATACACTGCTCAAAAAAAATAAAGGGAACACTTAACACAATATAACTCCAAGTAAATCAAATATCTGTGAAATCAAACTGTCCGCTTAGGAAGCAACACTGATTGACAGTCAATTTCACATGCTGTTGTGCACATTCAACTTTGTACAGAACAAAGTTGAGAACTTAAGAACTTAATTCGTTCTGTGACCAGGTTCTTAAGTAGAAACGTTCTTAAGTAGAAGCAATTTTTCCCATAGGAATCAATGTAAAAGCAAATAATGTGTGCAAACCCATTAGGAAAGAAATAAAAGCTTGGAATTTGGGTGGGAGGAGGAGGAGAAAGAAGAGGAGGAGGACAGTCGCTGCTGGAGGAAGAAGGTGAGGTGAATTTTTAAAAAATCCAAAGCTTTAAAGCTTAAAAAAAAAAGAGGGACTCTGAGGGCCCAGAGAAAGGAAACACTCTGTTTGCTCTACGCTGCCCAGAGCGAAGGGAGTGTTTCTTTTCTCTGGGCCCTGGCAGAGGTTTATTCCCTCTCTAAGCGCCCAAAGAAAGGAAAATGCTTTGTTCGCTCTGGACTGCCAAAGCCTCCCTAAGTGCCAGCAAAAGGCTCCTCTGGTAGCCCAGAAAAGCTCGAGATGGCTGCGATTAAAGGGGGAATGGCAAGAAACTGACCGGGCCTTCGTGCTGCTCTCAAATTTCCTGGGAAATTTTTCTGGACTCAGGTTCTTAAATAGAAAATGGTTCTTAAATAGAGGCAAAGAAATCTTGAACACCCGGTTCTTATCAAGAAAAGTTCTTAAGTAGAGGCATTCTTAGGTAGAGGTATCACTGTATTCAATGAGAATATTTTCATTAATTCAGATCTAGGATGTGTTCTTTGAGTGTTCCTTTTATTTTTTTGAGCAGTATATTTCGAAATTCAAGGAACTGCCCAATAAACTAACAGTAAAAACAGCTCCTCCAAAGAACCTTTAAGACAGGGGTGAAATTCAAATTTCCCCCCTACCGGTTCCGTGGGCGGTGATGGCCTGCTACCGGAACAGTAAGGTGCTACATTCCTGTAGTGATTTTCAGGATGTGTGCGATGTGACCCCAGTATGAGGCATATGCACCCCCCGGGCGTAAAATCTGGCTTCTGCACATGTGCAGCAAGAAAAATCTCATGCAAAGACAAAAAATATCGACAGAAATTCCCCAGTCAGGCTTGCTCTCAGGTCATTGGAGAAATGTGTACAAAGACCTCACTCCCGTCCCATCAAAGTTGAACAGCTACTGGCCATTCATCTGCACGACACTTTGTTCCATCCATGATGAAAAACTTGCACAATAGAAACATAGAAGATTGACGGCAGAAAAAGACCTCGTGGTCCATCTAGTCTGCGCTTATACTATATCCTGTATTTTATCTAGTGTTAAAATATCATCTTGTGTTGTGGTCCATTCTGGATTCCCTCTCCCCACCATTGATCACCAAGGCTCTTTACTCTTTTTACTGAAATATACTTGGAACAAACTTCCAGCAGACGTGGTTGGTAAATTCACAGTCACTGAATTTAAACATGCCTGGGATAAACATTTATTTATTTATTTTATTTATTTATTAGATTTGTATGGCGCCCCTCTCTGCAGACTCGGGGCGGCTCACAACACAATAAACATATATCCATCACAAGATAAAATACAGGAAATAGTATAAGGGCAGACTAGATGGACCATGAGGTCATTTTCTGCCGTCAATCTTCTTTCTTTCTTTCTTTCTTTGATTTTTATGCGGCCCTTCTCCTTAGACTCAGGGCAGCTTACAACATGTTAGCAATAGCACTTTTTAACAGAGCCAGCCTATTGCCCCCACAATCCGGGTCCTCATTTTACCCACCTTGGAAGGATGGAAGGCTGAGTAAACCTTGAGCCAGTGATGAGATTTGAACCGCTGTCCTGCAGATCTAGCAGTCAGCTTTAGTAGCATTCCTGGTCTTGACCACATTCCTGCCTCAGACCTACTGATCTGGCACCAGCCCTCACTAGCAACTTACTTCAAATTGCTAGTGGTTATTAATTCATCTTGAGTGGTGCTTCTGCCAAAGGCTGAGAATCCATTGACTTTTAAGTGGCTGGCACTTACTGGAAAATGTGCTAAGGAGAGAGCTTCTGGACTAGTGACAGAAGCATCAAGCCAATTTGGCAACTATTTCTCCCATAAGCAAGTGCTGTAACTGTTAATTATTTTGCACGCACACACACTTAAACCCCTTCTGAATTCCAAACTTGTGTGCCATCTCCAAAAAAGGTTTGGAATCCAGTGTTACATACATACAGGTACATACCATACGTTTTGGACTATAAGATGCATGAGTGTATAACACGCACTAAGATTTCAAAGAGGTAAGTAAGAAAAATGGTTTTTGGCCTCCCTGGCTTTCAGGGGCACTCTGCAGACCGTCCAAACATTCTGCACACCACTTTTTTGCAAAAAGGGACTCGTTTCCACCCATTTTCTGAAAAATGGGGCACACAGTGTTTGGGAAGCATGCAGAGTGCTCCTAGGGGCTGGGAAAAGGCTAAAACGGCCAATTTCTTTTGGCAAAATGCAGCATTTTTTGCCCATATTTTTTGGAAAAATTGCAGGCCTCCCAAACCCTTTGCACACCCAATTGTGCTGTGTGCAGGGGTATAGATTATTAGCCGCCCTGAGTCTTCGGAGAGGGGCGGCATACAAGTCTAATAAATTATTATTATTATTATTATTATTATTATTATTATTATTATTATTATTATGTCAGTACAACACAGCAAACAAGATCACTATGCTGGATTTCGTATGTCATCACCAGTCGGGCGCTTCCCAAGCACCTAGGACTGCGTGATGCAGCGGCAAATTATGTTTGCCGATCCCAGTAAAGCGGCCTTTTGCAATTGACAGATGGAGATTTTGTCAATTACGATGGTTTTCAAATGTCCGCTGAGATCCTTTGGCACTGCGCCCAGCATGCCAAGTACCACTGGGACCACTTTCACTGGCTTATGCCAGAGTCGTTGCAGCTTGATTTTTAGATCTTCATATTTCACTAATTTCTCTAGCTGCTTCTCCTCAATTCTGCTGTCTCCTGGGATTGCGATGTCGATTATTATTATTATTATTATTATTATTATTATTATTATTATTATTTAGCCAACCTTTTCTACTGCCTCCCTTAAAACCAGATTTATTTCCTTGCAAATACATTTAGAATCGGATCTGGAGATTACACAAGACTTTCCCCCCCCATAAATTATGTGTCACAAAATGTACAGGGGAAGCATGCTATCCTGTACAGGAAGTTCTTTAACAATGTCTTCAGATGAGTAGCATGAATTCCTTTTCTGGAGGCCGAACCTTTCTCTGTTTACAAGTTTTCGTTCAGCCACTTGAAATAGCTGTCTCTGGTTTGAAATCCTGCAGAAAAATTAAGTGGCCAAACGGTGAAGACCATGCAGCCATGAAAACAGTCTTCAAAGTGGTCAACGGTGACTTCTACGCCGGCTTTCTCTAGCCGCTTGGCGTACATGAGACCATCATCTCTTAGAATATCAATCTCACAAGTCATAATATAGGTTTTGGGCTGCTGGCGCAAAAGCTCTTTGTTAGCCAGAAGCGGAACTGCGCGGACATCTAATAGAGCGGGAATATTTTGGATGATTTCAGGTTTCCCCGTGGTAGGAGATACAAGTTTGTAATTCTTCCTGAATCTTGAGGGCAGAAGGAAAGTCCAGTCTACTTGGTCTCTAAAGGAATTGGCTTCGCTCACATCTAGAGAGGTATGATAGTTCATCAACATGGGCTGGACGAAATCATAACTTCCGTTGAAATACTCTACCCAGAATTGCACCATCACTGAACGTGCCAGGATTGGGCTGAGCTTGTTCTGTTGGTATGAAGGAGTATTAAAATCAAAAGATTGAAGGACAGGATAGATTAGGGCCTGAAGTTTAAATCCATTGGTTATGTTCTCCTCTTGGCTTATCTGTAGAAAGAAGACAGAAAACAGGGAGTGACTCAGTCAAACAACGCATAGAACTTGAACACACCGGCCTATAATTTGTTTTCTTCAAAACCAGCCTAATAAAGTGCAGTTTCAATAAAAGAAAATATATGCTGCCAAACTAACGCTTGATTTTTGCAATATGGAAGAAAGGGGGAAATCCAGAAACTCAACATGCGACATTATTATTTAGCCGTCCCGAGTCTACAGAGAGGGGCGGCATACAAATCTAATCTAATCTAATCTAATCTAAGCTAAGCTAAGCTAAGCTAAGCTAAGCTAAGCTAACCTAATATATATATATATAATATAAATATTTATTAATTAAATTTTTTATGCCGCGTTTCTCCTTAGACTCTGGGCGGCGTACAACATGTTAGCAATAGCACTTTTTAACAGAGCCAGCCTATTGCCCCCACAATCCGGGTCCTCATTTTCCCACCTCGGAAGGATGGAATGCTGAGTCAACCTTGAGCCGGTGATGAGATTTGAACTGCTGATCTACAGATCTACAGTCAGCTTCAATGGCCTGCAGTACAGCACTCTACCTGCTGCGCCACCCCGGGTCTCTATATGTGAGTGAATGAATTAAACCCATATGTACAACACAGGTGTTCCGTCCCAGTAGGAAATTCTGAGATGGTGCGCAGCTGTGTGCCTCCCAAGCATGCACGTGTTCCCCCGTGCAAGATTTGGCTTCTGCATATGCGCAGAAAGTAAAATTTTGCATGAAGATGCTTGCACAAGTGAGATTTGGTTCTATCAATGCCAGTCTGTGGACACCGCCATCTTTTTTGGGGGGGGGGGGATTTTTTTGAGGGGGGATTTTTTTCTTCTGCGCATGCGCGGGAGCTGAACTTCTGGCACTTCACATGCGCCACTCTCTTGTTTTGGGCTCTTTAAGGTGGATTTTTTTAAAAAAAAAATGGCACCGTGCATATGAACATATGCGCGGCTATGCAGCGTATGAGGAAGCTAACCAGCAGCGAGGTAATTTAGAACCTACCCATGGTATTGAGCAGGAGGTTGGACTAGAAGACCTCCGAGGTCCCTTCCAACTCTATTATTCTGTAAAATTCAAGCATTCTACAAGGGTTGCCCAGAAAGTAATGCACCACATTTTCTTTCTCAGCTTACAGTAATGGTACGAATGCGAAACTTTAGATATACATTATTTGAATTGTCAAGAGTGTGTGTGTAAATTTTGTGTTTCTTCAGACAAATAGTGTAGCTGCAGCAGCGTTTCGAAATGGCGTCTGTAAGTGATGTATGTTATAAGCAGTGTGTCGTCATTGAATTTCTCACTGGGGAGAAAGAAACTATTGGGAACATTCACAAATGTTTCTGTACAGTTTATGGAGAATCTGCAGTCAACAGAAGTACGGTTAGTCGCTGGGCACAGAGGGTGAAGCCATTAGAAGACGGTTCGGTGATTCGCACACTGCAGAAATGGCTTCGTAAGCAGAACAAGGAGTGGTACCGACAGGGCATACACACCCTTGTGTCTCACTGGAGGATGGCCATAGAACAGGACGGAGATTACATGGAAAAATAGGGAGTGTAGAAGAAACATCATTCTTTCTTGTGTGTAAGTTTCATTCTGTTCAATAAATAATTGTTGGAGAAAAAAAATGTGGTGCATTACTTTCTGGGCAATCCTCGTATTAGACAGGTCATAAATTGGCCAGCCTTAAGATCAAAGGATGTTGATCTTGAATGTTATATAATTTGAATGCTAATAACGTAATTATATGTGTTTACAATTTAAAGAAAAATCTAAAGTCGTCATGTCAAGGGGAAAAAAATGGAGAGGGTTGCAGTTAAGTAGTTCTATATTATTTATCTCAATTAGTCTCACAATTAATCTGCTAGGACAGCCTATCCCTTCAATCCATAAGGATAATTATTGTGCCTGATTAGAAACATAGAAACATAGAAGTCTGACGGCAGAAAAAGACCTCATGATCCATCTTGTCTGCCCTTATACTATTTCCTGTATTTTATCTTAGGGTGGATATATGTTTATCCCAGGCTTGTTTAAATTCAGTTACTGTGGATTTATCCACCACGTCTGCTGGAAGTTTGTTCCAAGGATCTACTACTCTTTCAGTAAAATAATATTTTCTCATGTTGCTTTTGATCTTTCCCCCAACTAACTTCAGATTGTGACCCCTTGTTCTTGTGTTCACTTTCCTATTAAAAACACTTCCCTCCTGGACCTTATTTAACCCTTTAATATATTTAAATGTTTCGATCATGTCCCCCCTTTTCCTTCTGTCCTCCAGACCAGTGATTTTCAACCTTTTTTGAGCCGCGGCACATTTTTTACATTTACAAAACCATGGGGCACATTGAGTGGGGGGGGGGCGGCTAAAAAAAGTTTGGACAAAAAAAATCTCTCTCTCTCTTCCTCCCTTTCACTCTTTTTCTCTCTCCCTCCCTCTTTCTCTCCCTTCCTCTTTTTTTCTCTCTCTCCATCCCTCTTTCTTTCTCTCTTCCTTCTTTCCTCTTTTTTGCTCTCTTTCTCTCTCCCTCCCTACCTCCCTCTATGTCTTTCTCTCTCCCACCTTCCCTCCCTCTTTCTCTCTCTCTCTCTTGCTTTCTTGCTTTCTCTCTTGCTCTCTCTCTTGCTTTCTTTCTCTCTCTCTCTTGCTTTCTTTCTCTCTCTTTCTCTCTTGTTTTCTTTCTCTTTCTCTTGCTTGCTTTCTCTCTCTCTTGCTCTTTCTTTCTCTCTTTCTCTCTCTCTCTCTCTTTCCCTCTCTTGTTTTCTTTCTCTCTCTGAGCTTCGCGGCACACCTGACCATGTCTCGCGGCACACTAGTGTGCCACGGCACACTGGTTGAAAAACACTGCTCCAGACTATACAGATTGAGTTCATTAAGTCTTTCCTGATACGTTTTATGCTTAAGACCTTCCACCATTCTTGTAGCCCGTCTTTGGACCCGTTCAATTTTGTCAATATCTTTTTGTAGGTGAGGTCATTAGGTACTCAGGGCCTTATATCAGGCCCAATGTTATGGAAGGAGCAGCAGCAGCGTATGAAGAAATCCACTGGAATTCAAATGATTGCCCCTTAAATCGGTTATCTCAATCAGAGGCACATGGAAGCAAAATAACATTTATATTTGTATTTGTATTTATTAGATTTGTATTGTATTGTCACGCAGTAGTGTGCCATTTTAAAAACTATAAATCAAAATAATTTCTCCACTTATTGTTGAATCTATAAGGAGCCCGCAGTATATAATTAAAACACCGCTTCTATCCTAAACTCAATGCTGTGGGCCAGCAGTCCCCAAACTACGGCCCACGGGCCACATGCGGCCCGCTGAGGCCATTTATCTGGCCCGCGGGTCTTTTCCAAGGCCACACTGGTAAAGCAGTGAGAACGTCCCCATCAATCTCATCTCACCCAAAGTAAAGTAAGGCTTGCCGAAAGCCGAGCTGGGCACAACACACACACATACACGCACACACCCGCCTCCTTCTCTTTGAGTTGCTAGCTCCTGTTTTCTGAATGGGGATTGAATGGGAGTGCAGGGTCGGAGGGTGGAGGCTTGTCGGGTGAGTCCTCCGCGGGGAGAGAAGAGGGAGGATGAAAGAGGGAAAAGACAGAGAGAAAAGTGGAGAGAAGGATAGAAAAGGGAAAGAGAAGGGGAAAAGCGAGGGAAAGAGAAGTGGAGAGGAAGGAAGGAGGGAGGGAAGGAAGGGAGGAAAGGAAGGAAGGGGGAGAAAGAGAGGGAGAGAGAAAGGGAGGGAGGAAGAGAGATAGCAAGAGAGAGAGTGAGAAAGAGACAGAGAGCAAGAGACAGAAAGAAAGCAAGAGAGAGAGAGAGAGAGAAAGCAAGAGAGAGAGAGAAAGAAATAAGGTATGTGTAGTGTGCATAGGAATCTGTTTATAGGTTTTTTAATAGTCCGGCCCTCCAACAGTCCGAGGGACAGTGAACTGGCCCCCTGTGTAAAAGGTTTGGGGACCTCTGCTGTAGGCTTCCCCTTCCACAAACACACACACACACACACCCTTCCGTATTGCAAAAATCGAGCCTTAGTTTGGCAGCATATATTTTCTTTTACTCAATAAACCTCACTTTATTAGGCCGGTTTTACATAATACACTAACCAAAAACAAAGAGATCACATTACAGATTAGTGGGAAGCACATACCAAGGAGTTAAGATGTCTGATTGGAAGGGTGTGTGTGGAACTATTAACTGGAAGTTTTTTGTAATGTAAATGGGTTGCACAACTTACATTAGCTTGGCAAATGGTCAGAATGAGCTGGAAAAAGAGAAGAATTTGTAATCCAATACAGTGGTACCTCTACTTAAGAATGCCTCTACTTAAGAACTTTTATAAATAAGAACCGGGTGTTCAAGATTTTTGCCTCTACTTAAGAACCATTTTCTACTTAAGAACCTGAGCCCGGAAAAATTTCCTAGGAAATTTGAGAGCATGAAGGCCAGGCCAGAAAACTTGCACTTCACTTCTTCCTTAGAAAAAAGGTCTTTACAGAGCAAATTTTATGACATCTACATGAAAATATTAAAAGAACTGCCAATAAAGAAACTGAGAAGCTAAATTTCTGAGAAAGGGACTGAAAGTGCTTTTAAAACTCTAAAATGGTGGGGGGGGGTAGTATGACACAAATTTTATTTTAAGCATTCTCCCAAAGGCTGATCTCTCTTGTAGCTGTGGCATTCATAACTTTTGCTGGTCTCAGGACAGAATAGAGTCTTCTTTATAAAAGATAATCACAGCTTATAGAAGATAATCACGGGTTCTTTTTCCTAAAGATGAGGGACTGAACCAAAGTCACCTAGATAGCTTCATGCCAAAGGTGGGACTAGAATTTATGAGTTCTAGCCAGGTGCCTTCATTGTCTGTCTGTCTGTCTGCTACCTACCTACCTACCTATCTATTATCTATCTATCTATCTATCTATCTATCTATCTATCTATCTATCTATCTATCTACCTATCTATTATCTATCTATCTATCTATCTATCTATCTATCTATCTATCTATCTATCTATCTACCAACCTATCTACCTACCTATCTCTCCATCCATCTATTGTATCTATTTATCTTTCTACTGTATCTATGTGTCTATGTCTGTCACTCTGTCTGTCCATCCATCCATCGATCCATCCATCAACCCATCCATCCATCCATCCATCCATCCATCCATCTATCCATCCATCCATCGTATCTATCTATCTATCTATCTATCTATCTATCTATCTATCTATCTATCTATCTATCTATCTTATCTATCCATCCATCCATCCATCCATCCATCCATCCATCCATCCATCTATCTATCTATCTATCTATCTATCTATTTTCCATCCATCCATCCACCCACCCACCCACCCATCCTGGCTTTTCAGAAATTGTCCCCTTTCCCCTTCCCCAATCCTTTTCATGGGGACAGTCAAGAATTGACCACTAAAACCTTCCCAAACAAAGTGAAAGTGTCCTCGCTTAGTCCCAATCCTGGCACCTTCCATACAGATCCATATGGATCTTTGTTCAGGCCGCCCAGAACATTTCTTACCTCTTGGCTCACGGCAGCAGCCAGGTTGCCTCCTGCGCTATCACCAGAAATTGCAATTCTGGTGGGATCAACAGAATATTGAGCTAGGACTTCTGGCAGCAGAAAATGTTTGGTAGCCCGGAGGACATCATCAAACTGTGCCGGGAAGTGGAAATCTGGCACTAACCTGTAACTGCAAAGAAAAGATTCTTGTGTTAAGACAAGCCAGGTTTTATAATGGATGGCCAATATGACAAATGACAGTCAAAATGATAAATTACAGAATGTGGGACAGTCAAAATGATAAATTACAAAATGTGCTCAAAAAAATAAAGGGGACACTCAAATAACACATCCTAGATCTGAATGAATGAAATATTCTAATTGAATACTTTGTTCTGTACAAAGTATACAACAGCATGTGAAATTGATTGTCAATCAGTGTTACTTCCTAAGTGGACAGTTTGATTTCACAGAAGTTTGATTCACTTCAAGTTATATTGTATTGTTTAAGTGTTGTTTAATTGTTCCCTTTATTTTTTTGAGCAGTGTCACTTTGTCACTTGACAAAGAAAGAAAATATGGCTGGGAATGGTTGGGATACAATTAGAAAAAACAGTGTCGTGGGAAGATTGGGTTAATAACAACAATATTTTGCATTGTGAAAGTACACAGGAAAAAGATGTCCTGCTTGCAGATCCATTTTGTGAGTGGCTGATTTTACTGTCCAAAATACATAGAAAAATTAAATTATTGTTATCTTAGTGAAGCGGTTTTCAAGTTGGGTGACTTTAACAAGCATACTGGCTGGGGAATTCTGGGAGTTGAAGTCTACACTCCTTAAAAGTTGCCAAGATTGAAAAACATTGTTCGCAGAATCAACTTCTGTTCTTGTGAAAATAACATTTTGTTGAGTTGATTCCCAAAAGTTCTTTTTCAGAGGGCAACTGGACTTTCTTGTTTTATTAGCTGTCTGCAAGGAATATAAATCCTTCCATTCCCCACTACCCTGTCAGAGCTGAAGAAGCTTCTTGGATGAGAAGCAAAACATCTTCAAAAGAAAACAACAACAAGAAAGTCCATTTTACTCCTGAAAAAGCACCTTTGGGAAACAACCATGACCTGGATGACTGAGATTCTCTGTAGACATTGAGTTGATTATTAAATAGGGAAGAGTTAGGATTGGCCACAGCCTCTCCCATCATTGAGAATGTTGGAATACAACTGTCCTCATTTCTGGTTATTGGCCATATGCCTAGGGATGGTTTCTAGCCATATGGCCATTTGGTTAGAAATTATAGTCTGACAACTTCTGAAGAATCTTGGCTGGGAATTATTATTATTATTATTATTATTATTATTATTATTATTATTATTATATTTATTTATTTATTTATTGATTGATTGATTGATTGGATTTGTATGCCGCCCCTCTCCGGAGACTCGGGGCGGCTAACAGCAATAATAAAACAGCATACAATAATAATCCAATACTAAAAACAGTTAAAAACCCATTATTATAAAAACCAAACATACATACAGAAATACCACGCATAAAATTGTAAAGGCCTAGGGGGAAAGAGTATCTCAGTTCCCCCATGCCTGGCGGCAGAGGTGGGTTTTAAGTAGCTTACGAAAGGCAAGGAGGGTGGGGGCAATTCTAATCTCTGGGGGGAGTTGGTTCCAGAGGGCCGGGGCCATCACAGAGAAGGCTCTTCCCCTGGGTCCCGCCAAGCGACATTGTTTAGTTGACGGGACCCGGAGAAGGCCAACTCTGTGGGACCTAACTGGTCGCTGGGATTCGTGCAGCAGAAGGCGGTCCCTGAATTGCATGAGTGCTGGTTCAGTAAAAGTTCTTATTTTCTTGGCCCATATGTTATGCAGTTTGTGTTAGCCGCAAGCATCTATGGAACCTTGTTATCCAAAATCAATGACACTGTCTTATGGGAAGACAAAAATTTTCATCAGCATCAATGATGGGAGAACAATGGGTTTTAAAAAGACAAATTTCACTGCAGACCAAATCCTGAAGAATCCAGACCAAATCCTGGGTGAGCAAGCCACACAATGTAGTTCATTTACTTTAAACCTGAATTTTAAAGATTATTGTGGCCAAAAGCCAGCATAGAACAATGGATTGCAAAATAATAGGAAATAATATACTATGAAGAGGTAGGCATACGAAACCAGTCAAATATAGTCAGGACTGCTCCAATAGGTACCAAAAGCCAGAATAATAAGGGAATATCAAAAGTGTAAGGCTATATGATATGTAAACTAAGCCTAAGTAGAAATGTAATGAATAATGCGTAGTGGAATTACATCACTTTAAAATTACGCTATGTAAAATATGCTAGAGATGATACCTAAAGCATTACATATTTATTTCTGACTGCATTTAAAAGCTCATAATACACTACACTTCATTTAATCGTGCTTTGTTAAATAAATCACTAGGGTTAGCTTACAAATGTTGATTTTCAATGGTGATTTGTAAGCTGCAACGGGATCCACATGTTACATTAAGCCAAAAACTCAACAAATCACATTATGGATTTTCAACTTGAGAAATACTGCAAATCTTAATTTGTTCTATTGATAATGGGAAAGAGTTCAGAAAGGCTAAATTTCATTTCTAGTTTTTGCAGTTCACATATCAAGCCACTAGAGGACGCCGGCTGCCCTAAATTGGAAAAGGATTAATTGCTTGTTTTCAGCGGAGTGAAGGAGAAAGGTATCTGCGTCTCTAATTTTAGATTAATCCATTTATAGAAACGGGCTATTGTTCTAAGCAATGGCACGTGTTAGCCAGCTCCTGTCCTATCCAGCAGAAGACAAAAGCCTTTAATTTTATTTAATAACAAGAAAAATAAAATTCAACCCTTCAACAAAGCAGACATAACACCTCCTATTTCAATAAAAATTCAATATTGATGATGACCCTTGGCAATTTTATTCAGGAGATTGGGTCTATGGTTACAGGAGTCATAGATTGCTAAGTATTTTACAGAAACATAGAAGATTCACGGCAAAAAAAGACCTCATGGTCCATCTACCGTATTTTTCGCTCTATAAGACGCACCTGCTGATAAGACGCACCTAGTTTTTAGAGGAGGAAAATAGAAAAAAAATATTTTGAGCCAAAAAGTAGGCTAAAATATTTATTACAATAACACTGCCCTAGGGGAATTGGGAAAATATACAAAAAAGCCCCCCTCTCTCTTTCTTTCTTTCTTTCTATCTCTCCCTCTTTCTCTCTACCTTTCTTTCTCTTTCTCTCTCTCCCTTTCTCTGTCCCTCTCTTTCTTTCTCACTGTCCCTCTCTTTCTTTCTCTCTGTCCCCCTGGCCTTGGCGACCCTCCCCACCTCCTGCAAACGCAGCGGGCAGCGGGGGAAGAGCGAAGAGCCGGCTCCGGCGGGCGCGGGGCTTGGCTGGCTGGCGGGGGGAGCGCCGCTGGTGGTGCGAAGGGAGACCCTCCTCCGGGAGGGAGGGGGCCAGGCAGCAGCTAGCCAGCCGAGTTCGCAGCCAAACTTTGCACAGGCGGCGGCCGGCTGCGAGCGACTGGCTGGGTTTTGGGTCTTCGAGACCTCCCCGCCTCCTGAAGCGATTCCCGTAGCCTTCCCAAAGGCTCGGAACCGCCAACGCTCCTCCGGTGCCGCTTCGCCTCCTAAACCTGCGGGGTGGAGGCGTCCCCCGGCCCAGCACTTCCAGAGGCCGAAAGGCGCGGCTCTCTTCGGGGTTGGGAAGAGGAGAGGCGGCGACAGAGGCGGCGGTCTCCAGATGAGTATATCGCCGCCGCCCCCCTCTGCTCCAGCGCCTCCCCCCCCTCCCTGCCTGCATCTTCGCTCCATAAGACGTGGCTGATTTTTCATCCTACTTTGGGAGGAAAAAAACTGCGTCTTATGGAGCGAAAAATACGGTAGTTTGCCCTTATATTATTTCCTGTATTTTATCTTAGGATGGATATATGTTTATCCCAGGGATGTTTAAATTCAGTTACTGTGGATTTACCAACCATGTCTGCTGGAAGTTTGTTCCAAGCACCTACTACTCTTTCAGTAAAATAATATTTTCTCACGTTGCTTCTGATCTTTCCCCCAACTCACCTCAGATTGTGCCCACTTGTTCTTGTGTTCACTTTCCTATTAAAAACACTTCCCTCCTGAACCTTATTTAACTCATTAACATATTTAAATGTTTCAATGATGTCCCCCCTTTCCCTTCTGTCCTCCAGACTATACAGATGGAGTTCATTAAGTCTTTCCTGATACGTTTTATGCTTAAGAACTTCCATCATTTTTGTAGCCCATCTTTGGACCCATTCAATTTTATCAACATCTTTTTTGTAGGTGAGGTCTCCAGAACTGAACCCAGTATTCTGAATGTGGTCTCACCAGCGCTCTATACAGTGGGATCACAATCTCCCTCTTCCTGCTTGTTATACCTCTAGCTATGCAGCCAAGCATTCTACTTGCTTTCCCTATCGCCCGACTGCACTGTTCACCCATTTTGAGACTGTCAGAAATTACTACCCCTAAATCCTTCTCTTCTAAAGTTTTTGCTAATGGAAGTAATTTTTTCTATTCCTCTATTAATCTGACATCTACCATGTTTTCCCCAAAATAAGACAGGACTACCCAAAATATGGCCCTGGCCTTATTATTGGGCAGGGGGATTATTATCTTGGGGGTGCAGGAGTCAGCGAGTGTGGGAACACATGCCCCGAAAATTCCTTAACATCAGGACATGTCTTATTTTGGGGAAAACATGGTACAATCAGGTCTTCTTTAAATGCACTGGAGGGTCTCATATCCATCCAACATCAAAAGCTGAAATGCAACCTTGTGCTGGGAAAGGACACATCTATCCATCCTTTATTAACATTTGAGGCAAGGAGCAGCTGGACAAAATTGTTAATTAATTAATTTATTTATTAGATTTGTATGCCGCCCCTCTCTGTAGACTCGGGGCGGCTAACAAAGACAATATGTACAAATCTAATATTAAAAATAATACATACAGACATACCATGCATAAATTGTATAGGCCTGGGGGGAAGGGAATATCTCAATTCTCCCATGCCGGACGACAGAGGTGGGTTTTAAGGAGCTTACGAAAGGCAAGGAGGGTGGGGGCAACTCTGATATCTGGGGGGAACTGGTTCCAGAGGGTCGGGGCTGCAAAGAGAAGGCTCTTCCCCTGGGTCCCGCCAAACGACATTGTTTAGTCGACGGGACCCGGAGAAGGCCAACTCTGTGGGACCTAACTGGTCGCTGGGATTCGTGCGGCAGAAGACGGTCCTGGAGATATTCTGGTCCGATGCCATGAAGGGCTTTATAGGTCATAACCAACACTTTGAATTGTGACTGGAAACCGATCGGCAACCAGTGCAGACTGCGGAGTGTTGGTGTGACATGGGCATATTTAGGAAGGCCCATGATAGCTCTTGCAGCTGCATTCTGCACGATCTGCAGTTTCCGAACACTTTTCAAAGGTAGCCCCATGTGGAGAGCGTTACAGTAGTCGAGCCTCGAGGTGATGAGGGCATGAGTGACTGTGAGCAGTGAGTCCTGGTCCAAATAGGGCCACAACTGGTCCAGTGCCATGAAGGGCTTTATAGGTCATAACCAACACTTTGAATTGTGACCAGAAATTGATCGGCAGCCAATGCAGACTGCGGAGTGATGGTGAAACATGGGCATACCTAGGTAAGCCCATGACTGCTCTCGCAGCTGCATTCTGCACGATCTGAAGTTTCCGAACACTTTTCAAAGGTAGCCCCATGTAGAGAGCATTACAGTAGTCGAACCTCGAGGTGATGAGGGCATGAGTGACTGTGAGCAATGAGTCCTGGTCCAAATAGGGCCGCAACTGGTGCACCAGGCGAACCTGGGCAAACGCCCCCCTCGCCAAAGCTGAAAGATGTTTCTCTAATGTGAGCTGTGGATCGAGGAGGACGCCCAAGTTGCGAACCCTCTCTGAGGGGGTTAATGATTCCCCCCTCCCAGGGTAATGGACGTACAGATGGAGTTATCCTTGGGAGGCCGTGCAACTTACTTTTTCAACTGAAACTATTCTATGATTTATTCTTCACTGGTTCTTTACATTTGGGAAAATTCCTATTTAAAAAAAAAAACAATCCCAGAAACACAGTGGTGGCTCAAGTTAAAGAAAAACAGCTTTCTATTAACCAGAAAGTGTCGCTCCTCTTTCGTGCGAACATCAGACTTTGCTTTCCCACCTATAGCCATAATTATTCTATACTATTTTTGTCCATGTGTTATATGTTTTTATGTTTACTGTCTTTTTAATTAATTAATTTTAGGGGTTAAATTATTGACCAGGCACCAGACCAGAATATCTCTGGGACCGCCTTCTGCCGCATGAATCCCAGCGACCGGCTAGGTCCCAGAAAGTTGGCCTTCTCCGGGTCCCGTCGACTAAACAATGTCGTCTGGCGGGACCCAAGGGAAGAGCCTTCTCTGTGGTGGCTCTGACCCTCTGGAACCAGCTCCCCCCAGAGATTAGGATTGCCCCCACCCTCCTTGCCTTTCGTAAACTACTTAAAACCCACCTCTGCCGTCAGGCATGGGGGAATTGAAACATCTCCCCCTTGCCCATGTAGTTTTGGTCTATGATTGATTGTGTGCTTGTTTTTTATATATATATTGGGGTTGCTTTTATGGACTTTTTAACTTAAAACTGTAATTTAGATTGCTGTATTAGATTTGTTACTATGTACTGTTTTTGCCAGTGTTGTGAGCTGCCCCGAGTCTGCAGGGAGGGGCGGCATATAAAGCAACCAACCAACCAACCAACCAACCAACCAACCAACCAACCAACCAACCAACCAACCAACCAACCAACCAAATAAATAAATTCAGTACGGGTTCAAACACCTTTTAAAACACAAGCAATGTTTGAGTCTTGACAACAGCAGGTCTTGAGGCCTGAATAGATCAAAGGATTTTAGCTTTAAATCCAGGGAAGGTCCTTGTTAAGAGATCTAGCTGAGGTTTTGAAATCTGTGGATTTCACAGGGGAAAGATGCAATTGCAGTTGGATTATGAAAACCCACACAAATCTGAAAAACAAGTGTGGTAAGATAATGAGGGAAACTGAATGAGCGTGAGATATTCTTACGGGACCAAATCTGGCAACTGTTTGTCCTTGTGGAGTTTGTTTTCAAGGAGATGAACACGTACAACATTTATATTTGGTTGCTGATGTTTTGTTACTACTTGGACTGATACCCTCCCAGAGGGGAAAAAACACACAATCCCCTTAACTCTTATTAGGTCTAGGTTCCACAAGGTGGCTTTAAAGACCTGGAAAATGTATTTATTTGTGAAGCAGCCCCAGCTTGCATTAATTATTATTTAACATGTTGGAGAAATTCATGTGCTTTGATTACTGTACAGTGATCCCCCGCTCGTTGCGAGGGTTCCGTTCCAGGATCCCCCGCAACGAGTGGGTTTTCGCGAAGTAGCGCTGCGGAAGTAAAAACACCATCTGCGCATGTGCAGATGGTGTTTTTACTCCCACAGCGCTAGCGAGGAGCCGAAGATTGGGGGCGGGGCGGCTGTTTGCCGCCGGCTTGGGGGGCTTCCTAGCAGCCCCCCAAACCCGGGTTGGGGGTCCGGGGGGTGCTGGCAAGCACCCCATGCCGGCAGCGACATTTTAAAATAGCCGCGCCGCCCCCAATCTTCAGCTCCTCGCTAGCGGGCAGGCAGGCAGCGGACAAGCCGTTCGCTGGCACTGGCTCTCGGCGCTTTCGAGCTGAGTCCAGGAGCGAATTCGCTCCCGGACTCAGCTCAAAAGCGCCGATAGCCAGCGCCAGCGAACGGCTTGTCCAGGCTGGCTCTCGGCGCTTTGGAGCTGAGTCCGGGAGCGAATTCGCTCCCGGACTCAGCTCAAAAGCGCCGATAGCCAGCGCCAGCGAACGGCTTGTCCAGGCTGGCGCTCGGCGCTTTGGAGCTGAGTCCGGGAGCGAATTCGCTCCCGGACTCAGCTCAAAAGCGCCGATAGCCAGCGCCAGCGAACGGCTTGTCCAGGCTGGCTCTCGGCGCTTTGGAGCTGAGTCCGGGAGCGAATTCGCTCCCGGACTCAGCTCAAAAGCGCCGATAGCCAGCGCCAGCGAACGGCTTGTCCAGGCTGGCTCTCGGCGCTTTGGAGCTGAGTCCGGGAGCGAATTCGCTCCCGGACTCAGCTCAAAAGCGCCGATAGCCAGCGCCAGCGAACGGCTTGTCCAGGCTGGCTCTCGGCGCTTTCGAGCTGAGTCCTGGAGCGAATTCGCTTCAGGACTCAGCGTGTGGGCGGGCGAAGGGCGGGCGGCAGCGAGGAGTTTGCGTGGGCGGTGGGGAAACTCCTTGCTAATGCCCGCTGCTCGCCCTCCTGCCAGCAAGAGGGGGAAGACCCAGGGAAGCCGCCCAGCAGCTGATCTGCCGGGCCCCATCTACGCATGCGTGCCCATAGAAAAAAAGGGCACGCATGCGTAGATGGTGTTTTGACTTCCGGGTTCAAAAATCGCAAATTACCCTGTTCGCAATGTTTGGGGACGCAATAACCGGGGGATCACTGTATTGTAATACACACCACTGTATTGTGGAAATCTGGAAAACGGCTGATTTAGTAATCAGGTTGATTAGACTGTGTCCCTATAGCTTCTGAGTGTTGGAAGTGAAACAGGAAGAAAAAGGAGAAATGCCTGGATGATAAATATTATTTATTTATTTATTTATTTATTCATTCATTCATTCATTCATTCATTCCTTCATTCATTCATTTATTGGATTTGTATGCCGCCCCTCTCCGCAGACTCGGGGCGGCTAGCAACAATGATAAAAAACAACATGTAACAATCCAATTTAATAAAACAACTAAAAACCCTTATTATAAAAACCAAACATAAACACAAACATACCATACATAACTTGTAATGGCCTAGGGGGAAGGAATATCCTAACTCCCCATGCCTGGCGACAAAGGTGGGTCTTGAGTAATTTGCGAAAGACAAGGAGGGTGGGGGCCGTTCTAATCTCTGGGGGGAGTTGATTCCAGAGGGCCGGGGTCGCTACAGAGAAGGCTCTTCCCCTGGGGCCCGCCAAACGACATTGTTTGGTCGATGGGACCCGGAGAAGGCCAACTCTGTGGGACCTTATCGGCCGCTGGGATTCGTGCGGTAGAAGAATATTAATTAGGGAATCAATCATACTTTAAACAAGCAAGTACACGTGGTCCGGATTTGCGCAAACACACAAAACTATAATTTGGTTTTAGATTATGGGGGTATGTATCAGTGTCAAAAATAACTAAATATAAAACAAAGCTGAGGTTATAGTAAATTCAATTCAGCCTGCATTTGTGGGTTGTAATTTTGTACGTGGCTTGCTGCCATAACCAAGATTGGGGTTTCCCCTAAAATATGGTTTCTAAGCCCTTTAATCATGGCTGTTTATTTCTGTTGCATAATTACCTTAGCTAATC
The DNA here is from genome assembly GCF_031021105.1 of Erythrolamprus reginae. NCBI lineage: Eukaryota > Metazoa > Chordata > Lepidosauria > Squamata > Dipsadidae > Erythrolamprus > Erythrolamprus reginae. The sequence continues at coordinate 102,499,070 of NC_091954.1, forward strand.
TTTAATCTGATTTTACTAATAGTTTTAAAAGGGTTAAAGCATTAAACTGTCATGATGTTTTCTTTATATTTGTTCTAATCTTAGTTGATATATAAAGATAAAGTATGTTTTCTCCCCCACAATGGAATAGTTTGTATTTTCTTCTAATTTTATCGTCTAATCATTCTGCAAACTTTTGCATGCGATAGCTGCATTGTGAGATCTCTTAATATCTTTTCTCTCGCATTTTAAAATAAAATTTAAATAATAGATATCTGAAACTCCATCAACAGAATGCTCGCTGGGAGAAAGGCCTGCTTACGTTATCCTATTGTAAATGCGGAAGAATATGCACATGGTAAAGAATTATCCTAGGCCAGTGATGGCAAACCTTTGGCATGGGTGCCACAGGTGGCACGCGGAGCCCTATTTGCTGTCACACGAGCCATTGCCCTTGCTCAACTCCAACATGCCTGTGTGTGCCAACCAGATGATGCTCCAAAGTCAGCTGTGGATCGAGGAGGATGCACAGGTTGCGGACCCTCTCTGGGGTTTTTTTCAAAATTCCCCCCCACCAGGGTAATGGATGGACAGATGGAGGTGTCCTTGGGAGGCAGAACCCACAGCCACTCCAGCTTTCTATCAGAACTAGAAACATAGAAACATAGAAGACTGATGGCAGAAAAAGACCTCATGGTCCATCTAGTCTGCCCGTATACTATTTCCTGTGTTTTATCTTAGGATGGATATACAGTATGTTTATCCCAGGCATGTTTAAATTCAGTTACTGTGGATTTACCAACCACGTCTGCTGTTGATCCTGTTCCAAGGATCTACTACTCTTTCAGTGAAATAATATTTTCTCACGTTGCTTTTGATCTTTCCCCCAACTAACTTCAGATTGTGTCCCCTTGTTCTTTTGTTCACTTTCCTATTAAAAACACTTCCCTCCTGGACCTTATTTAACCCTTTAACATATTTAAATGTTTCGATCATGTCCCCCCTTTTCCTTCTGTCCTCCAGACTATACAGATTGAGTTCATGAAGTCTTTCCTGATACGTTTTATGCTTAAGACCTTCCACCATTCTTGTAGCCCGTCTTTGGACCCGTTCAATTTTGTCAATGTCTTTTTGTAGGTGAGGTCTCCAGAACTGAACACAGTATTCCAAATGTGGTCTCACCAGCGCTCTATATAAGGGGATCACAATCTCCCTCTTCCTGCTTGTTATACCTCTAGCTATGCAGCTAGAGGTATAACAAGCAGGAAGAGGGAGATTATGGATGGAACCACTTTGTCATGAAGGTGAACCGTTTGTTTTCCTTTGCCAAGAACGGTATAATGGTCGGCGTATGGAACTAACTTCAGCTGAGTGGTATGCCTCTTTCCAGAACTTTATCCTTCATTCTCCATATTCTGAGTTCTACTCCATAGCAATTTAATTCTTTTTCTTTCCTCTTCTTGAATCTTGCCAAACAATAAAGATAAAACCCAGACCATACGAGTTTCTTAGTTATTGCTTGCAACATACTCACTCAATTGAGACCACGACAGCATCCAGAGATTCAGCCATAGTCGCACAGAGATAATTATAGAACCTTCCTTCTGCAGGGAGAGACAACCAAGGATGAGAGAGAGGCTAATGCTGACCATACAGTTTCAGGATGTCCAGAGAACAGATATTTTTACTTGCAAAGGTACATATTCTACAAATGACATTCTTGATGCATAAAAACATTTATGTTGGACTTTCGAGAATCCCAAGATTGTCAAATTTAAAAAAGGGACAATTGAACATTTTTTTTTAAAAAAGGAAAATCCTAAAATCAAAATCTCCAACCAATTAAGGCTTTATGGTAACTGGCCACAGAATTCTGGAAAACAGTGTCCAGAATCACCATGTAGGAGAGAAATTTAATATATATACAGTGGTACCTCGACATACGAGTTTAATTCGTGCCAGAGCCGACCTTGTATGTCGATCAATTCGTATCTTGAACCAATGCATTTAGATTTGGCTTTTTGTGCCGAGATAACTGGAAAAAATGGAATTCTTGTGCCACCTAGTAGACGCTCGGCTCATATCCCGAATTTGAGCTCGGGTGTCGAACAGAAATTTTGCTCACATCTCAGCTCGTAACTTGGAATACTCGCATATGGAACAGCTAGTATCTAGAGGTACTGCTGTATATGAAAGCCAAATAGCACTCCATTATCACAAAATCTCTAGAACTGTAAAGCCTACAAACTTGAAACTTGGCATGTATGTTCCTCTTGGATTTCAGATGCTCACTAAGAGAGGGTTTTTTCAAAATGACCATCAGATCATTAGTATTTTTATACAGTATTATATTAACCTGCTCTGATGCTAAGGAATTAACATTTTCTACTCCCCCTCCCCACCTGAAAAGAACCCTGTTCCAACTGTCAGTTGTCTTATATTAACACACTCTGATGCTACCCCTTTTCTAAACTAGGTGTGGGTGTGGCCAGTACTTGACTCATCCAGCCTGTGGGCTGGGAGTTTAGACATTCTACTCCCCCTCCACACCCGAAAAGAATTCTGTTCCAACTGCCAGTTGTCTTATATTAACATGCTCTGATATGATGTTTCTACATACATTTTCAAGTTTAACAGTCAATGTATCATGCCCTATCACATAGTTTTGTAGTGAAGCATAGGTATCCAGCTACTAGCAATAAACAAAAAAAGGTCAAAAGATCAAGTGGTAGTGTAAATCTTTCCATTTAACAATCTGTCCCTGGATTTCCTCCACATGTTATTTTCAGCAACCCAATTTAGGGGAAATGGGTTGACACTAGAATGATGGATTCAAGAGCAGAAAGATGCTTCCGATGGTGTAGGTGGCTTTAAAATGGCTTTTCTAGGGAGTAGGTGGCTTTAAAATGGCTTTAAAATGGCTTTTCTAGGGTGTAGGTGGCTTTAAAATGGCTTTTCTAGGGAGTAGGTGGCTTTAAAATGGCTTTTCTAGGGAGTAGGTGGCTTTAAAATGGCTTTTCTAGGGAGTAGGTGGCTTTAAAATGGCTTTAAAATGGCTTTTCTAGGGAGTAGGTGGCTTTAAAATGGCTTTAAAATGGCTTTTCTAGGGAGTAGGTGGCTTTAAAATGGCTTTAAAATGGCTTTTCTAGGGAGTAGGTGGCTTTAAAATGGCTTTTCTAGGGAGTAGGTGGCTTTAAAATGGCTTTTCTAGGGAGTAGGTGGCTTTAAAATGGCTTTTCTAGGGAGTAGGTGGCTTTAAAATGGCTTTTCTAGGGAGTAGGTGGCTTTAAAATGGCTTTTCTAGGGAGTAGGTGGCTTTAAAATGGCTTTTCTAGGGAGTAGGTGGCTTTAAAATGGCTTTTCTAGGGAGTAGGTGGCTTTAAAATGGCTTTAAAATGGCTTTTCTAGGGAGTAGGTGGCTTTAAAATGGCTTTAAAATGGCTTTTCTAGGGAGTAGGTGGCTTTAAAATGGCTTTAAAATGGCTTTTCTAGGGAGTAGGTGGCTTTAAAATGGCTTTAAAATGGCTTTTCTAGGGAGTAGGTGGCTTTAAAATGGCTTTTCTAGGGAGTAGGTGGCTTTAAAATGGCTTTTCTAGGGAGTAGGTGGCTTTAAAATGGCTTTTCTAGGGAGTAGGTGGCTTTAAAATGGCTTTAAAATGGCTTTTCTAGGGTGTAGGTGGCTTTAAAATGGCTTTTCTAGGGATCATGAGGCAGCTGCACAAGGCAGTTCCATGTTCTTGGGAGAAAAGATGTAGCTTCTTTCAAAAGCCTGAAAGTAGATGCTATGTGACCATGTTTCTGTGTTCCAGGCATAGCACCTTCTGTGTTCAAAGTCTAAATGTGGCAAATTTATACTGTACAAGGAGTACATCGGACCAGGGTATCTACCAGACCGCCTTCTGCCGCATGAATCCCAGCGACCAGTTAGGTCTCACAGAGTTGGCCTTCTCCGGGTCCCGTCAACTAAACAATATCATTTGGTGGGACCCAGGGGAAGAGCCTTCTCTGTGGCGGTCCCGACCCTTTGGAACCAACTCCCCCCAGATATCAGAGTTGCCCCCACCCTCCTTGCCTTTCGTAAGCTCCTTAAAACCCACCTCTGTCGTCAGGCATGGGGGAATTGAGACTTTCCCTTCCCCCTAGGCTTATAAAATTTACGCATGGTATGTCTGTATGTATGATTGGTTTCTTAAATTGAGGTTTTTAAATTAACTTAAATATTAGATTTGTTTATATTGTCTTATTATTGTTGTTAGCTGCCCCGAGTCTACGGAGAGGGGCGGCATACGAATTTGATAAATAAATAAATAAATAAATAAATAAATAAATAAATAAATAAATAAATAAATAAATAAATATTTGAAGCTCAAGGTTGACAAGAGGACTCCCTTGAGCTTGCTTGTTTTCTTGCAGATATTTATTATGCAAACTAGGTAACATCATAAATACCAGTGAGGATTTATTGATTTGATATGTATGCCGCCCAATCCCAAAGGATTCAGGGCAGCAAGTTTGGGTGATGAAACATCTGTCAGTAAACAAGCTCAGAGAGCACTAAAAATTCTCTGTGTACAAGTAGTTCTTGGTTAATGAGAGATCAAAACTAAAATGACGCTGAATGAGTAGTTCTTGTGAACAGAATGGTTCCCACGACTAGTCATCAAACCAGGTGCTAACAATGTTCCCAGCTCTTATCAAATTGCAAGCTCTTTCATGTTTTCCAAGCCCTAAGTCTTTCCAGGTTTTTTTTTTCATTGTTCTAACTTACTCCGAATAAGTTTCTTTCCAGCCCTAATCAGGTGCTAACAATGTTGCCAGCTCTTACCAGCTTGCAGGCTCTTTCATTGTTACTCTCTGCAAAGAATGTTTTCCAAGCCCTAAGTCTTTGCAGGTTTTTTTCCCCATTGATCTACTTGCTCCAAATGTTTCTTTCCAGGTGCTAATGATGTTCCCAGCTCTTACTGGATTGCAAGCTCTTTCACTGTTACTCTCTCAGAGTAAAGTTTTTTTTAAGCCATAACCAGGGGATAAAATAATGTGCTAAAGCTTAGCAGACTAAAGACGCTAGCCAGATGACTACCTGGTAAGCAGATTCTTTTCCCTATTTTCCTCCCCAAAACCTAAGGTGCGTCTTATACTCCGGTGCGTCTTATACTCTGAAAATTGTGGTAAGTCTAAGTGCTACTGCTATTTGTGATTTTCCCTGCTGGCTTCCCCACTCACCGAGCTTGTTGAAGCTGTCAAGAGACTCTGAGCATTTCTTTGCTTAGCAACAGCAGTGGGACCGTCTGGTCTGCCATTGCTAAGTGATGTGGTCCTGTGGCATCATGCTTTAGAAGTCCAGTGACTGATATTCCAGTCCCAATGACTATTGCTTAAGTCAGGACTATCTCCAGAGAGTTAATGATTGCAAGGTGGAGAAGAACAAGAAAAACAATGCACAGCCCAGCCCATGACAACTCGCCACATCCCCATGGCCAACTCGCCCCATGACAACTCACCATAGGATAAAAATTATATTGATAGCCAAGAAATAATGGAATAGGTCCCAAGGAGGGGCGAAAAAAATGTAAATGACAACATTTAAAATGATTTTTTAAAAAGCTATTTTAAATAATTAAAGTGAATTGATGAATTGTCCTGTAGCAAATTGTCCCATGGTTAATTGTCCTGAAAAGAATTGTCCTGAGGTGAATTGTCCTGAGGTGAATTGTCTTGAGGTGAATTGTCCCGAGGTGATTGTCATGAGGTGAATTGGCTTGGCGAGTTATCCCATTCCACTTTCGGACTGCTTACTTGTACTTAACAAAGCCCATCCTCCTCCGTGGATGTAGATGACGCTGCGATGTAACGTCTTCTGGCTGACCAGTGTATCTGGCTGATACACGCGGACCTCAACACCGTCAAATATGGCATCTGTTATCTTCACAGGCCCTGCAGGGGGCATAGTCAGGCCCTCCAGGCAACCAACTATACTATTTAGCAATGTTGAATGATGGCCCAGTCCTAAGTAATGATAGAAGTCGCACTAAGGGTGAAAAAAAGGAAGAGTGAAAAGGCAAAATATTTGAAAGACATACAGCATAATTATATCCACAGACACACAGATGGTATTATATATGTATAAACCTTAATACTACAGTAACTGCAGTACAATATAACTGCATCAGAAGCCCTGCAATTGAGCCCCAAAATTTCTGTGGCTAAGTGAGACAGTTGTTAAGTGAATTTTGCTCCATTTTATGACCGTTTTGCCACAGTTGTTAAGTGAATCAACACGGTTATTAAGTTAGTAACAAGGCTGTTAAGTGTATGTATGTATGTATGTATGTATGTATGTATGTATGTATGTATGTATGTATGTATGTATTTATTTATTTCCTTCCTTCCTTCCTTCCTTCCTTCCTTCCTTCCTTCCTTCCTTACTTACTTACTTACTTACTTACTTATTTACTTATTTATTTATTTATTGGATTTGTATGCCGCCCCTCTCCGCAGACTCGGGGAGGCTAACAGCAATAATAAAACAGCATATAATAATAATCCAATACTAAAAACAGTTAAAAACCCATTATTATAAAAACCAAACATACAGACAGACATACCATGCATAAAATTGTAAAGGCCTAGGGGGAAAGAGTATCTCAATTCCCCCATGCCTGGCGGCAGAGGTGGGTTTTAAGCAGCTTACGAAAGGCAAGGAGGGTGGGGGCAATTCTAATCTCTGGGGGGAGTTGGTTCCAGAGGGCCGGGGCTGCCACAGAGAAGGCTCTTCCCCTGGGTCCCGCCAAGCGACATTGTTTAGTTGACGGGACCTGGAGAAGGCCCACTCTGTAGTCGAGCCTCTGACTTCCCCATTGACTTTACTTGTCAGAAAGTTGCGAAAGGGGATCATATGACTTTGGGATGCTGCAACCACCCTAACCATGAACTCATTGCCAAGCATTTTAATTTTGATCAAGTGACTGGGGGGATGCTGAAGTGATCTTAAAAAAAGAGTCATCACTGTCTTTTTTCAATGCTGTGGTGAGGACTACCTGTGGTGTACAGGTAGTCCTCCACTTATGACCACAACGGAGCCCCAAATTCCTGATGTGGAGACATTTATTAAGTGCATTTTGCCCCGTTTTTCAACCTTTCTTCCCACCATTAAGTGCAACTTTGCAGGTGGGAACTAATTTGGACTGAGGCAGTACAGAAATGGCATAAATAATAAGTCAATATATTGGGTGATCTTAATCTATTTCATCTACGTTCCAGGAGAGTTGGGTTTTTAAAATATAAGGGCATTGAGTCAGGTACATCAGCCAGAAACCTTTAGACGAAAAGGCAAGACAAATAAGTAACAAATAAAATAAATATGAAATGTAAGTAAATGCCAGCAACTACAAGATTAGAAAATTGAGTCCATCTGGTGAGTGATGTAATGCAATTTTCTTGTTTAGGTGCAGAGAGGAAAAAAATGCTTTGCATAACTAGGGAGGAGAGAGATTGAGTACTTTATGTCTGAAGTAAACAGACAGCAGACCAATTGCAACATGTCTTACTAGCATGTCAGAACAGGGTAAAATTCAGTGACTGTGTTTCAAATATCGTAAGAGCAGCTTCTAACTCTGTCCAAGGTTCAGAGTTAAGCGTGTAGCGATCATTAGCAGAGGTGATCTGTAAAATTTACAGATGGAATTATGACCTGAATGACTTTGTGAAACAAGCCACAATGGAGTTTTCTTGGAAACATTATGCAACTGGTTCTGCATTGCAGCCTTCTTATAGGCTTACCAAAAAAAAAACCCCACTTTCCTGGCTCACCAATAACATTAACAATCTATCATTCAAGAAGCAACCTAATTATTACATTTGCTTAGTTAATAGAGTTGGAAAGGACTTTGGAGGTCTTCCTATGCAACCCCTACTCAAGCAGGAAACCCTATACCAGTTCAATAAGATCAACCAAGAATGGCTTTAATCATTTTAATCATGATCTAGAACCGAACTTTTATAGCAATGAAAGAAAATTGAGCTACTTGCCTAATCTGTTATCATACTGAACCTTGTGGATTCAGTACAAAACCTTAAAATGTTACTGTGCTCCTCAACAGATAATGCTGTCCATCATTTGTGTTTTTTTGTGGCTATTCAAATGTGACTTGATCAACTGAAAAAGAGTCCAAGCACCTATTTGAAAACTTATCTTCGTCGGTAAGCCACTCCCCCCCAGTCACATGGCCACCCCCCCAGTCACATGATTGTCAAGCCACTCCTACCTGGTCACAGGATAGCAGTCAGAACTAAGATTTTGTTGTTGAAACATACCATATTTTTTGCAATACAAGATGCACTTTAATATTTTGCTATTTATTCTTAACTCTTTTTTCTTCATATACACAGAGTATGATAGGCCAAATTGGGTAGCAATTTCTTTTTCCTTTATCTCTTGACTCTTCTCCTTTCCTTCGTCAGTGGGTTATGTATCTTCCAAGAACTCAATATATTGATAATAAAGTGACTCTGTTTTATTCAAAGTATCCAGTATATGTCTTTGTTCTTGTCAATTCACCAATAACCCTTCAGGTATTAGCCATCTAAACTTCATTCCTTTTCTAATCAGACACTTAATCAAAAATTGATACATTTTTATGCAAGTAATATTTCTTATTCTTCTGAGAATTTGCTTTAAAATCACAATTACTTTCATTTTGTGTTTTATTGTGGTATTTCTTGCCATCTGTAAGATCTGATTTCTCACTGCTTTTTTTGTGAATCTAGCATGTATTTCTCTTGGTAATTTATGTCTCATAATATATCTTGCATGCACTCTTAAAATTTCATCAACCTCATTCAAAATCTTCTCTTTACTTTCCATCATTAGTTCTGCCAACATCTCCACTATTAGTTCTGGTAAATTTTCTCCTTTTTCTTCTTCAATATTTTGGAAGCGTAGATAATAGTAAGCATGATCCATCTCCATTATGATTGCTCTCTCATGAAATCGTTGTATTCAAATATATTGCTTCTACTTTTTTCTCCATTTGATCACTCCTCTCTTCCACTTTTTGGATTCTTCCTTCTGTCTTCTCCATCATATCTTTCATTTCCTTAACTTCATTTTCAACTTTCCCTATTTTCTCGTTTGTTTTTACTTCCCCTTTTACCTCTTTCTCTCTTGGTGTATTGCCTGTAGCAAACTTTTTACTTTGGAATTCATCTTTTCTTGCTGCCTCAGATGTCTTCTGCGTTGTAGGGCTGGTGGCTACCGAAGAGTGAGGAGTTACCTTCTTAATCATTTTCCATTCAATATTTATAATTCAAATTGATTGTTATCAATCACCATCAGGATAAAAAAACCCACAAAAAAAGAAAAGAATAGGAAAAAATAGAGAATAAAAAATAACAAGAAAAAAACAATCACAATCTTCAGGTTCCTGTTACCTCAATCCAGTAAATGTATAAAATGTATAAAAGTAGAAAAACTGTATATCTTAAAAAAAGGAAGAAAGAAAAGAATCCAGAAAAAAATCTCATCAAAGAGAAAAATAAGAATAAAAAATTTAATTCAGTCTTTTATTTGAAAATTTAATAGCACAAATTTAAAAAGGAGGAATTTATTTAAAAAAAAAACCTTCCCAACCAACCTTCACCACCCTTCTCCCTTAAAAAATAAAAAGAGAAGTATCCCTCCAAAAAAATGCCAATGATATGAGACTAAGTCTCTCAATTTTCTACTTTAAAGTCTCTTCATTATTATTCCTAACAGAAACAAACATCCAGCCATCTGTTGTTATGACTATCTGAAGCTGTCCAAGGTCATGTTATTCTCCTTCTTTGTCCATTAGATGTCAATATTGTACTCCAGAATTCAGTATATTTACTTTCAGTTTTAATTTTTTAAACTAATTTGAAAAGGGAAACACATAGAATATAAAAATCAAAAAATTCCAATCTTACTTTCAAGATTTTTTCCTAAATCATCATTTAAAAGTCTTTCCAGGTTTTTAATTTTATCGTCTCTGATTGTCCACTCCTGTTATTTGTGTGAGGTGTGTTGTGAGTGCTCTTTGTTAACCTCAGGTCATGTCAGATTCTGAGGAGGGTGAGCCAGGCCCTTCTGGATACCCTGGATCAGGGGGGTTGCCAGCTGATGCAGAGAGTGAGGGAGGGAGAACCCAAGGAACCACTAGAGAGGGCTGATATGACAATGGGGGAGTGGTCCCAGTCAGAGAATGAGGAAGACATTAGAGTGGATAATCCATGGATAGATCCTTGATATAGGAGATTGCTGAGAAGGCAAGAGGGAAAAGTATTCGCCTACAGCCTTACCTCCTTAGGGTGTGATGTCACCTCCAGGGCCAGGCAGTATAAAAGCAAAGGATTTGGGGTAATTGGGTATGAGGTTTCAACACCATTCACTGGAACAGGTTTTAGAGTGGGAGTGTGCTTGAAAAAGGCTTCAAAAACATGATTCCTGCCTCACTAAAGAATGAATGAATTTCCTCCGTAATTTCGGTGAGCCATTAGGCTGAGTTGGCGCCTTTGCCAGACTTTGTTGATGCTTCACTCCGGAGAGAGAAATAACTCCCTTTTCCTTGTCATTCAAATCTGCTTTTTGTTGTGTGTTGCTTTTCTCAATAAAGAGTGTGATTTTAATATGAAATAAGGGACTTTTGAGTCGGTGGCCGTGCACAGAACAAGGTGGTAGCCATTTTTTGCTGCTCTGCTTCACTTTTCTTCAAACTGTTTTCAAATTCTTCCTTAAAGGAGAGCTGTTTTAAGAATAGAGTTATTGTTTACAAGACCAAAAAAAAAATCTCACTCAGATGTTTCACTCCGCTTTTCCTTACTTCTTCAGAGTGGTCACCCCAGCTTTTGACAGCTCATACAGGCTGTCTTTCACATTGCCTGGTTGGGGGAATTTCATGGGCATTTTAGAGGAATTGTGATTTCCCCCTCCACACCAGCCCGTGCCCAGTTCTTCACTGTCCCTCCAGGACAGCTCTGGGTCACAAGGACCCCCAACGATGGTGGGATTCAGCATTTATTTTGGAGCCCTGAAATTTACACTGTGCCACTGTGGCTCTGACAATGCCCCCTCCCAGTGATGGTGTAACTTCAAACAATCACCAAATAAACTGTAAGAGAAATTTACAGGTAAGTCGAGGATTACCTGTACTCAGTATATACTCAATAATAAACTTGGAATGAGTTCTAAAGCTAAGCATTATCTGTAATAGTACAATGTGTACAAATGACCTTGGAGTGAGTAGAGGGGAGGAGGAATGAGGAAGAGCTGCAGCCTAAACGAATGCCATGTAAAAGATTTATCAGCCCACAGAAAAAAAAGAGGCATGAGAAATATCTCAGCAGGGATTTTCCCTAATTTTTCACAAGTAAAAGTAAGAAAGGAGCTTTCACACTTGCAAGATTCTATAACAGACAGTCCTTAACTCAAAGGTCTTCAAACTTGGCCACTTTAAGACTTGTGGACTTCAAGTATACAAGTACGTGTACAGTATATGTGGTACATTGCTCAACTGTAGTAACCGTGAGAGGGATCTTGGAGTCCTAATGGACAACCATTTAAATATGAGTTGACAGTGTGCAGCAGCTGCCAAAAAAGCCAACACAGTTCTAGGCTGCGTTAACAGAGGGATGGAATCAAGCTCACGGGAAGTGTTAATACCACTTTATAAGGTCTTGTAAGGCCCCACTTGGAATACTGCAATCAGTTTTGGTTGCCACAATGCAAAAAGCATGCTGAGACTCTAGAGAGAGTGTAGAGAAGAGCAACAAAGATGATTTGGGTACTGGAGGCTAAAACATATGAAGAACGGCTGCAGGAACTGGGTATGTCTAGTTTAATGAAAAGAAGGACCAGGGGAGACATGATAGCAGTGTTCCAATATCTCAGGGGTTGCCACAAAGAAGAAGGAGTCAACCTATTCTCCAAAGCACCTGAGGGTAGAACAAGAAGCAATGAGTCGAAACTAAACAAGAAAAGAAGTAACTCAGAACTAAGGAAAAATTTCCTGACAGTACAATTACAGTGGGAGAGTTTGCCTCCAGAGGTTGTGAATACTGTACTCCAACACTGAAAGTTTTTAAGATGTTGGATAACCATTTGTCTGATGTAGTGTAGGGTTTCCTGCCTAAGCAGGGGGTTGGACCAGAAGACTTCCAGGGTCCCTTCCAACTAATAATAATAATAATAATAATAATAATAATTATTATTATTATTATTATTATTATTGAAATAATAGAAACATAGAAGAAACATAGAAGTCTGACGGCAGAAAAAGACCTCCTGGTCCATCTAGTCTGCCCTTATACTATTTTCTGTATTTTATCTTAGGATGGATATATGTTTATCCCAGGCATGTTTAAATTCAGTTACTGTGGATTTATCTACCACATCTGCTGGAAGTTTGTTCCAAGGATCTACTACTCTTTCAGTAAAATAATATTTTCTCATGTTGCTTTTGATCTTTCCCCCAACTAACTTCAGATTGTGTCCCCTTGTTCTTGTGTTCACTTTCCTATTAAAAACACTTCCCTCCTGGACCTTATTTAACCCTTTAATATATTTAAATGTTTCGATCATGTCCCCCCTTTTCATTCTGTCCTCCAGACTATACAGATTGAGTTCATTAAGTCTTTCCTGATACGTTTTATGCTTAAGACCTTCCACCATTCTTGTAGCCCGTCTTTGGACCCCTTCAATTTTGTCAATATCTTTTTGTAGGTGAGGTCTACAGAACTGAACACAGTATTCCAAATGTGGTCTCACCAGCATTCTATATAGTGGGATCATAATCTCCCTCTTCCTGCTTGTTATACCTCTAGCTATGCAGCCAAGCATCCTACTTGCTTTTCCTACCGACTGACTGCACTGTTCACCCATTTTGAGACTGTCAGAAATCACTACCCCTAAATCCTTTTCTTTTGAAGTATTTGCCAACACTGAACTGCCAATACAATACTCAGATTGAGGATTCCTTTCCTAATAATTCCTAATAATTATAATAACAACAACACAACAATTATTATTATTTCCCAGAATTCTCAGCCAGCATAGAATTAGAATTCTATGGAGTTGATAGAATTGAGTTGAAGTCCACAAGTCTCATGTCCCCCCTTTTCATTCTGTCCTCCAGACTATACAGATTGAGTTCATTAAGTCTTTCCTTAAAGGCAGGGCATCTTCAAGTTTGAAGATGCCCTGCCTTTACTTATAATCACAACTGAGGCTAAAATTTATATTGCTAAGCAAGACAGTTTTGTCCCATTTTTCTGTTACTACCTTTTGCGACTGTCTGAAGCCAGGGAAGCCAGATTCGCTTAACAACTGTGTTACTAACTTAACAATTGCAGTAAGACCCTTTCTTGCCGCTGTTTAAGAGACTTTCTGCAGTTGTTAAAATTAGCAACATCTGGCTTCCCCATTTTCAGAGGTTCGGCAAAAAGCTGACCCAATGACCCTGGGACACTGTGACCATCTGATGAAACAGAGCTCTCTGTTTCCTAACCTTCAATCACCTTCATTTTTATTTCATTAGAAAGAGCACGTTTTTCCTATCAAGTGATGGTTTCTTTTCAAATAAGGCTGCAAAAATCAGTCAAGTGGACACCACACAGTAACTAAGGTGTAGCCAAGAAGAGAGAGACTTCCCAACAACCATAAGGCTACCCAGGAAGTCATTTCTAAGTATTTCTCAAAGGGTTAGATATCTATCTAACTATCTAATCTATCTTTTCTCTCTCTCTCTCTCTCTCTCTCTCTCTCTCTCTCTCTCTCTCTCTCTCTCTGTATATATATATATATATATCTCCTGTATCTATCTACTCACTCACTCTCTAATCCAGTGATTTTCAACCTTTTTTGAGCCACGGCACATTTTTTACATTTACAAAACCATGGGGCACATTGAGAGGGGGGGGGCCCTAAAAAAAATTGGACAAAAAAATTCTCTCTTCCTCCCTTTCGCTCTATTTCTCTCCCTTCCTCTTTTTTCTCTCTCTCCATCCCTCTTTCTTTCTCTCTTCCTTCTTTCCTCTTTTTTGCTCTCTTTCTCTCTCCCTCCCTCCCTTTATGACTTTCTCTCTCCCACCTTCCCTCCCTCTCTTTCTCTCTCTTGCTCTCTCTCTCGCTTTCTTTCTCTATTGTTCTCTTTCTCTCTCTCTCTTGCTTGCTTTATCTCTTGTTTGCTTTCTCTTTCTCTTTCTTTCTCTCTCTCTCTCTCTTGTTTGCTTTCTCTGAGCTTCGCGGCACACCTGACCATGTCTCGCGGCACACTAGTGTGCCACGGCACACTGGTTGAAAAACACTGCTCTAATCTATCTATCTAATCTATCTCCTGTATCTCTCTCTCTCTCTCATCTTATCTATCCAATCTATCTATCATCCTGTCTGTCTGTCTGTCTCTCTGTCTATCATCTATCTATCTATCTATCTATCTATCTATCTATCTATCTATCTATCTATCTATCTATCTATCTATCTATCTATCTATCTATCTATCCATCTCCTGTATCTATCTACTCTCTCTCAGTCTGTCTGTCTCTCTCTGAAAACGAGTCCTTTCATCATGTTTTGGACAATTCAGCCAATTGTAGCAGGCGGCTGCTTGGATCGCATAAGGCGGAAGACTTTGCTTTGTTTGTTATGATTCGGACCGATACTCCTGCCAAGGCTTTCTAAACCAGGAAGCCCCATGCAACCGGCCCAGCCCTGCAGCGAACCCGAAACTAGGGGAGATGCGTGCCAAAAAAGAGGCGCGCCTTTCCGATGCCGATAGCTGTCCTGGTGCAAACCAGACGGCGAAGGCCGATTGAAGGCACCAGAGGCAGCAGCGCGCCCGTTTGCATCTCGTAGTGCGCTCCAGGAATGTCTGCATTCGCGCAACCCATTTACCGACCTAAACACCTCCCGCCCCCCTCCCTCTGTGTGTGTGTGTGTTGTGTATGTTGGGTCAGAATGTGTGGAATCAGAAATCAGGAGAGTGCGTGTGTATTTGTGCGTGTCTGAGACAGAATGCATGGAATCAGAAAGTAGCTCTGCATGTATATGAGAGAGAGACAGACAATGAGTGGAATCAGAAAGTAGCAGTGTGTGCGTGTATGTGTGTTAGTGTGGGACAGAATGCGTGGAATCAGAAAACAGCAGTTTGCGTTTGTGTGTGTGTCAGAATGTGTGGAATCAGAAACAAGCTGTGTGTATGTGTCAGAATGCGTGGATTCAGAAACAAGCTCTATGTGTGTATGTGCGTGTCTGGGACAGTGTGTGTGGAATGAGAAACCAGCTGTGTGTGTGTGTGTGTGTGAGTGAGTGAGAATGTGTGGAATCAGAAACAAGCTGTGTGTCTGTCTGTCTCTCTGGGACTGGGACCAAATGGGTGGAATCGGAGACTGGCGATCCAAAGACGCAGCCTGTTATCGCGGATAACAGCGACTCTGCTTGGGCGGCTGCTTCTGCTGAGGTAACCGCTGGCTCTCTCCTCCACCACCCGGTTAAATCGCGCGCGTTCGTGTGAACCCAGAGAGCAGCGGCCAGGAAGGAAGAGAGGGTGGGAGGGGAGAGCGAGCGAGGCTTCTTTCCCCCTTTCCTTACCGATTGCTGCACAAACCGGAACGTCGCATCCAGCACCATGAGGTACCAAGGCTCGGAGACGGTGCTGGGTAGCGGCAGGTAGACGTAATAGGCGGTCAGCGCCAGGCACCCGGCCAGCAGCACCAGGGCCGACTTCATCGCTCCGCCGCCTAGCGAAGCCTCCCCTCGCTCGCCCTTTGCTCCGCGCCGGGGCTTCTATTTAAACCGGGCGACTTTTTTGAGGCAAAGGCGGCGGGGGCCTCCCATTTCGAGGATTTCATAACGCGGCCGAGCCAATCACGGGGGCGAGAGGCGAGAGGAAGTCCGGGGCCTTCCGCCGCTCACCCGGCCGGCCTTGCTCTCCTTTGCCGCCGGCTGAGCTTCGCCCTGGGGACGCCGGCTAGGCGAGGCGATGGCGGGGAGAAGGGTGGCCCCGCGCGTAAAGCCCCGGCTGGGGATTGGTCCTCGCGCTCCTCCCACTTGGGGTCTTTTGGAAATTGCCGAAATTAGGGCAAAGGGCGTCATGGCAGGGATGACCTCTAGCCGGGGGTCGCGAATATTCCGGACGTGGCATTCAGAGGTTGGCAGAGGGAGGGCCACGTCGGCTTTTTCAAACAACCTTGAAGCTTGCCTGGCAGTTCCTCTTTTCGAGGAATTGTTTAAAAACTAGGAGGCGGCGTTCTGCTACCTACATCTATCTATCTATCTATCTATCTATCTATCTATCTATCTATCTATCTATCTATCTATCTATCTATCTATCTATCTATCTATCTATCTACCTACCTACCTACCTACCTACCTACCTACCTACCTTCTACCTACGTTTATTTATTTATTGTTAGAGTTGAAAGGGACCATGAAGGCCATCGAGTTCAACCCCCTGCCCAAGTAGGAACCCTATAGTACACCAGTCAAGTGGCAATTCAATCTTCTCTTAAAAATGTCCAGAGTGTTGGAGTTCACAACGTCCGCTGGTAGGTTGTTCCATTGGTTGATCGCTCTGACCATCAGGAAGTTCCTCCTTATCTCCATGTTGAATCTCTCCTTGGTCGGCTTCCAGCCATTGTTCCTTGTCCGGCCCTCTGGTGCCGTGAAGAATAAAGTGATCCCCTCCTCTCTGTGACATCCCCTCGTATACTTGTAGACTGCTATCATGTCCGCTCTGACCCTCCTTTTCTCTAGGCTATCCATGCTCAGTTCCCTCAGTCTCTCTTAGTAAGTCTTGGTTTCTAATCCCTTAATCATTTTGGTTGCTCTTTTTTGCACCTTCTCCAGAGCTTCAATGTCTCTTTTGAAGTGTGGTGACCAGAACTGAATACAGTATTCCAGGTGTGGTCGGACCAGGGCGTAGTAGAGTGGTATTAAGACTTCCCTGGTCTTGGAGTGTATTCCCCTGTTGATGCAGCTTAGGATTGTGTTGGCTTTTTTAGTTGCTGCTGCACATTGTTGGCTCATGTTTAGTTGATTGTTCACCAAGACTCCGAGGTCTCTTTTGCAGTCGCTACTGCTAAGAGGGGTTTCTCCCAGGTTGTACATCTATCTATCTATCTATCTATCTATCTATCTAACTATCTATCTATCTATCTATCTATCTATCTATCTATCTATCTATCTATCTATCTATCTATCTATCCTATCCTATCCTATCCTATCCTATCTATCCTACTCCATATCTATCTATCTATCTATCTATCTATCTATCTATCTATCTATCTATCTATCTATCTATCTATCTATCTTCTACCTATCTACCATCTACTTACCTATCCTACATAATCTATCCTACTCTCTCTCTCTCTCTTTCTCTCTCTCTCTCTATCGAATAGAAATAGAATAGAATTAGAAATAGGATAAAATAGAATGATGTTCGTCCATCGTGTTCAAACAGGACCTTGACATCTAATGGGTTGTGGGGTTGTACGCGATGTGTCCGCAGGTAGCTGGTAAGGCCTATACAGGCACGAAATATTCTGCCACGTGTTGGGCAGATGAATAGAATAGAAAAAGAATAGCAGGGTTATCCGGAAAGTATGGTTACAAGGCACATAGGTTTCATGGGGAAAGTTCACCCAGGGAAGTTGGTATTACTATTGTGTAGCGGGAAGCTAGCACAAGAGAACAATCAGTGCCAATGGTCAGTAGATTATTGACTGGCGTTATGGTCCTCATGTGTATCCTCATTCCGTTTCCCTCCAAGTGCAAAGTATGTGCTGTAATATGCTAACTGAATGCTAAGGGCATGAATGCTGCTGCGATATGCGCCCAAAATTTGTGCGTGATAGGTGCCCAAGTTTTTTCTCACCGGTTGCTAGGTTTTGAATTTTTTGGCTGAAGAAGAATGGGTATGGCGCCAGCCACTGCATTGATTGATGTTTGCTCTCTATTATTATTATTATTATTATTATTATTATTATTATTATTATTATTATTATTATCCGATGTGCGCTTTACTAAGCATCTTGGGCACACATCGCAGCAGCATTCATGCCCTTAGCATTCAGGTAGTGTATTACAGCGCACACTTCATGCCTGGAGGGAAATGGAATGAAGATGTTTATCTCTGACCTTAACCACAACACCAGTCGATGATCTACTGACCATGGAACTGCTCGTTCTCTTCCACTGGCTTCTTGCTATACGATAGTAATACCAATTTCGTCAGCGAACTTTCCCCATGAGATCTACGTGCCTTGTAACCTTACTTTCCAAATAACCCTCGTAGAGTAGAGTAGAATAGAGTAGAGTAGAATTCTTTATTGACCAAGTGTGATTGGACACATAAGAAATTTGTCTTTGGTGCAGATGCTCTCAGTGTACATAAAAGAAAAGATACATTTGTCAAGAATCATGAGGTACAACACTTAGTGATGGTCATAGGGTACAAATAAGCATTTGGGAAACAATAAATATTAATATAAATCCTAAGGGTACAAGCAACAAGTTACAGTCGTACAGTCATAAGTGGGAGGAGATAGGTGATAGGAGCAATGAGAAGACCAATAGTAATAGTAATGCAGCTTAGTAAATAGTTTGACAGTGGTGCGGGAATTATTTGTTTAGTGTTTGGGGAAGAAACCTGTTCTTGTGTCTAGTTGTCTTGGTGTTCAGTGCTCTATAGTAATATTTATTTATTTATTTATTTATTTATTTATTTATTTATTTAGATTTGTATGCCGCCCCTCTCCGCAGACTCGGGGCGGCTCACAACAAAGTGAAAAACAATTTATAACAAATCTAAATTTCTACTAAAAACATTTTAAAAACCCCATTTTCTAAACACACATACATACACACATACCATTCATAAATTGTATATGCCCGGGGGAGATGTCTCAGTTCCCCCATGCCTGACGACACAGGTGGGTCTTAAGGAGCTTACTAAAGGCAAGGAGAGTAGGGGCAGTTCTAATCTCCGGGGGGAGTTGGTTCCAGAGGGTCGGGGCCGCCACAGAGAAGGCTCTTCCCCTGGGGCCCGCCAACCGACATTGTTTAGTTGACGGGACCCGGAGAAGGCCCACTCTGTGGGACCTAATCGGTCGCTGGGATTCGTGCGGCAGCAGGCGGTCTCGGAGATATTCTGGTCCAGTGCCATGAAGGGCTTTAAAGGTCATAACCAACACTTTGAATTGTGACCGGAAGTTGATCGGCAACCAATGCAGACTGCGGAGTGTTGGTGAAACATGGGCATACCTAGGTAGGCCCATGACTGCTCTCGCAGCTGCATTCTGCACGATCTGAAGTTTCCGAACACTTTTCAAAGGTAGCCCCATGTAGAGAGCATTACAGTAGTCGAACCTCGAGGTGATGAGGGCATGAGTGACTGTGAGCAGTGAGTCCCGGTCCAGATAGGGTCGCAACTGGTGCACCAGGCGAACCTGGGCAAACGCCCCCCTCGCCACAGCTGAAAGATGGTTCTCTAATGTGAGCTGTGGATCGAGGAGGACGCCCAAGTTGCAGACCCTCTCCGAGGGGGTCAATAATCCCCCCCCCCCAGGGTAATGGAAGGACAGATGGAATTGTCCTTGGGAGGCAAAACCCACAGCCACTCCGTCTTATCCGGGTTGAGTTTGAGTCTGTTGACACCCATCCAGGCCCCAACAGCCTCCAGACACCGGCACATCACTTCCACTGCTTCGTTGACTGGATAATCAGTAACTTTAGTTATGGGGAAGATTAAACAGTAATCTTCTCCATAACTGAAAACCAAATACTTCAATTAAAGCAATCAACATGATTTGTTGGTTTGTTTCTATTGCTAAGTGAGCCATTTGTCAAGTGGCTTTTGCCCCAGGTTAATACCTTTCTTGACACCCTTGTTAAGCAGAGCACTGCAGTTGTTAAGTTAGTAACTTGGTGGGTGAAGAGAATCTGACTTCCCCATTGAGTTTGCTTGTCAGGAGGTCACAAAAGGGGATCACGTGACCCCGAGACATGACATCACAAATGTGAGTCAGTTGATGAACTCCAATGAATTATTGGATTTGTATGCCGCCCCGAGTCTACGAAGAGGGGCGGCATACAAATACAATAAATAATAATAATAATAATAATAATAATAATAATAATAATAATAATAATAATTATTATTATTATTATTATTATTATTATTATTATTATCTAAACTTTGATGACGTGACCATTGGGATGCTGCAACGGTCGCAAGTGTGAAAAAGGGACATGTCAATTTTTTCAGTGCCGTTGTAATTGAACAGTCACTAAATGAACTGTTGTAAGTCGGGGGCTACTTGTTCGGTGCTCAAAAAAATAAAGGGAAGAAAAACAACACAATATAATTCCAAGTAAATCAAACTTCTGTGAAATCAAACTTAGGAAGCAACATTGATTGACAATCCATTTCACATGCTGCTCTGCACATTCAACGCTGTACAGAACAAAATATTCAATGAGAATATTTCATTCATTCAGATCTAGAATGTGTTCTTTGAGTGTTCTCTTTATTTATTTATTTAATAAATAAGACAGACATATATATATATTTCATAAATAAGACAGACTATATATATATATATATATGTCACATGTTTTTTGCTGAGTTTGAAAATTAAGGGAGACTAGGATGATAGATCTATTTCGACCTTATTTTGGCCTCATCAGCTAGCCATACCCACTGGGACTTGAACCTGCAACCTTTGCCTTGTAAGGCAGAGAATTATCCTCTAGGCTACAGTATCCAATCCCTTCAGCTCTGCACCAGGGAAGGGTTACATATTTTTATGTCGAATCACCCTGGTGTATTGAAGGAACATCACAGCTCCTTATTTGCCTCTCGCCCCAACCCAGGACCATTTCCAAGGCAGTTAATTTTATTGATAGCATTTGGCCTTCAGAAGCTCAGGTCCAGTGGAAGACTGCAAAGAGATGAGAAGGCAACTGGACTTCCTTTATTTTTCCTTGAAGGCATTTCGCTTTTCATTCAAGGAGCTTCTTCAATTCTAACTGAATGGTGGAGGATGGACAGGTTGCAAGGACTATATAAACCCTTTGGTCCTCCACTATTTAGTCCGAAGTGAAGAAGCTTCTTGGATAAGAAGGAAAATGTCTTGAAGGAAAAACAATTGCCTTTTGAAAAAACAAGTTTGGGACAACCATGACCTGG
Organism: Erythrolamprus reginae; assembly: GCF_031021105.1. NCBI lineage: Eukaryota > Metazoa > Chordata > Lepidosauria > Squamata > Dipsadidae > Erythrolamprus > Erythrolamprus reginae. The sequence goes on from NC_091954.1 coordinate 102,520,249, forward strand.
ATGACTGAGATTCTCCACCGAGAGAGTGGCAGCTGCCCTTGAGCTGCCAAAGAAGGTTGCTAGCATAACATTTTGGCATTTTCCCCATTGCTGAGCCCTATTTAGCCTTAACAGACAGCTGCTCTATTGGCACCGTCCTTTCTGTTTTGATAAAAGAACAACTAAAGTGAGGGCTTCCCTACAGTAATCCCTCATTACTTCGCGGTTCCTCTTTTGCGGATTCGCTACTTCACGGGTTTTCAAAGGGGGCTTAAGTCCATTAAATCCACTGAAAATTTTAAATCCATTAATATTTCATAAAATTCTTCTACAGTGCTACTTAAAGAAACTGGTAGGATATCACATGAAGTTCCAGCTGAGAAACAATATAGAATGACTGTTTAATGCAAAGGGTGGGTTTTAGAAGTCCAAGTACTTGTTAAATACATAAAAAATATCTTTCCTCTATTTCACGGAAATTTGTTTTCCACGGGTGGTCTTGGAACGCATCCCCTGCAAAAAACAAGGGATCACTGTACTTCACCTTCAACCGCAGCAATACACGAGCACGTAATAGATTCAAACTAAATATAAACCATTTTAAACTCGACTGCAGAAAATACGACTTCAGTAATAGAGTGATCAATGCCTGGCTCTGTCGTTTGTTCCCCAAACCCAAAAAACTGTAACCTTAGATTGCCTACAGTTGACCTCTCCCCGTTTCTAAGAGGTCTGTAAGCGGCGTGCATAAGGGCACCATTGTGCTTACCGTCCCTATCCTACTGTCCTATTGTCCTCTTATATATTTTATTTATTTATTTGTTGCATTTATATGCTGCTCACTTTGAAATGGACTCTGAGTGGCTAACAACTGTTATAAATATAAAAAAGATAGAAAGAGCAATAAAAACATCAATAAAATCTACAATACAAAAACTACTACAGTGTTCCCTTCACTTTCGTGGGAGATATATTCCAAGACCGCCCATTAAAGTCAAATTTCTGCGAAGTGGAGATGCTCCCTTCCTTCCTTCCTCCCTCTCCCTTCCTGGTTTTGCTCACCCCCAGAATCCGCATGGGCAATGGGGCGGCAAGCTGGTGGCATTGCTGCGTTCACTGCCAGCGTCTTCCATGGTGGCGGTGGCAGCACCAGTGATCAGGGTAGGGGAAGGGGAAGCTCAAGGCAGGAGGGATCCAGGCCAGGACTCGAAGCTGGGATTCCAGGCCGGTCAGCTGGGTGGTTGGACGCTACCACTAAGGGAGGCGGCTCAGGTGGGTGGGGGAAGAAGAGGCGGCAGCGGCGGGCGGCAGTAAGCGACAGCAGCGGAAAAAGAGGTAACCATGCCCTTTGGTGCTTGAGGTGACACTGAGCTGCGGGCGGAGGCTACTGGTGGGTTGTGATAGGCCCACTGCGAGCCATCCCCATCGACTCAACAGTGCCATTAGCTCCTCCCCACTTGGGCAAGTCAGGGTGGTCTTGTCTGCCGCAAGGTTCGGCTTCAAGTGGAGCATACCAACGCTCCGAGAATTAAAGGGGAGGGATCGGGAGGCTGGAGTGGAAGCGGAGCTTTTATTTAAAGAAGCAGGACAGCTGCGAGGGAGGAGTAGAGTTAAAACGCACAGCACATCGGGTGACCGCGGGACAACCAGTGGTGTTCAAAAAAACCGTGGAGTATTTTTTCCATTAATATTTTTTTAAAGCCCATGGTATAGCCCTTCTGCGAAAGTCGGACCCATGAAAGTCAAAGGACCACTGTATATGAAAAACCATACTTTCTAACATTCGTGAAGTTCGAACCCACGAAAATCGAGGGAACACTGTATACCTGAATTTGGAGAAGAGAGAGCTGGGAAGAAGCAGCTACCAGAACTTACACTCTCTTCTTTTCCAACTGATGCCCTAACTCAGAGTTTCTCAAGTTGGGTAGTCTTAAAACATGTCAATTTCAACATCCAGAATTGTCAAGGCACTAATTAAGGAAAACTTGCACAACATGACATGATGGTGTTAACAGATATTAATATTAAAAATATTAATTAAAAAAATACTTCACAGGTTTTTTTCCTGTTCATCCTCTACCCTCTATTCATCTTCCTTCCATCTTGTCCTGCTTCAGGTGCTTTGGAAAACAGGTGGACCCCTTGTTCTCTCTGACAGACCCTCAAGTACTGGAAGACTGTCATCATATTTATTATTTTTTGATTTGATTTGATTTGATTTGTATGCCACCCCTCTCTGTAGACAAGGGGCGGCTAACAACAATAGTAAAACAACATATAACAAATCTAATATTTAAAATAATTTAAAAGACCCTAATTTAAAAACCAAACATACACACAAACATACCGTGCATAAATTGTATAGGCCTAGGGGGAAGGGAATATCTCAGTTCCCCCATGCCTGATGACAGAGGTGGGTTTTAAGGAGCTTACGAAAGGCAAGAAGGGTGGGGGAAATTCTGATCTCTGGGGGGAGCTGGTTCCAGAGGGTCGGGGCCGGGGCCGCCACAGAGAAGGCTCTTCCCCTGGGTCCCGCCAAACGACATTGTTTAGTCGACGGGACCCGGAGAAGGCCAACTCTGTGGGACCTAACTGGTCGCTGGGATACGTGTGGCAGAAGGCGGTCTCGCAGATATCCTTATATTACAGGTTAAGCATTCTGTTAACAGCCTCATGTTGTGCAAGTTTTCCTTAATTAGTGCCTTGACAATTCTGGATGTTGAAATTGACATGTTTTAAGACTACCAAACTTGAGAAACTCTGAGATAGCGCATCAGTTGGAAAAGAAGAGAGTGTAAGTTCTGGCAGCTGCTCCTTCCCAGCCCTCTCTTCTCCAAATCCAGGTATACTGCCCTTCCCCTGGGGCCTGCCAGACGACATTGTTTAGTCGACAGGACCCGGAGAAGGCCAACTCTGTGGGACCTAACTGGTCGCTGGGATTCGTGCAGCAGAAGGCGGTCCCTGAGATAATCTGGTCCGGTGCCATGAAGGGCTTTATAGGTCATAACCAACACTTTGAATTGTGAACGGAAACTGATCGGCAACCAATGCAGATTGCGGAGTGTTGGTGTGACATGGGTATACTTAGGGAAGCCCATGATTGCTCTCGCAGCTGCATTCTGCACGATCTGAAGTTTCCGAACACTTTTCAAAAGTAGCCCCATGTAGAGAGTGTTACAGTAGTTGAGCCTCCTAGTTCTTCTCTTCTTTAGACAAGACATATCCAGTTCTCTCAGTTGTTCATCTTAAGGTTTATCTTCCAGTCCCCTAATCATCTCTGTTGCTCTTCTCTGCACTCTCTCAACATCTTTTTTGCTTTCATTTTAGTTAGAAACATAGAAACATAGAAGACTGGCGGTAGAAAAAGACCTCATGGTCCATCTAGTCTGCCCTTATACTATTTCCTGTATTTTATCTTACAATGGATATATGTTTCTCCCAGGCATGTTTAAATTCAGTTACTGTGGATTTATCTACCACGTCTACTGGAAGTTTGTTCCAAGGATCTACTACTCTTTCAGTAAAATAATTATTTTCTCATGTTGCTTTTGATCTTTCCCCCAACTAACTTCAGATTGTGTCCCCTTGTTCTTGTGTTCACTTTCCTATTAAAAACACTTCCATCCTGAACCTTATTTAACCCTTTAACATATTTAAATGTTTCGATCATGTCCCCCCCTTTTTTTCTGTCCTCCAGACTATACAGATTGAGTTCAGTTTAGTAAGGCAATCATCACAGTTATTCCTAAAGTAGGCATTGGTTGCCGATCAGTTTCCGTTCACAATTCAAAGTGTTGGTTATGACCTATAAAGCCCTTCATGGCACCGGACCAGGTTATCTCAGGGACCGCCTTCTGCTGCACGAATCCCAGCGACCAGTTAGGTCCCACAGAGTGGATCTTCTCCGGGTCCCGTCAACTAAACAATGTCGGTTGACGGGACCCAGGGGAAGAGCCTTCTTTGTGGCGGCCTTGGCCTTCTGGAACCAACTCCCCCCAGAGATTAGAATTGCCCCCACCCTCCTTGCCTTTCGTAAGCTACTTAAAACCCACCTCTGCCATCAGGCATGGGGGAATAGAGATCCTCTTTCCCCCTAGGCCTTTACAATTCTATGCATGGTATGTATGTATGTATGTCTGGTTTTTATATTAATGGGTTTTTAATCGTTTTTAGTATTAGATTACTATTGTACACTGTTTTATTGTTGCTGTTAGCCGCTCCGAGTCTCGGGAGAGGGGCGGCATACAAATCCAATAAATAAATAAATAAACAAACAAACAAACAAACAAACAAACAAACAAATAAAAACTTTCAATGCGGTCTTTGCAGAAATTTTGAAGCATTTTTTAAAACAAAATATTTTTTTTTAAGTTTTTCACCAGGTTTTATATTCTGGGCTCAATCTGGATCAACCATTGTAGGCTAAAAATACATTTGTCATTCTTGATTATACCTCCTACATGGGATTTAGCTAAAATAATTATTTATTCAATACTTGATGAAATCTGTACCGGAACTGCAGCAATGGATTGTGCAAATGTGTTTGTCAATATTTTTAATTAGCTTTTTTTCTTCAGTGGATAGGGAAAGAAAATTATTTCTAACAAACATCGTCACATTTTTTGCTCTGATTAAGAGGCAATTTCTACTTTTCTTTTTTCCTTAATGTTTAATTTTGTTGTTGTGCTGATTTTTAATTTGGTTGCCTACATTTTACTTTTTAATTAGTTGGCATAATATCAAATAACTATAATTAATAGTTCTCATGCTATTGAACTTCTTCCTAATAGCCGATTTCAAGAGTTATAAGCATCTCTTTAGGCAAAACAAATTGGCACTGTTGAAATATCATGAATCTTTCTTAATTTTTTTTCCTGGATAAAAAATTTTCTAAAAACTAAATATATTTCTTTAGGAGTCTCGTCTAGGAAGGATGTCACAATGTTTCCTGAACAACAGATTGTCTTAAAAGATTGTATCAGAGTAAGTTCCGTAAAGCATTCAACTATACTGCTAAAAAAAAAATAAAGGGAACACTTAAACAACACAATATAACTCCAAGTAAATCAAACTTCTGTTAAATCAAACTGTCTACTAAGGAAGCAACACTGTTTGACAATCAATTTCACATGTTGTCAGCACATTCAACTTTGTACAGAACAAAGTATTCAATGAGAATATTTCATTCATTCAGATCTACTGTATTCCCATTTGCAGGAAGGATGGGAAGGTATGTAAATATGTCTGCCTGCATGTAGTTGCATGGTGTTCTATTGTGAACCCTAATTTCGCAGGTAACCAAAATCAGACAGTGATGGCATCAGAAACACCCACACACACAAAAAAATTGGCAAAATGCATGAGCAACTGGTGAAAATAATACACTATATTTCATTTCAAAGAGTTGATAAATGGAGAGGTAGGTTAAAATAGAATATCAAGAGTTCTTTGATTTGAACTTAACTCCTGGAGACCCCATGACACATACTGTACATTCAATTTTATTGGCAGGGGTATAGAGATGACTTGCCATTATTTTCTTCATTATTATACTTCCCAGTCTATCCTGCACTTTTCTTTTATGATGAGCATCAACTAGGCTCAATCCAGGGGTGAATTCCAGCAGGATCTGACAGGTTCTACAGAATTGGTAGCAGAAATTTTGAATAGTTCAGAGAACCGGCAAATACCACTTCTGGCTGGCCCCAGAGTGGGGTGGGAATGGAGATTTTGCAGTATCCTTCCCCCAGGAGTGGGGAGGGAGTTGGGATTTTGCAGTATCCTTCCCCTGCCATCCCCAAGCCATGCCCATCAAACCACACCACACCCACCAAGCCATGCCCGCAGAACCAGTAGTAAAAAAGTTTGAATTTCACCACTGGCTGAACCCTGGTGAAATATAGTATTATTTTCAGAAATGCAACTATTTTACCCAACCCAAAATGCATTTTGCTATTTTGTTTCATGCAACCATGCATGGGATAGAAAAGGTGGATGGAGGCAAATTTTATCTATCACACAATGCTAGGATGAGGAGGCATTCCCTAAAGCTCATAGGTAAAAAAGTGAGGACAAATCAAGGGAAATATTTCTTCACCCAGAATTATGGAATTCACTTCCAGAAGAGGTCGTGACAGCTGTCAGCCTGGATAGCTTCAAGGCAGGATTAGACAGATTCATAGATGCCAAGGGTATCGGTGGTTATTGAAACTGATGTCCAAGTGCCGCCTCTATGTTGGTTGAGGCAGGAAGGATTCCCTTGGGTACCATTTGTTGGGGGTCAAGGGAAAGGGAGGGTCTTGCCTTCTCTTTCTGCTCAAGATCCCCATGGACAATTGGTGGGCCACTGTGTGACACAGAATGCTGGACTCGACACTGCTGGACACAGAATGCTCGATTCAGCATGGCTCTTCTTATGTTCTTATGTTTTGGGTTTTCTTAGCCTCCGATTCCAGGCATGGTCAATTATACGTTACTTTCTGGGGAGACAAATGGAGCAAACCAACAATGCAAGTGGAAAGAACCTGCCATTGTGTATGAACTATGACAGCTTGCTTAAGATGGTTATGGTTTTTATTTCAGCTTTTCTCCATTGTCTCAGACATCTTGCAAATATGGGTTGTATCTTTCTTTACCTCTTTTCCATGCTTGGTTAAATTATGCCCCACTAGCAGCATATGAGCTTGCCTGATATTCAGATTGCGCTGGTTAAAAATGTAGAGTCTAAATAAACCAGCTTCAAATGCCTGCATAATATCAGACAACTGCTGCCAAGCACTGAGCATATTAGAGAGAAATTGGGCAGAAATGACTTTTTCTATTACATTGGTGCTGTAAGAAAACTGGCAGGTCTTTTTCACTAAAGGAAATCTGTAAGTTTGGGAAGTACTTTCCAGCTCACTGAGTTTGAGTAGAAGACAGAAATAAAGAGAAGATTTTTTAAAAAAATCAGTTCGGTCAATTTTATGCTTCACTTGGGCAGTGGAATCGATTGACGCTTCATTTGCAGTTTTTCACAGTTTTCATCTTTTGCTTTCAATTTTAATTATCCACATATTTCCTTCCTTCACCTGGAAAAAGATGTCTCAAAACCTAAAAAAGGAAAAGCTTGTTAATTTTATATTAGAACACTCCTTTACCTGAGCCGTAATAGCAAAGGGTGGTAAGATAATTTCTGCCTCTTTCAGGAATGTTGAAAAATATTTGATGGATTAAACAAGAATAATTCCTAGTCCAGTCATCCAAAGAATGTGACTGAGTCCTAAGGCTGAACAGTATGCTAAAAAGGATTTAAAAAACCAGTAGACTTCTTTTGTTGAGTTGTAACCTCAAAATGGGCACTACTGGAATTCTAAGAGTTGAGTTGCTCTTTAGTAGTACAAATTTATTTTTATTTAAAGAAACATCCTTTTGGTTCTTTGTTGTTAATGAGTCAGAGTAGGAAGGAGGAAGAAAAATAAGATAAAAGGAAAAAGGAAAGGAGAGAGGAGAGAGAAGGACAGGGACAGGAGAGGAGAGAAGGAAATACTAACGCTAGAAAATTTACAACTACGTCGTCTCCGAACTGATTTAACTGTTGTTCATAAAATCATACATCATAATGTACTGTCAGTGACTACTTCACCTTTAACAACAACAACACAAGAGCACGTAATAGATACAAACTGAATGTAAATCGCTCCAAACTTAACTGCAGAAAATACGATTTCAGCAATAGAGTGGTCACCGCATGGAACTCATTACTGCTTCCGCCAATCCCAAAATCTTCAACCTTACATTGTCTACAATTGACCTCTCCCCTTTTCTAAGAGGTCTGTAAGGGGCGTGCATAAGTGCACTTATGTGCCTAATGTCCCTGTCCTACTGTCTTATTATCCTTTCTATTACTACGTTCTACTTATGTTATGTTATGTTAATATGTACTATAATACTATACTTGTTTGACAAATTTAAAAAAAAATAAAGGAAGAAAGGACCATGCAGTAGTACAATGAAATATAAAATGACTGCCACTGTGGATCAAGTAAAGATACCTGGGTGGGTACATCATCCCTGGTTAGCCTTATCATAGTTTAGTCATTCCATTGCCTGTACTCAGCTTCACTACATAAAAGAGAAAGCAAGAAGAATGTTGTGTTTTGTTGTTGCTGCACACTTAGGTTAGCAAATTAGTAAATGTGAACTAAAAAATAGAGTTTGGCACAAGAACAAGCCTGAATCTCAATAGACAGAAACTGGGTGTTGAGTGATTCCAATTTTTTTTAAATTTTATTAAACACACATTAGAAACATTGAACACAGTGTAGCCATCCTGGTCGTTATCTTTGCCATACATACTAAAATGTCATGTAACTTAATATATATCCTATAACTTATTGTATTTTGGGGAATAAAGACTTGGGTGCCACCTCTACCCTTTGGCCTCTGCCTCCCAGCAATTTATCTTCTTGAAGCAAACAGCTAAAACTTTATAGCACAGTAATAGCTGCTTGGCTTTTATTTCTTCCATCCTGAAATAATGATAACTTTATATAATTCATTTTTTAGAGATAAATGCCACCAGAGGTTTCTCACTGAAATGTACAGCTCTATTCGATGTATAATTTCTCCGAAGCTAAACTCAATTCCATTAAAGTCTTCATATGTAAGCATATTTGGATTAAGTATATTATGTATAGGATACCCATCTTGTGCAACAGCAGACAATAATATGGGTGTACCTCGGTACACCTACTATGGTTTGTGCAGTTCTATTTTTAATCAGTGATTGATATTGTTACATCAATAATGTTTAAAATTTATTTACGATATAGGTATAATTACACTTGACAAGGAGATTGGCCTGAAACAGGAATTAAAATATTCATGTTGCATATAAGCAGAACAAGAATACAGTGGTACTTCTGCCTAAGAAGGCCTCTACTTATGAACTTTTCTAGATAAGAACCGGGTGCTCAAGATTTTTTTGCCTCTTCTCAAGAACCAGTTTCCACTTACAAACCCGAGCCTCCGAAACTGTAACCAGAAAAGGCAGGGAGAAGCCTCCGTGGGGCCTCTCTAGGAATCTCCTGGGAGGAAACAGGGCCTCCACCCTCCCTGTGGTTTCTGCAATCGTACACATTATTTGCTTTTACATTGATTCCTATGGGAAAAGTTGTTTCTTCTTACAAACGTTTCTCCTTAAGAATCTGGTTACGGAACGAATTAAGTTCATAAGTAGATGTAATAAAGGCTCTGCTTTCTGTAAAATAAAATAGATTAATTTCTCTTGATACCATTCACATCTGATAAAATGAAAAATGAAACATCTTTTTTATAACTTAATGCTGGAAGAAACAAGAGGGCATAGCTTCAAATGTAATTATACCACACACAATTAAATCCTTGTGTAAACAGGAGATCAATATGCATGCAAACCCCAAATATAGAGCCAGTTTGATCTAGTATTTTAGGCACTGGGCAAGAAAGTGGGAGACCATGAGTTCAAATACCATGAAAGGGAGCTAGATAATTTTGGGCCAATCGTCAGGAGTTGATGAGTTCCAGTTCCGACTTAGCTGTGAAGGCCAGCTGGGTGACTTTGTGCTTTCTCTCAGCCCAACCCACATCATAATGTTTTTGTTATGGGGATAATAGGAGGAGTCACTGTTCACTGTCTTGAGTTATTTGTAAAGATGACAAAGGCAGAATATAAATACAGTGATACCTCATCTTACAAACTTTTCGAGATACAAACCCGGGGATTAAGATATTTTTGCCTCTTCTTACAAACTATTTTCACCTTACAAACCCACCACCGCCGCTGGGATGCCTCACTTCCGGACTTCCGTTGCCAGCGAAGCATCCATTTTTGCGCTGCTGGGATTCCCCTGAGGCTCCCCTCCATGGGAAACCCCACCTTCGGACTTCCGTTGCCAGAGAAGCACTCGTTTTTGTGATGCTGGGATTCCTCTACTGGGATTCCCCTGCAGCATCACAAAAACACAGAAGTGCAGAGGTGGGGTTTCCCATGAAGGGGAGCCTCAGGGTAATCCCAGCAACACAAAAATGGGAGCTTCGGCTGGCAAAAGGGTTGAATTTTGGGCTTGCACGCATTAATCGCTTTTCCATTGATTCCTATGGAAAACATTGTTTCGTCTTACAAACTTTTCACCTTAAGAACCGCATCCCGGAACCAATTAAGTTTGTAAGACAAGGTATCACTGTAAATAAAAGTAAATGTATAAATAAATAAGCTTTATATTTAGAATTCAAGGAGATGGCACCAGGAGAGGCTCCTTTTCCAATAAGACTCCATAATCAATCTCATTGACAATGCCATTTTAGCCACTATGGATGTTGAGGCACTATATATTGTTTTTTAGTGCAGCTTTCATTCTTTTTATAAATAACTCAAAGAAATGAACATTAGACTTGAAGCCATTAATTACTGAATCATCGTAGATTTAATAATAGACAAAGAGCATCACAGGGTGAAAAAAGCCAAAGGCCTTACTTTATTAGTGAAGAGGCCATGAAGCCAAAAGAACCAAAAGCAAAAGAATCAACTTATCCTAAAACATATATGTATGCTAACTTATTGATCCTAACTGTATGCTAACTTATTTTACACAGCACCTTTTATAATTATTTATTATTATTATTATTTATTGGATTTGTATGCCACCCCTCTCCGTAGACTCGGTGGCAGCTAACAACAATGATAAAAACAGCATGTAACAATCCAATTAATAAAACAACTAAAAACCCTTATTATAAAACCAAACATACACACAAACATACCATGCATAACTTGTAATGGCCCAGGGGGAAGGAATATCTTAACTCCCCCATGCCTGGCGGCATAAGTGAGTCTTGAGTAGTTTACGAAATGTGTTTTCTATGACCTAATGCAGCTAATACACATGCACAGTTTTTAATGATGCTGTAATTCATGAGCCTGCCAACTTCATAAATAAGGCTGCAGGTATAGTGATAGATGTTTACAGAAAGCTTGAGAAGCTAGGTAAAAGAATGTGCTTAATGGTGCCAGCCAGAACTCCCATCTTTTCCCATGATCTCATTCAAATCTGTTTGTTTCTGAAGACGCAAACTTTCCCTGAACATTCCAGGCCTACCAGAAATCTGTAATTGCAAAGCCTTCTTTCTGATTCTTTCCCAGAATCAGAGCCCTCTCCAGAGAATAGAGTATTTGCACCAGGAACACAAATTGAAATTGAGCCTGGAACACAAATTGAAATTGAGCCTGATTATTTGTGTCTGAGTGAGAACTCTGACTGAACTTTGGATATAGTAGAAGAATAATGAAATATTTTGAGAAATATTAAAAAAACAGAATAAAACATTTCCCCTAAAGGAGAAATGAAAACAATCTTAAGGGAGTCAGAAACCAGCCAGAGTTTCCCTGCCCCGAGCAGAAACTGAGGCGTCCAGCTTTTAGAAATGCAGATTTGGTAATCCATTCAGAAAGACTAGATCAAGGCAGAAACTTAGATAAGCAACAAACAAAAAGTTTGACAAAATTAGCTCAAAACACCTAGGGTTTGCATTTGCAAATCTACCTTTAGAGCTGGCTATCATCCCCTACATGAGCCCCATAGGAATCCAGAAGGTATAAAAACCCACAAATTCTAAACTCCATTTTGTCAGCTAACCCAGAACTGCACATTGTCTTTGTTGTTCTGTTCAACAAACTATCCAATCATGCCTCCATGTTGTTTCCAGCCCCTTTCTCCCAGTTTGGAACTGAACCAGATGGATTTTCCTTCTAACAGTAGGATTAAATTCTAAATAACCATCTCTTCAGGGAATCAGGCTACCAAACCTCTTTGTAAACTATAAAATGTTGCTTGAAATTAAATTATTGGTGAGCAATGAAAAAAATACATTTATATTTATAAATATTTATATTACAGTGATCCCCCGATCATTGTGAGGGTTCCGTTCCAGGACCCCCCGCAACGAGCGGGTTTTCGCGAAGTAGCGCTGCGGAAGTAAAAACACCATCTGCGCATGCGCAGATGGTGTTTTTACTTCCCAGCAGCGAGGAGCCGAAGATTGGGGTTTCCCCGCCGCCCACGCCCACGTTCGCCTTTGACTTCGGGACTCAGTTGGTAAACCGCGCGGCTGTTTTAAAACGTCGCCGCCGGCATGTCCCGAAGCCAAACGAACCCGGGTGGCCGGGCGAGCAGCGAGCGAACGGCGGGTGGCCGGGCGAGCGGCGAACGGCGGGCGAGCCGGGCGAACGGCGGGCGAAGGGCGGGTGGCCGGGCGAAGGGCGGGCAAGCCGGGCAAACGGCGGGCGAAGGGCGGGTGGCCGGGCGAAGGATGGGCGAGCGGCGAAAGGGGGAAGACCCAGGGAAGCCGCCCAGCAGCTGATCTGCCCGGCGCCATCTACGCATGCGTGCCCATAGAAAAAAAGGGCGCGCATGCGCAGATGGTGTTTTTACTTCCGGGTCAAAAATCGCCATATAGCCCTTTCGCAATCATCGGGAGCGCAATACCCGGGGGATCACTGTATATATTATATAAATATATTTTTATTATATAATATAAATATATAGAGAGTCTTCTCTGCAGACTCAGGGCTGATTACGAAATAAGGGTAAAATATAGTACAAAATCTAGTGAGAGAAACCCAAACCTAATATTAATATTTAAATCCCAAAGATAAAAAATCCCAGATATATTTATATTATATTTATATTTTGTTTCAAGGCTCACTAATAATAATGATAGGAGACCAGACGTTATTCTCCAAAAGCAAAATATGTTTGGAATCTTATTTCTTCTTCAAAAGAAATCTGAGAATCTTCCTTCCGTTTGAATGAAGTTCCCAAACTACAATCCCCAGAAATCCTTGAGGGAAGAGCCGCGTGCAAAGCTGAAACTTTTTTTGTTTTTTGTTTAAATCAAAGGCGGGACCAACCCTGGCCTCTGAAACCGTAGTACAGTACTGTACTGTACAGTAGTACAGTAATCGAAGCGTAAATCCGGGTCTTTCTGCCGTCAACTGCTTGTAACGACCGTTGGAAGGTAAAGTCTTTCCTCATATCTTCCAACCAATCTCAGGTGAGCTCATCCCCGCAAGAGGCGGGAAACAACGGGGTTGAGTTCAGCTGAAAGGATTCCCTCCCCCCTCCCGTCATAGGGTGGAGGAGATACATCCCGACCAATAGCAAGCCACGGCTTACCGCTCATTCAAACATGCACGATCTCTAAAGAATTTTTCAAGTAAAGGTGAAGGAAGGCCCCTCCCGGAATCGTCCGCCAATAGGAGCCCGGCATTTCGGAGACGAGCCGCGCGCGTTTCCCCGCCCCTCCCCGCGACAGCCAATAGGAAGCCGCCCGAGAGGGGAGGCTCGTTTTTTGAATTGGGAGGTGCCTGGTGTTGCGGGTAGCTCTGGGATGGTGGCTGATGTTCGGATCGTGATTGTGCGCTGAACGGTGAGGCGGCGGGAAGAGGGTGAAGCGTGGAACCGGGAGGAAACACGCATGGCTCGGGGTGGCGGGGAGAATGACAGGCCCTTCTCGTAGCTCCGTGTCCGATCAGCAACTCAAGAAGAGCCTTTCCCAAAAGCGGGGGACGAGGGAGGGGGGGATTACGGCTCCCATAATCCACAGCCAGCAAGTTGTGGGCTCTTCTGAAAGATCCAGACCGGGTTCGCCTGTGAGCCAGAAGGTGGCTTCTGTGGTAGGCTACGTTAAAGAGGAAATTATCCTCCGTTCATTGCTTGGGTGCACCTGCTTAGGTTATTAACTCCGCCTCGCCAACCTGGTTGGACGGGGGTTCAAATCTACGCCGTTTGGAAAGCTATAGGTTGGGGTTCCAGTGTGCGAAAAGAAGTTAGTTTTAATCTCTCTTCTACCTTGTTTACAAACCCTTAAACCTTGTTATCTCATTAGTGACTAAATAACTTACTTACATAATATATATCAAACTACTCAAGAGCCCTTCTCCCTTCTAAAGGAATATATTAGAATATAATTTTATTGGCCAAGTGTGATTGGACACACAAGGAATTTGTCTTGGTGCATATGCTCTCAGCTACATAAAAGAAAAAGATACATTTGTCAAGAATCATGTGGTACAACACTTAATGATTGTCATAGGGGGTCAAATAAGCAATGAAGAAATAATAAATATTAATAAAAATCTTAGGATACAAGCAACAAGTTACAGTCATACAGTCCTAAGTGGGAGGAATAGGATGATAGGAATGATGAGAAAACTAGTAGAATAGGAATATATTATAAATATTGATATATTACAGATATATTATAAGTATAGATATATTTATATATCACACTTCTCAAATGCCCATCTCCCTTCTAAAGGAATATATTATAAACATTGATATATTATAGATATATTATAAATATAGATATATCACACTTCTCAAGTGCCCATCTCCCTTCTAAAGGAATATATTGTAAATATTGATATATTATAGATATTTATTATTTATTTTTATTAGATTTCTATGCCGCTCTTCTCGAAAGGACTCTGGGCGGTGTTCAACATTGCAAATACTGTACAAACAATATATGTGAGAAATCTAATTATTTTAAAAGGGCAAATACAAAATTTATAAAAATCTAAAAAAATCCTTACACAGTCATCCACATTCTCTCAAATCAATCATTCATCTTGTGTCTCACGGTCCCCATGCCCGCCGGCAGAGGTAGGTCTTCAGAGCTTTCTGAAAGACCAGGGGGGGGGGCAGTATGTATCTCCAGAAGGAGTTTATTCCAGAGGGCTAGGGCCGCCAGAGAGAAGGCTGTTCCCCTAGGTCCCGCCAGGCAACATTGTTTGGCCCACGGAACTTGGAAAAGGCCAACTCTGTGGGACCTAATTATATTATTATTATTATTATTATTATTACTATTATTATTATTATTATTATTTATTAGACTTATATGCTGCCCCTCTCTGGAGATCCAGGGTGGCTCACAATAACAATAAAACAATATAGGTACAAATCTAATAAGTAAAACTATGACTAAAAGCTCATTATCTTAAAAAAAAAATCAATATTACACAATCCTATCCACACATAACTTTTAATGGTCAGAAGGGGGGCACCTAATTATCCTGCCTAATTATCCCACATGCTAGATATATTATAAACATAGATATATTTATATATCACACTTCTCAAGTGCCCATCTCCCTTCTGAAGGAATATATTATAAATATTGATATATTTATATATCACACTTCCCAAGGGCCCATTTTCCTCCCAGAGGGTCTTTAGGTAATATATAATTTGATCACTATAATAAAATATTAAAAACTGAATAATTTAAGATTTATAATTTCATTTTAATAGTATAATAAAATATATAATACAATAGTAACTTATAGTAATTACTATTCCTAATTTATTAAATATATGCTGCGCAACTTGCAGTAGCCCTGGGCAGTTTACATGTTGTTGAAAGCATATAATAAAGGAAGAAAGAAAAATGATGGGTGCAGAAATGACAAGATTGGATGAGGTCAAAGAAAAAAAGTGGGCTTCATTCTTTCTCTACGAAGGCTTTGCAATTTTATTTTTTGGATTTATATCATGCATTTTTATTTTGTACAACTCAAGGCAGGATAAATAACACACACTTTTCCTACCAAAACAGAAGAGTGGTTCTAGGCCTTCCATAGGAATGTAAATACTGTATAGATGTATTATAAATATGTATATATTTATATATCACAGTTCTCCAGTTAACTTTGGCCCATTCTCATTCCAGGTCAGTAGTTTTTGACTCCTAGCAATCACATAAATAGATTTTCTTGGTAAATAGGATAAAAAATAGGATAGTTTTTTTTCTCCACAAAATCATTTGCTACAATGTCCTTCCTGTCAACTACTACTTCAGTTTCAACCAAAACAACACAGGATCACAGAACAGATTCAAACTTAATAATATAAACCACTCTAAACTCGACTGCAGGAAATATGACTTTAGTAACCAAGTAGTTGATGCATGGAAATCACTATCAGACTCTGTAGTATCTTCACCTAACCCCCAAAACTTTACTCTTAGACTATCCACTGTTGACCTCTCCCAATTCCTAAGAGGTCAGTAAGAGGCGTGCATAAGTGCACCAGCGTGCCTTCTGTCCCCTGTCCTAATGTCTCCTTTTTTACTAGTATCATGCATATGAATATTATTATATATTTAGTATACCACCAATATGTACTTGACAAAACAAACTAACAAAATAAATAAATCTATCCCTAACCTGTTCTTTCAAATCTCCCAAAGATGCATTCACAACACTATCTTGCTCTATCTGGTTTGTCTTCCTATCCTGTTTCTTTTAGAAAACCCTAGAGAGTGTCATAGGGAGTAACACGGAGTAATAGGGAGTACAATTCTGATATTTGTAGATATATATATATATATACCACAGATTTTAATATTTCCAAGGCTTTCATGGCTTTTCTACCAACTGCTAATCTGTGGCTTATTTCTTGATTGCTTGTTACTGTTGGTCAATCCTAAAACTCAGAAACAAAGCAACATTTTTGTAACTTCATTATCTGCTCTAACGCTGGTGGTTCTACTCATTTCCATTGGTTTGATCTTCTTTATATTTTGGTCCCATTTTTCTTTCACTGTTTGATTTTTTTAAATGTATATTTTATTTTTAAAATATACGCTGCTCAAAAAAAATAAAGGGAACACTCGAAGAACAGAATATAACTCCAAGTAAATCTGTGAAATCAAACTGTCCACTTAGGAAGCAACACAATCAATTCCACATGCAGTTGTGCAAATGGAATAGTTGTGCAAATGAAATATTCAATGACAATATTTCATTCATTCAGATCTAGGGTGTGTTATTCGAGTGGTCCCTTTATTTTTTTGAGCAGTAGATGTAGCTGCCCATCTTGTAAATCAAGTGAGCCTGTCAGTGACAACAAAGCTAAAAATAATAAATAACAATGATTACTAAAAGGCATTACAAACTACTGTATTAGAACACAGCTATAGGAAATAATGAGCAAAGCAATGTGACAGAGTCAACTCCCCAGTTCAGTTCCCTGAATTCCTCAGGCCTGATGATAGAACGAGATCTTGAGGAATCTTTGGAAAGTCAAGAGTGATGGTGTGAGTTTCACCTCAGAGGGAGGATGTTCCCCGCTCGTGCCACAGCTTAAAAAGCCCACTGCATAGTTTCCACCAAATGTACATTCCTAGCATGCTATTTTCAATGAATCATTCCACATAAGGGCTTTAGATCCTTTGCATTTTTTGCTATCTGGGTAGTACCATGATCATTATAGTACAGGTTTTTGAAGTGTTTTCCTCCAATTTTACAACCATCTCCCTATCCAGTTCCCTTAACATACCTTCGGCAACTAGGATGAATAAATAGGGGCAATGTATACTGCTGAAAAAAATAAAGGGAACACTTAAACAACAAGATATAACTCCAAGTAAATCAAACTTCAGTGAAATCAAACTGTCCACTTAGGAAGCAACTCTGATTGACAACTCTGGTGAGACCACATTTGGAATACTGTGTTCAGTACTGGAGACCTCACCTACAAAAAGATATTGACAAAATTGAACGGGTCCAAAGACGGGCTACAAGAATGGTGGAAGGTCTTAAGCATAAAACGTATCAGGAAAGACTTCATGAACTCAATCTGTATAGTCTGGAGGACAGAAGGAAAAGGGGGGACCATGATCGAAACATTTAAATATGTTAAAGGGTTAAATAAGGTTCAGGAGGGAAGTGTTTTTAATAGGAAAGTGAACACAAGAACAAGGGGACACAATCTGAAGTTAGCTGGGGGAAAGATCAAAAGCAGCGTGAGAAAGTATTATTTCACTGAAAGAGTAGTAGATCCTTGGAACAAACTTCCAGCAGACATGGTTGGTAAATCCACAGTAACTGAATTTAAACATGCCTGGGATAAACATATATCCACTGTAAGATAAAATACAGGAAATAGTATAAGGGCAGACTAGATGGACCATGAGGTCTTTTTCTGCCGGCAGTCTTCTATGTTTCTATGACAATAAATTTCACATGTTGTCAGCACATTCAACTTTGTACAGAACAAAGTGTTCAATGAGAATATTTCATTCATTCAGCTCTAGGATGTGTTCTTTGAGTGTTCCCTTTATTTTTTGAGCAGTGTTTACAGCCTTATCCCACCCATTGGCCAACCTGGAGCCAGTCTGATTCTTCTTATTCTGATGTACTGTAGTTTGTACAGAAATCTCATGAGGATAATGATATTGTGTGGGATTCCCATTTTTTCTAAACACTTTATGCAGTTTGACCCGATCCACACAATCAAAAGCTTTATGTAATCAATGAAGCACATATTGACTCTTTTTAGTATCTGGCTTTGGAAATTATCCTGTGTGCATCAGCAATAATGTCTGAGGTGTCAGGTTGAAGCCAGAATACTTGGAGGTTTTGGCTTGCCACATTATGCCATGTTCTTTTGGAATGTTTCGTGCTGTGGAAAGAGAGGAGGGACAGTTGCTTGAGGAGTTAAATTCCTTTTAGAGTTTCAAGGTCATCTTTTGTCAGCACCTGGCTGGAGGAAGATGGGTGTGTACCGATCTGGTGGCAGAAGATTAGTGGTCCATGTGATGAACTTGTGGGTATGGGACAGGAGAATGAACTGTAACCTGGAAGTAGAAATTCTGGGGAAATCTGATCCGGGTTTCCCCAGAAATGTGCTAAGATGACTCAGAATAAATTGGAACTTTGAGGAAGTATTTGCCTTGGACTCTGATTTAAACTTAGATGTTAGCTGGAATGCTGACTTTAGATTCCTCAGCCTATTCAAAAGCTAGCTTTGAGTTTTGGCATCTTTTTTTCCCCATGTGTGCTACCCCGAGAGTCCAAAAATGTAAAGGATCTGCAAGCTCTCATGATGAAAGATTCAGTGGAAATAGCATGCTATCGGTTCTATCATTTAGCAAGGTATATTTGGTGGAAGCTCTGCAGTGGGCTTTCTGAGCTCTGTTGCTTGTCTGTGTTGAGTTGACCCAAAATAAAAGACAGGATAAAGAGTTAATAAAATGAGAGCACTGGCTCCAATAGATACAATTTCTGAGATGTTCTTTCATTGATCAAACATTAGTTAAGCTTTAGGGTAATTTGAAAACCATTTTTTGGGGTGTGTTCTATTTTTATTATAATAGAACAACTATTGTAATGGGAAGTTTTTTTATTATAATAGAACAACTATTGTAATGGGAAGTTATGCATTTTTATTTACATTGGGCAGAGCGATTATAGCTACAAAGTTGGGCTTTTGTTTAGCAAAATGTGGCATCTGCAGCTCTACTTAAAAACCACAATCAAAACTGTCCTTGTTACATTATGAAAATACTTCATTCTGGGATAAAATGATGACTAAATCTATTTTGTAAAGAAAAGATTTGCAGCTATAGCTTCAAAATAAAAGCAGCAGGTCAACTTCAGTGTTAATAAATTGTTTCCCTTTACCAGTGGTCCACTAATAAAGGGTATATGTTGTCTGTATGCATACAACATATTTGAGAATACAGTGATACCTCGTCTTACAAACGCCTTGTCATACAAACTTTTCGAGAAACAAACCTGGGGTTTAAGATTTTTTTGCCTCTTCTTACAAACTATTTTCACCTTACAAACCCACCAGCGCCACTGGGATGCCCCGCCTCTGGACTTCTGTTGCCAGCGAAGCACCCGTTTTTGCACTGCTGGGATTTCCCTGAGGCTCCCCTCCATGGGAAACACCACCTCTGGACTTCCGTGTTTTTGTGATGCTGCAGGGGAATCCCAGCAGTGCAAAAACAGGTGCTTCGCTGGCAACAGAAGTCTGGAGGTGGGGTTTCGAGGGCTTTGGTGTTTTTGCAATGCTGCAAATTCACTGATGCTCCCTTTGCTGGGAAACCCCACCTCTGGACTTCCGTTGCCAGCAAAGCGCTCATTTTTGCACTGCTGGGATTCCCCTGCAGCAGCGCAAAAAGCTGGAAGTCCGGGGGTGGGGTTTTCCATGGAGGGGAGCCTCAGGGGAATCCCAGCAGAGCAAAAACGGGTGCTTTGGCTGGCAAAAGGGGTGAATTTTGGGCTCGCACGCATTAATCGTATTTCCATTGATTCCTATGGGAAACATTGTTTCATCTTACGAACTTTTCACCTTAAGAACCTTGTACTGAAACCAATTAAGTTTGTAAGACAAGGTATCACTGTATTTGAAAACTCTTTTTCAGTTTGTACTAAGTCCGATTATACTCTTCTATGGAGTTGACAAGTGATTGCCTTTGTATATCAGTGGCATGTCCTTTCTTTATTTCTGGGCTATTCTGTCAGGTCTATGGATGATGAATTCCAATGGGGGGCATATAATTTCCTTCAGCTAATTCTGGGTCATGTACATCTTTTTGGCAGCCCTGCAATCTCAATAATTGCAAGTTATGAAGATACATGTCTTGCCAGTCCTATTTAAATATTATCTCCAATTCTTTCTTTCTCGTTATTTAATACGTAATTGTTCGGCTGAGAAGTTCTGCATATCTTAGGAATCCTATTGGAGTCTCTATATTGTAATAGAGTCGGCAGACAGAAATATAGTAGAAATATAAAAATGGGGGCGGGGGAGGATTCTTTGATATTGGATATGAAGAAAAAACCTTAATAATGAAATGTGAGAATCTTCAAAATTACAGTGTCGCTAACAATCTTAAGATGATTACTCGGCTTAGTGCCCAGTTTTTGAATTGGATGTTTCTCTTGCAGCTGTAGAAGAGAGATGCCAATTTGACCATGACTGAGAACACTACATTCATGTCTGATACCACAAAAAGCCTCTTGGCAGATTCTTCTGTTCTTGACTCAAAAATTATAGAAAATTCCAAGGAAAATGTATTCACCCAAGTTGCTTCTGACAGTAGAGGTAATGTACATTTTTATTTTAGCGTGTTCTTCCCTCCACACTGTACTTTTAGACTAGTAGTTCTTTCGGCGTGTGTTTAGTGTTTGGAATGTAAACATTCAAATGCACTCTTGTTCGTAATTTATAATAGTAAGCAATGTCCCTGGGCTTGAATACAATAAAAAGCATAATGTAGTCGGTCTGCCTGCTAGCTTATCTGTTTGCATTTATTTATCGAACTGAAATGCTTCTACTTTTCTGTTTGGCATCAGAATGGAACCTTAAGGTGCTACGGACGTCAATAAACATAATAAATAGCAATAGAAAGGCAACACCATTGTATGAATCATTGCTACAGTGTAGGTATTGCAGTCTTAGATATTAAATCATAGATACATTACTAAAAAAAATGGCCATAACTGAATTCTTTTTGTTTTTGGTTAAGAGGAAACAGTGGGGGAGGATGCTGGGTGATTTGTGAATGAATGTTTTACAAAATATTTCACTAACAAGGAGGCTTTCTCTGTTGGGGCTTGGTATTCAACAGGTAGAAGTGATGAAATCTAGAAAGGTCTGGAGGCTAAAACATATGAAGAATGGTTGCAGGAACTGGGCATGGCTAGTTTAATGAAAAGAAGGACCAGGGGAGACACGAGTCTTTGGAAAGGGATGGCATATAAATCAAATAAATGGATGGATGGATGGATGGATGATAGCAGTGTTGTTTATGTTTATGTTCATTTAGATTTGTATGCCGCCCCTCTCCGCTGACTCGTTCCAATATCTCAGGGGTTGCCACAAAGAAGAGGGAGTCAACCTTTCTCCAAAGCACCTGAGGATAGAGCAAGAAGCAGTGGGTGGAAATTAAACAATGAGAGAAGTAACTTAGAACTAAGGAGAAATCTCCTAACAATTAGAACAGTTAATCAGTGGAACAGCTTGCCTTCAGAAGTTGTGAATGCTCCAACACTGGAAGTTTTAAAGAAGATGTTGGCTAATCATCTGTCTGAAGTAGTGTAGGGTTTCCTGCCTAAGCAGGAGGTTGGACTAGAAGACCTCCAAGATCCTTTCCAACCCTGTTAATATTATTATTAAGATTCTAATGAATTCAATGCAAAACATTAAATAATATTTTACAAGTCTCAATCCTTTTTGGAACAATCTCACCAGTAGTGATGATGTTTGGGTAATGAAACCTCTGTAAGGAAATAACCAAGTTCAAAGAGCTCAAGGTCCCCTAATCTCTCCAGTTCAGGAGAGCATTGGAGGCCTCACACTTAACTACTAGGTCGATAAGATACCACCTGCTCAGGCCTTAACACCAAAATAGCTTCAACAAGGAACACAGAGCTTTCTGGCCCTGATGCTATTCAGAGCCAACAAGCAGCCTATCAATCCCAGGAACCCTGGCTGGAATGCTTCCTTAAAACTGCATCATCAGGAGGTGTTTTTCCCCCTGTGGTACTGACAACGATATCCAGCAATGGGGGACAACCACTGCAGAGAATAGAGCAACTCGACCTTTTTGCAAAGACCTACCTTAGGTCCAGATCTTGGAGTGGAGTCTGCACCAACTGTTACTGTTTGGAAGGTCCCTCCCTCCCTTCCTTTCACTGAGTTTTTTACATGTAGAACTAAAACTTCTTAAAAGTGTCAAGAGGAACACTAAGTTTTTTTTCTTGAAGACTTGTGCCAGATGAATTCTCAAATAAGGGAGTTAAGCACAACTCTTCCTTCCTCTTCAGGACCAAATGATGCAATGCATTTAACTGATTTGATCCTGGTCTGTGGATGATCAATAGCTCTTTGCAAAGGTTTCTGCGGCTCACCAGAAATAACAGTGCACATTTCTGAAACAATGCTACAGGTAGTCCTCGACATAGGACTCAAAAATTGACCCCCAAATTTCTGTTGTTAAGTGGGACATTTGTTAAGTGAGTTTGCCCCATTTTGTCACTTTTCTTGCCACAGTAGTAGACAAATCAACTGTTCTTGTTCCAGTTTCTTCACTTTTCTTTCTTTTTGAGAAGGATGATAAATTCCTTCAACCCTTGAAGTTTTCTTTAGGCTGATTATTTCCTTCCTTTCCCAACAGAGGAAATACCCCCGGTTGAAATCAAGGTGATTTTAGTTCAGGAAGCTGCAAGATGTGAAAAACTCGTAACAGCTTTAGAGGTTTGTGAATTTGTTTGTGGATAATAGTAAAATCTCACTGCATCTGGGATTCTGATTTACTGTGTCGTTCTCATACTGACGTTCTCCTTTCCTATAGAGCATTTAAGACCATAGACTTTCCGTTTATAACATAATGAAAACTTATTTCTGGTGAAAAATAATAAAAAGTATCCATATGGTATTTGGGAAAAAGGGTGTTACATGTTGAATGCAGCATCTTGCACTATTTGGGATTGCAGTGGAGAGAGGGAAGCCACTACAGTGGTATCTCTACTTACGAACTTAATTCGTTCCGTGATCAGGGTCTTAAGTAGAAAAGTTTGTAAGAGCAAGCAATTTTTCCCATAGGAATCAATGTACAAGCAAACAATGTGTGTGATTTGGGAAACCACAGGGAGGGTGGAGGCCCTGTTTCCTCCCAGGAGATTCCTAGAGAGGCTCCACGGAGGCTTCTCCCCACCTTTTCTGGCCATGTAGATTCCTAGAGAGGCCCCACAGAGGCTTCTCCCCGCCTTTTCCGGCCCTATTTCCTCCCAGGAGATTCCTAGAAAGGCCCCACAGATGTTTCTCCCCACCTTTTCCGGTTACAGTTTCGGAGGCTCGGTTTTGTAAGTGGAAAATGGTTCTTGAGAAAAGGCAAAAAAATCTTAAACACCCGGTTCTTATCTAAAAAGTTTGTAAGTAGAGGGGTTTGTAGGTAGTTTGTACTATCAAAACTTAGTAGAAGGTTAAACAAAAGGATCTGTAGAAATGAATGGTACCCTGTGGAAACAGATGAACAGAAGTTTGCAATTGCTCAAACACCTGCTTTGGTTTCAGATTTGATGAAACATAGTAAAAATTAATGTCTTATACTGAGGATTCAGAATTTAAATGAGATAGGGCTGGTCCCTATTTAGAAAAAAGAATTACTCATATGTTTGTGTTTTATTATTATACAATTTTATGAAATGTTTTACTCTATTCTTAAAAAAAATTATTATTACAGTCATAGACCAAAACAAATAAAAACATAATCAAAAGTTATAGGATAAAATGATAAATAACAGATAAAATCCATGATAAAATCTAGTCTATCAATTACCCATTGTCAATACTAATAAAATTACAACCCATAAGCTGTGAGGTCTATATTCAGTTTGATACTGTTAGGGAAAGGAATAAACATGGTAGCCACATTTGTCGTATAAATTAGCTAAAGTGTATTAGGCACTTAAAAGCTGGCCACAAATGGTATACATACATACATACATACATACATACATACATACATACATACATACATACATACACAAACATATACACATATATAAATATATATGTATACTCACATTCATATATTCACACATACACACACATATATACACATGCACACACACACACACACACACACACACACATACATACATACATACTTGTTTTCGTAGATTTTCATGGGTACAGGTATGATGGTCTTGGTATATTTGGGTTTCTTCCCGTGTAGGATTTGGAAATTTCTGGCGACGTTTCGACGAGGTCCCACTCGTCATCTTCAGGCTGGTGTTTCTGTCCTTGTTCTAGGGCGAACACAGCGAGACCTGAGCTGCCTTCCTTCTATAAATACTGGTGGTACACACCCAGCCACCAGTATTTATAGAAGGAAGGCAGCTCAGGTCTCGCTGTGTTCGCCCTAGAACAAGGACAGAAACACCAGCTTGAAGATGACGAGTGGGACCTCGTCGAAACGTCGCCAGAAATTTCCAAATCCTACGCGGGAAGAAACCCGAATATACCAAGACCATCATACATACATACATATATACACATACATATACATATATCGCTATGATGAAGGCACATATTTGTGACGAATCCCCACTGCTCCTATGTTTGTGTTTGTCCCAAGGGCTCAACACTCGGAAGCCTAATTAGTTTTTTTCTTTGGGGGAACAACATAGAAAGCCTACAGGAGCCGTGGTGACACAGTGATTAGAATGCAGTATTGCAGGCTAATTCTGCATTCCCACTGTCAGGAGTTCGATCCTGATCAGTTCAAGATTGACTCAGCCTTCCATCCTTCCGAGGTCGGTAAAACGAGGACCCAGATTGTTAGGGCCAATATACTGGCACTATAAATCACTTAGAGAGGGCTGTAAATCATTATGAAGTCGTATATAACTCTTAAGTGCTATTGGTATTGCTACATATATGTTATAAATATCTATCTTGAACAATGCAGGATATTAAGGTGCCCTACATAAAGATGGAATCTATGAAAATGTGTGATGATTCCGAATCACCGGACGTTGAGGCTGTCTTTGTAATATCAGACTTTGAAGAACCCATTTTTAGTAACCTGAACAAGGCAGACTGTAGGATCCTTGGGCCCCCAGTAATATTTCAGTGTGCTAAAAAAGACGAGGTAAGAAAACAAAAGCGATATGGAAAATTTAAAATATATTTGATCTATCTTCTGAATGGAGTTGATGACATCTCCTGTCATTGAATTGAAAACATTTTTTTCTTTACTAGAATGTGCTGCTATTCTTATGGGAAGCTTAACTTAAAGCAATTTACGCAAAAGCAGGAATAGCAAAACTTGCTAAAACTTCCAATCTGGAAATATATCTAGCAAGTCGTCTGATACTGAACAGTATGGATTTGTTTGAAAATCATTAAGAAAAACGATAACGTCTCCATGAACTTTAAGAGATATTTAGTAACTTTGCTGCTGGGGCTGTGTGAATTGAATGTAATTTGCTGCAGTGAAGTCCTTGCTCTGCGGTGTCAGTACGATTCATCTTTTTGAGGTGTGTGAGAAACACATTTCTTTTTGAGATGCTTCATACCATACAAAACACCTTCTCTGCTAGCGCTTTCGGTGGGCAGCAATGGACTTCTGAGGACATGCTATTATATTGCATCCCTCGGGGCTTCATTCTTTCCAGTATTTTGCAGCATTGAAGTGAACCTGCTGGGAGAGATCATTAAGGGTACGGACTTGGGTGCTATCAGTTGGCTGATGGCACTCAATGTATTTCTTTCTGAAATCTTCAGATAATGGCATGGTACCCCGAATGCTTGGCTAACGTCAGTAATGGGCCGGGTGAGAGATATTAAAATGAAATTGAATCTAAGCAAGATGATGTATATTGTCAGGAGTCACAAGGATAAATTTCCCCTGTTCTGAATAAGGTCCATTTTATTATTATTATTATTATTATTATTATTATTATTATTATTATTATTTATTAGATTTGTATGCCGCCCCTCTCCTTAGACTCGGGGCGACTCACAGCAATAATAAAACAAATCTAATAATTTAAAAAACACTAAAAACCCCATTATTAAAAACAAACATACACACAAACGTACCATGTATAAACTGTATAGGCCCGGGGGAGATGTCTCAGTTCCCCCATGCCTGACGGCAAAGGTGGGTTTTAAGAAGTTTACGAAAGGCAAGGAGGGTGGGGGCAGTTCTAATCTCCGGGGGGAGCTGGTTCCAGAGGGCCCGGGCCTCCACAGAGAAGGCTCTTCCCCTGGGTCCTGCCAAACGACATTGTTTAGTCAACGGGACCCAGATAAGGCCAACTCTGTGGGACCTAACCGGTAGCTGGGAAGGCGGTCCCGGAGATATTCTGGTCCGATGCCATGAAGGGCTTTATAGGTCATAACCAACACTTTGAATTGTGACTGGAAACTGATCGGCAACCAATGTAGACTGCAGAGTGTTGGATTGCTCTCGCAGCTGCATTCTGCACGATCTGAAGTTTCCGAACACTTTTCAAAGGTAGCCCCATGTAGAGAGCATTAAAGTAGTCGAACCTCGAGGTGATGAGGGCATGAGTGACTGTGAGTAGTGAGTCCCGGTCCAGATAGGGCCGCAACTGGTGCACCAGGCGAACCTAGGCAAACGTCCCCCTCGCCACAGCTGAAAGATGGTTCTCTAATGTGAGCTGTGGATCGAGGAGGACGTCTAAGTTGCGAACCCTCTCTGAGGGGGTCAATAATTCCCCCCCCCAGGGTTATGGACAGACAGATGGGGTTGTCCTTGTGAGGCAGAACCCACAGCCACTCCGTCTTATCAGGGTTGAGCTTGAGTCTGTTGACACCCATCCAGACCCTAACAGCCTCCAGGCACCGGCACATCACTTCCACTGCTTCGTTTACTGGACATGGGGTGGAGATGTACAGCTGGGTATCATCAGCATACTGATGATACCTCACCCCATGCCCTTGGATGACCTCACCCAGCGGTTTCATGTTGTTGTTGCTGCTGTGAAATCTGAAATCAGGAACAATTTTTGTTGGCTTTGGTTGCCTTTTACTGGGAGAAAAGGACCTTAACATGATGTAGTGTATGCTACTCACTTCTCCCCTTCACTTTATCAGATACAGTACTTTCCATGGACTGTCCTTGAGCTTAGCCTGGAACTGGCAATTGATGCAAACCCAACAGCTGGTTTGTCCTCTGGAAAAGCAAAAACGGAAGCCACATCAGACATGTGCTAAAAAGTTGGCACTGATTGTCCGTTTTTTCCCCTTGCGAAATACAAAGCACTCAATCTTTAAAATACTGTGTGGCCTGGATCCAGCCTATTTGAGAGAATCCCATGGTCTTGTGATAGCCTGGGATTAAAACTTCTCAGGGGTCTTTGGAATGCATCTCAAGAGTCAACGGGCACACAAGTCTTGTGGCTGTTATTAGTATTATCCCTTCTGAATTCACAATGCTATTTTCTTAAGGCCCTTCAGTTGCTATATTATGGTGTTGGGTTAAAAATAAGTTTAACAAATATAAAAGGGAAAATTTTTGGAAATGGTGTTAATTAAATTTTCTTTCAGCCTCTCCCCATTGCGTGTCGTCCACTGTACTGCACAAATATGGTGAATCTTGTGTTATGCTTCACAGGATTCAGGAAGAAAGATGAACTGGTAAGATGATTTTTTTTCTGCAAATGTTTCATAATATGGTGGTTGTGTTGAACAATTGCAACATTAGTTAATATTTAGACATCAACTTCAAGCTTTTGGCCTTATCTGGTATTAGAGCAGAGCTTCAGAATTTAGATACAGAAAACTTCATTAGATTCATCTGACTGCAACACATTCATTTGAAATGAACCAAAAAGTTATTTGTTGATTATTAATATTATGTTGGACGTATACCAGCCAAACAAGGGCTTTAAATTCCATTCATTCCAAAAGATTGAATTGATAATATCCATTAGGCAGATTATAGCAGTGTTAACTTTGCAAATAATGGCAAGTGATTTATTTTGAGTTCGGCTTTAATATATTTGTGTACTTGGCAATTGTGGCTTGTAAAGCATTGTTTGCATAAATCAAGACAATTTATAATTTAGTCAATCTGTCACTAAAGAAGCCATAATTTAAAATGATATAGGAATTTAAACTGAATTTGTACAGTCGTTGTGAAGCTTAAGTTTACGTAGGCAACATTGTTGACATTGTTGCTTGGTTCAACAGCAATTGTATTTCAACCTAATCAACTGTGTTCCAATTTTGCTTTTAGGTTAAACTGGTGACCTTGGTTCATCATATGGGAGGGATTATTCGGCGGGACTTCAGTTCTAAAGTTACACATCTAGTTGCTAACTCTACACAAGGAGACAAATTCAGAGTAAGTGAATTTCAAATTTCCCTTAAGGGTTTAAGTGTAGATTTCCTTTTTACAGATATCGGAATATTTGGTTAATTGTGAATAACAACAAATGAAATAATTAAAACACACATTCAAAGTTTTAATTAAAAGTAGTGAATTGGTATTGAGTTCAAGGTCTAATTCTGAAAGCAACAAGTGGGGATACAGAAATAAGACTTTTGATCCATGGATGCAATCTTAAAATACTGCAATGACATGTATCGATGAGCCTCATCTGTGAGCACAGCCACAAAACATTTCCAATAATCTATATTTTGACATAGCTTCCTGCTTCAGAGAGGGGCGGCATACAAATCTAATAAATTATTATTATTATTATTATTATTATTATTATTATTATTATTATTATTATATTATTTCATGAATGAGGGAAATCTTGTTTTGATTTCCTCCCTTGTGATTAATTCTTTGTCTCTGATGAAGGGAAAAGAATGGTCCTTTTGGAACTCTTCTGATATTGTTTGGTCAGATCCATTATGTTGAACAGGGTTGAGAGTCATTTAAAGCTCCTAGTTATATATTTTATTGCTACATGGCATGCTAATGTTTTGTAGCAAGTCTGCAAATTTGAATACAATTTGTATGATATTTGATAATTTGATCACTTGTAATGCATCAAGAGCAATCTCTTGCTATCCTTTAGAAAAATGCAGCAAATACCCTAATGTAGAAATTATATAGCAAGGCAGTGGCTAAGTACTGGTTATAGACAACGGGTGTCTCGTCATCAGGGTATAATACTGTTATTTTTTGCACTTTGTTGTTCAGCAAAGTACAGTGTGCTGTTATTTAAATGCCTTTAACACCATTAAATGTCAATAATTATTCCCTTTAAAAAAGGATGCATGTTGATTTTATCTAAAGCTACATAATAATAGAAGTAGTGTGATATCCAAATATAAGGGATGATAGATATAAATGAATGAATGAGTGATGTGTCCTAAAAACTTGAATGAAAAAGTTGCAGTTATTCTAACCCTTGTTTCTTATGTGGATTAATTGATTGCTTTAACAACTAAAACATGTTGGTTTGCATTTATGCTGTTTAGAAGCATAATTAAAATCTTCTGCTCTACAATTCATATATGTGAGAATATTTAAATGCAGGCTGACAATGCAAAAATTCTGATTGTCATGAAATTACACTAGAATTTGATGTTACTTTTAAATAGCTCGACCAATAGATATGAACACCTGAGTAGCATTTGTAATACTTGTTTGTAAAGTTCAGATACTCTTGCCCTTTTAATTTTCTATATCAAGAAGACTCACTGAAACCCAGACTCATTTCCTTATCTCCTGCCTCTATTTTTGTTAAAAACCTTAAAGACTTTATCAGAGACAAGATAAAATAGACATATTCTCTACCTTGATGTAAGAGTTAACAGCACTTTAAAATTTATTTATTATTTATTTCTTCAATTTCTTTGCCACCCAACTCCTTAGGGACTCCAGGCGACTCCACAGCAAATGAAAAGTGTCTTTCTTTGTCTTGGTTTGCAGGTAGCTGTGAGTCTTGGCACTCCAATCATGAAAGCAGAGTGGATTTATAGATCTTGGGAGAGAAGGAATGACATGTATGTATGATCTTTCCTGGAGAAAGGCCTTGCATAGCCTTAACATGAAAGAGCAAGTATTTCAATGGAAACTGCAGTTTAATGTTTCCAAATGTAAAATAATGCACTTGGGGAAAAGGAATCCTCAATCTGAGTATTGCATTGGCAGTTCCGTGTTAGCAAAAACTTCAGAAGAGAAGGATTTAGGGGTAGTGATTTCTGACAGTCTCAAAACGGGTGAGCAGTGCGGTCGGGCAGTAGGAAAAGCAAGTAGGATGCTAGGCTGCATAGCTAGAGGTATAACAAGCAGGAAGAGGGAGATTGTGATTCCCTTATATAGAGCGTTGGTGAGACCACATTTGGAATACTGTGTTCAGTTCTGGAGAGCTCACCTACAAAAAGATATTGACAAAATTGAACGGGTCCAAAGACGGGCTACAAGAATGGTGGAAGGTCTTAAGCATAAAACGTATCAGGAAAGACTTCATGAACTCAATCTGTATAGTCTGGAGCAGTGATTTTCAACCTTTTCTGAGCCGCGGCACATTTTTTACATTTACAGAACCATGGGGCACATTGAGGGGGGGGGGGGGCAGCTAAAAAAAGTTTGGACAAAAAAATTATCTCCCTCCCTTTTGCTCTATTTCTCTCTCCCTCTTTCTCTCTCCACCCCTCTTTCTTTCTTCCTTCTCTCCTCTTTTTTGCTCTTTCTCCCTCCCTACCTCCCTCTATGTCTTTCTCTCTCCCACCTTCCCTCCCTCTCTTTCTTTCTCTCTTGCTTTCTTTCTCTCTCTTGCTCTCTCTCTCTCTTGCTCTTCCTTTCTCTCTTTCTCTCTCTCTCTCTTGTTTTCTTTCTCTGAGCTTCGCGGCACACCTGACCATGTCTCGCGGCACACTAGTGTGCCACGGCACACTGGTTGAAAAACACTGGTCTGGAGGACAGAAGGAAAAGGGGGGACATGATCGAAACTTTTAAATATGTTAAAGGGTTAAATAAGGTCCAGGAGGGAAGTGTTTTTAATAGGAAAGTGAACACAAGAACCAAGGGGACACAATCTGAAGTTAGTTGGGGGAAAGATCAAAAGCAACGTGAGAAAATATTATTTCACTGAAAGAGAAGTAGATCCTTGGAACAAACTTCCAGCAGACGTGATTGGTAAATCCATAGTAACTGAATTTAAACATGCGTGGGATAAACATATATCCTTTGTAAGATAAAATACAGGAAATAGTGTAAGGGCAGACTAGATGGACCATGAGGTCTTTTTCTGCCGTCAGTCTTCTATGTTTCTATGTTTCAGAATAATAGGAAATAAAATTTCATACGGTTGCCTTAAATTCATTCCTTTCTCTGTGTCCTCTTAGTGACTTTTGCGCTGCCAATGAAGAATTTAGAAAAGAATTTAAAGTGCCCCCTTTTCAGGACTGCGTTTTAAGTTTTCTTGGGTTCTCGGAGGAAGAGAAAAAGAACATGGAAGAAATGACAGAAATGCAAGGTAAATATGGAAGGTTTATGGCTGGGTTCACAATTCAGTTCTAATCCATTTTTACTTTTTAGCCATTCTGTGGTGTTAAATCATTAGGATTAAATTTGTGCCTCGCACTAAGCCACAGCCATACAATATGGATTACCAGGGATGGCGAACCTTTTTTTACTCGGGTGCCAACAGAGCTCATGTGCCCACACCCATAATTCAATGCCTTCCCCCTTCATGCACGCATGCTCCGCAGTCTGCATTGGTTGCCGATCAGATTCCGGTCACAATTCAAAGTGTTGGTTATGACCTATAAAGCCCTTCATGGCACCGGACCAGAATATCTCCGGGACCACCTTCTGCCGCACGAATCCCAGCGACCAGTTAGGTCCCACAGAGTTGGCCTTCTCCGGGTCCCGTCAACTAAACAATGTCGTTTGGCGGGACCCAGGGGAAGAGCCTTCTCTGTGGCGGCCCCGACCCTTTGGAACCAACTCCCCCCAGATATCAGAGTTGCCCCCACCCTCCTAGCCTTTCGCAAGCTCCTTAAAACCCACCTCTGTTGTCAGGCATGGGGGAATTGACATTTTTTTCTCCCTTCCCCCTAGGCTTATAGAATTTATACATGGTATGTTTGTTGGTATGATTGGTCTCTTAAATTGGGGTTTTTTAGATTACTTTTAATATTAGATTTGTTACATTGTTTTTTATTGTTGTTAGCCGCCCCGAGTCTTCGGAGAGGGGCGGCATACAAATCTAAATAAACTAAACTAAACTAAACATTAGGATTAAATTTGTGTCTCACACTAAGCCACAGCCATACAATATGGATTACCAGATATGGCGAATCTTTTTACTTGGGTGCCAACAGGGCGTGTGTGCCCACACCCATAATTCAATGCCTTCCCCCTTCATGAACACATAACCACCCTCTTGCGGTCCTCCCGCGCATACGCGCATGGGGCTCACTGAACCCTCTTGAGCCTGTGAATGGTTTTAAAAATATATATATATATATTTATTAAATTTTTATTACAACAAAAAAAAAATTACTTAAAGAAAAAGTGCCCAACACCAATAAACCCCACCACCATTTAGGGGGTTAAATTATTTACAATAAGTTTCAATTTCTTCCTTGGCTCCGGTTTACATTTCTTTCCATACAAAAAGTGATTGGAATTTATTTTTCACATTGTCGTCATAAATTCTACTTAAGATATAGTTTTTCACCTTATTCCATCGTGCCATCAGCTTCTCCAATTTATTTTCATCAAAGTGATTTAATCTTATTTCCATAATTTCGAAGTGGATGTGGTTCACCATATACCAGTACCAATTCTGGATTGTCCATTTATTGCTATCCTTCCACCCTAATACCACTACTGCTTGAGCGCTTTCCAAAGCTGCTGTTTTGATTTCTTTAAATTCTCGTAATTCCCCATATTTAACTAGTGTTGCTAATTCTTTCATGATTATCCAATTAATGTTTAGCATATTGTTAATTTCATTCTGTATTTCCTTCCAAAATTTTTGAACTTCAATGCATTCCCAGAGCATATGCATAAAAACTCCTTTTATTTGGCAACCATGCCAGCAATTTCCTTTTCCTTTCCTCTGGAAGTGTGCTAGTTTTACTGGCGTGAAGTACCATTTATGTAAAATTTTCCTTCTCATCTCTCTGAGCTGGTGAATGGTTAATAGGACCCAACGGGCTTACCAAAAGTTTGGAAATGAACTTCCAGTTGGGCGGTTGAGTGTGAAAAATGGCTCAATGGCCTAACTGGAAGTTTGTTTCTGAACTTCCGGTAGGCCCATTGGGTCCATTTTTTGCCATCCACAAGCTCTGGAGGTTTTCCTGAAGCCTGGGAAAGACAAAAACGACCCCCTGCCCTCTGGAAGGCCGAAAATCAGCTGCCAGCCCACACATGCACGCTGGAGCTGACACAGAGCAACGCCTCACGTGCCGTCAGATATGGCTCCGTGTGCCATTTTTGGCACATGTGCCTTAAGTTCGCGATCATGGACCTAGACAGACAAACTTGCCACTGTAACGACAATCAATGTAGACATCTTGTGTACTAAATTCTAGAGCGATGTTTTATTAAATTTTATTTATTCTGAATGTTTAGATGGTATAGCAGTTGATTTCTATCATAAGAAAATCTGGTAGTAATATGGCTGTTCCAGTTTATGTACATCTTTGGAGTTCTTGATGCTCTCTGAACTTGATTGTTTGCTTGAAGGCATTTCATTAGCAGACTAGATAACATGTTCAGTGCTAGAAGAGAGTGGGGTTTGCTCTCTATTTATACACAGTATCTGTTTTAGACAGCTATTATACTGTTAACAACTGTTTCATAAAGCTATTGTTTACAATAGAAGATGTCAAAAGTCTACCTTTATTTAAACCAATAAGCTTTACATTTATTTATTTTATTATTTATTTATTCATTCATTCATTCATTCATTCAATTTTTATGCCGCCCTTCTCCTTAGACTCAGAGCGGTTTACAACATGTTAGCAACAGCACTTTTTAACAGAGCTAGGCTATTGCCCCCACGATCTGGGTCCTCATTTTACCCACCTCGGAAGGATGGAAGGCTGAGTCAACCTTGAGCCGGTGATGAGCTTTGAACCGCTGACCTTCAGATCTACAGTCAGCTTCAGTGGCCTGCAGTACAGCACTCTACCTGCTGCGCCACCCCGGCTCATTTTGTAACTTCCTTTCTAAATACAGTGGTCCCTCGATTTGCGCGTTCTCGATTAGCGCGAAACGCTGCAACGCGGTTTTTCAAAAAATATTATTTAAAAAAATAAAATATTAAAAAATAATTTTTTTTTTATTCTGTTCCCTGAATGGAGACCGCCGGCCGCTCAATCGGGCCGGCAGGGAACAGAATGGAGCGTTCCGCGGCGGGGCTGCTATGGGGGGGGGGAGACGAGCCCAGCCCCGTGACATTCGTTTTCCTGCCGCCGGCAGCCGAGTGATCCTGGGCTCCTTCGCAACCTCGGAGAGCTTCCTGGGCATGAAAGCTCACGAAAACCAGGAAGCTCTCTGAGGTTGCGAAGGAGCCCACGATCACTCGGCTGCAAGCCGGAGGAAGGCGAATCCCACGGGGCTGGGCTCGGTTATCCCCCCGGCTCCCCTCCTACCAGCCCCGCCGCGGAAGGCTCCATTCTGTTCCCTGAATGGAGACCGCCGGCCCCTCAATCGGGCCGGCAGGGAACAGAATGGAGCGTTCCGCGGCGGGGCTGGGGGAGCCGAGCCCAGCCCCGTGACATTCGCTTTCCTGCCACCCGATTGAGCGGCCGGCGGTCTCCATTCAGGGAACAGAATGGAGCCTTCCGCGGCGGGGCTGGTAGGAGGGGAGCCGGGGGGATAACCGAGCCCAGCCCCGTGGGATTCGCCTTCCTCCCGCTTGCAGCCGAGTGATCGTGGGCTCCTTCGCAACCTCAGAGAGCTTCCTGGTTTTCGTGAGCTTTCATGCCCAGGAAGCTCTCCGAGGTTGCGAAGGTTACATCTTCCGCTGCCAGCCAGGCCATGCTGGCGGCAGCGGAACAATCGCTGGCTGTCAACTTTTCTTTTTAAAACTGGGCAGGAGCTGACTTGCCTCCCCAGTGCTAAAAAGAAAAGTTGACAGCCAGCGCTGCGAAACCGCCGAAACCGGAAGGGGCGAGGTGGGGGAGAACGGGAGGCTCAGCATTCCGTCAGCCGCAGCGCTGGCTGTCAACTTTTCTTTTTAAAACTGGGCAGGAGCTGACTTGCCTCCCCAGTGCTAAAAAGAAAAGTTGACAGCCAGCGCTGCGACTGACGGAATGCTGAGCCTCCCGTTCTCCCCCACCTCGCCCCTTCCGGTTTCGGCGTTCGGCAACGGAGTCCGGCGCTGGGGCCATGCGGGGCCGCTCATCCAGGGGGGCGTGGACTGGCAAGCGGCAAGCGGCAAGTGATCTGGCGGGAAGACCAAGGGAAGGTTCCTTCAGCCGCCCAACACCTGATCCGCTCCGCAGCGCGGCAGCAGCGAGGAGCCGAAGATGGGGTTTCCCCTTTGCCTTTACCCCATCTTCGGCTCCTCGCTGCTTCCGCGCTGCGGAGCAGATCAGCTGTTGGGCGGCTGAAGGAATCTTCCCTTGGTCTTCCCCGCCGCCCACACGCAAACTCCACCATCTGCGCATGTGTGGCCATGAAAAAAATGGCGCACATGCGCAGATGGTGGTTTTACTTCCGCATCCAGTATAACGCGGAAATCGGTTAGCGCGGGAGGTCTTGGAACGTAACCCCCGCGCTAATCGAGAGATCACTGTAATTGCGTTGAGCAAACCTTAGCTTTGATGTTTCGTTACTACATTGTGATATTGCCTTTACCAATTGATACCTTTTGATTTCCAATCGTGCACAGTTCATAACAGCAGATTGTAAAATAATTCAGAAACTGATCACTTTTCATCCACAGGAGGACGGCATTTACCTGTTGGTGATGAACACTGTACTCACCTTATAGTTGAAGAAAACACAGTAAAAAATATTCCGTTTGAGTCCCCTCCGAGCCTTTTTGTTGTAAAGCAAGAGGTCAGTCTGAAAATAGCATCCCTGGGATCTTAAAATACATTTTGTTTAATTAATGTTTTCTGGTTTTTATACGTTTTATAACATTAATCCATGTTCAGTCACTATTTTGAAATGTGAAATGACAGCTAGTTGTACCGGCTTGAATAAATGACAGAAAATACTTTTTCTCCCTCTAGTGGTTCTGGGGAAGCATACAGATGGATGCCAGGGCTGGAGAATCGATGTACTTATTTGAAAAGGTATGCTGTTATGCAAGGAAAATGGAGAATTTGGGGAACAATTGGTGAAAAAACAATGTTCTCTGTGGGGGCCTTCTCTGTGGGGGCCCCGGCCCTCTGGAACCAACTCCCGGAGATTAGAACTGCCCCCACCCTCCCTGTCTTTCGTAAACTACTCAAGACTCACTTATACCGCCAGGCATGGGGGAATTGAGATATTCCTTCCCCCTAGGCCATTACAATTTATGCATGGTATGTTTGTGTGTATGTTTGGTTTTATAATAAGAGTTTTTAGTTGTTTTAGTATTGGATTGTTACATGCTGTTTTTATCATTGTTGTTAGCCGCCCCGAGTCTACGGAGAGGGGTGGCATACAAATCCAATTAATAATAATAATAATAATAATAATAATAATAATAATAATAATAATATCAATGCGAAATGTCTTGCAAATGTGCCCCAAAGGTGCTTTATCAGGAGGCAACTGGACTTTTTTGTTTTTCTTTTGAAGACGTTTCACTTCTTATCCAAGAAGTTTCTTCAGCTCTGACAGGATAATGGGGAATGGATTGATCCTCACTATCCTGTCAGAGCTGAAGAATCTTCTTGGATGAGAAGTGAAATGTTTCTAGAAGGAAAAAAAACAAGAAAGTCCAGTTGCCTTTTGAAAAAGGTTTACAGTGTTCCCTCGATTTTTGCGGAGGATGCATTCCGAGACTGCCCGCGAAATTCGAATTTCCGTGAAGTAGAGGTGCAGAAGTAAATACAGTGTTCCCTCGACTTTCGCGGGTTCAAACTTCGCGGAAAGTCTATACCACGGTTTTTCAAAAATATTAATTAAAAAATACTTTGCGGGTTTTTTCCCTATACCACAGTTTTTCCCACCCGATGACGTCATATGTCATTACCAAACTTTCATCTTACTTTAATAAATATTTTTGGAATTGATTGTGGTAAGTCGAAGATGACTTGTAATACATAGAAACATAGAAGTCTGGCGGCAGAAAAAGACCTCATGGTCCATCTAGTCTGTCCTTATACTATTTTCTGTATTTTATCTTAGGATAAAATGTTTATCCCAGGCATGTTTAAATTCAGTTACTGTGGATTTATCTACCATGTGTGCTGGAACTTTGTTCCAAGGATCTACTACTCTTTCAGTAAAGTAATATTTTCTCATGTTGCTTTTGATCTTTCCCCCAACTAACTTCAGATTGTGTCCCCTTGGTTCTTGTGTTCACTTTCCTATTAAAAACACTTCCCTCCTGGACCTTATTTAACCCTTTAACATATTTAAATGTTTCGATCATGTCCCCCCTTTCCCTTCTGTCCTCCAGACTATACAGATTGAGTTCATGAAGTCTTTCCTGATATATTTTATGCTTAAGACTTTCCACCATTCTTGTAGCCCGTCTTTGGACCCGTTCAATTTTGTCAATATCTTTTTGTAGGTAATATAACTTTGAATGGCAAAAAATTGTCATTTGCACCGAACCTGGACTTTAAAAACAAAACAGTTACTAATCTGGACGTCTGCTTTTCATTATAGCCCGAAAGTCCCGAATTGAAGACTTCGACCTCGGTCCTTTCTCTCAATACTCCCAACAGCAACCGGAAGAGACGGCGTTTGAGAGAAACCCTTGCTCAGTTGACTAGAGAAACGGACATGTCTCCATTCCCTCCTCGGAAACGGCCATCGGCTGAACATTCTCTTTCCATAGGATCTTTACTGGACATTTCTAATACACCGGAGTCGAGCCTGGCTAACGGAGGTATATCCCAACTTATCTCTCTTATATTTTGAATGTTTCTCATGAAAATAAAACTCTGCTGGATCGTTCTGCCAATATGAGTAACAGGCCTTTTTCCTTCTCAAACTATGCAGGGAAGAGGCTAGAATTGAGGAGGCCGGAGAAAGATAGACAGAAAGTCAGCTCTGATGTCCTTAGACTTAGTCGGATGAGGAAGAGATCCTGCAGACACACCAGTTGTATTTCTTTGGATAACTTTTCTTGTAAATGTTACATGAACTCATTAGAAAGTCCGACACAAACAGCCGAGGCAACTAGCAGTAATGTACCTGAAAGCGTAGTTAACGGAACACCTCAAATGAATCTCCAAAAACGTTTTCTTTTGCCAATGGAACATAAAATAAATCAGGCCAGGCATCATTCCGTCCCGGGTTTGAAAGATGTCTTGTGTCAACAACCGCCAGGTCTAAGCATGCTGAGAACTTCACAAGGTGATGTTGGGTTGACTGATAGTGTGTTTTTTTTACATAGTGTTCTGTCGGGCTCTCTGGTAGAATCCTCCCAAAAATTCACAGGTACAAATTTCAGACACACACATGTTTGAAAATTCAAAACAATGTTCTTTATAATGAAAATTCACTTAAACCAAGCCCTCTTTTGGTATAGCAAAGAGCACTCGTCTCCAAACAAACTGGTAATTTGTACAACTCCCTTATCATTTCTGTGATACTTAGCTTGCAGCTGTGAGGCAATTCACAGTCCTTCTTCTTTCAGAAAGTGACACACACTTTGCTCTGGTTTAGTTTCAAAGCGGGGGGAAATCAGCACACAAAAAGTCAAAGTCAGTAAAGCAGTCACGAAACGATCAGATAATCCTCCACAATGGCCAAACCCACAGGCTGCTATTTATAGCACCCTCACTAATTATTACAGCCCCACGCAACCACAGGTGGCCTCATTTTCTTTGATAATAATCTCTCAGTTGTTGCTGCCTATGCATCGCTCTCCTCATGCGTGGCTGTATCATTAACTCTTGTTCTGAATCCAAGGAGGAGCTAGATAATTGATCTCCTTCTAAGCTGTCTGCCACACTCTCCTCCTCATTGTCACTCATGTCTTCTTGGTCAGAGGAGCCTTCATCAGCAGATTCCACCGGGGGGGGCGGGGGACAGGCCTGCAGCATGTGGTTGTCTCCCCCACATCCACAGTCCTTGGGGCAGGAGCAGGGCCAGAGCTAACCACAACAGATAGAAAGGGCTGTTGGCTTAAAATCCAGAACTGTGCAACTCTGGCACCAAAGGGACAATTTCAGAATGAGACATTGGATCAATTTGCAGAATCCCTTTGCAAAAAGGCTTTTCCTCTGGAGATGTTTTATATATAAAAAGAAGCATTTCCAAGGCATGCAATTGTTTGATGATATAGGGGTCTGGAGGCTTAAATTGTATGACGAATGGTTGAGGGAACTCGCTATGCCTAGCCCAGTGATGGCAAACCTTTTTTTGGCTCACGTGCCAAAAGGATGCCAACACCCATGCCCTGCTTCCACACATACGCATAACCTCCATGCTGCCCCCCTGGCACATGTGAACTCTACCCCTGCTCCCCTCTGCATGCAGGCACATAGACTTCACAACTGACTCATGAAGCCTAGGGACGGTGAAAAATGGCCAAACAGGCCACCCATTGGACTGTTTTTTGCCATCTCCAGGCTTCAGGGAAGCCTCTTGAAGCGTGGGGATGACAAAAAAAATGGCACAATGGGCCAACCGGAAGTTCATTTCTGAGCTTCCAATGTGCCTGTTGGGCCATTTTTTGCTGTCCCCACACTTCAGGAGGCTTCCCTGAAGCCTGGAGAGAACGAAAACAACCAAAAAGAAAGCCAAAAATCAGCTGGTCAGCACGCACTGGAGCTGACATAGGGCAACGCCTTGCGTGCTGTCCGATATGGCTCTGCGTGCCACAGGTTTGCCATCATGGGTCTATATCGAATGGAAGGATTGAAAAGGGGGGGGGGGACACATAATAATAATCATAATAATTTATTAGATTTGTGTGCTGCCCCTCTCCGAAGACTTGGGGCGGCTCACAACAACAGTAAACAATATATGACAAATCCAATAATTAAAATTATGACTAAAGACCCTTATCATTAAAAACAATCATACAACCCAATCATAACCATACATAAATCTTACTAGC
The DNA here is from genome assembly GCF_031021105.1 of Erythrolamprus reginae. Classification (NCBI taxonomy): domain Eukaryota; kingdom Metazoa; phylum Chordata; class Lepidosauria; order Squamata; family Dipsadidae; genus Erythrolamprus; species Erythrolamprus reginae. The sequence goes on from NC_091954.1 coordinate 102,560,738, forward strand.
CAGGAGATTTTATTTTATTATTATTTATTTATTATTTAGATTTGTATGCCGCCCCTCTCCGCAGACTCGGGGCGGCTCACAACAAAGTGAAAACAATTTACAACAAATCTAAATTACTATTTAAAATATTTAAAAGACCCCATTTTCTAAACACACATACATACAAACATACCATGCATAAAATTGTAAAGGCCTACGGGGAAAGAGTATCTCAATTCCCCCATGCCTGACGACAAAGGTGGGTCTTAAGGAGCTTACGAAAGGCAAGGAGGGTAGGGGCAGTTCTAATCTCCGGGGGGAGTTGGTTCCAGAGGGTCGGGGCCGCCACAGAGAAGGCTCTTCCCCTGGGGCCCGCCAACCGACATTGTTTAGTTGACGGGACCCGGAGAAGGCCCACTCTGTGGGACCTAATCGGTTGCTGGGATTCGTGCGGCAGCAGGCGGTCTCGGATACATCAGTTACCCTATGCCTGGCGACATAGATGGGTTTGCCAGTACTTGGGGAAGTGTCACACAGAAGTGGGTAATTGGCTTATTTTCTTTTTTCTTTTAAATAATTTTTATTAAATTTCTTCATTAAAAAACATATAACATATAATAAAAAAACCCTATACAATACACAAATATAATACACAAATATACATAATAAAAAAGAAAAAGGAAAAAAAACATATACGAAAAAAGAAAAAAACATTTTCTTATTTTTTGGCTTTTTTTCTAAGGCACCAGAGGACAGGAGGAAAAGTAATGGGTGGAAACTTATTAAAAAGAAGCAAAAATTGTTTTACTGACAGTAAGAACAATGAATGCAATAGTTTGCGTCCAAGGATCGTGAGAGCGCCATCATGGAGGTTTTCAAAAATAGACGGGACAACCATTTGACTAAGATGGTATAAGATTGTCTGGTTTGAGCTAGGGGACTTCTCATATCCTTTCAAGCCCTATGATTTTTACATAAAATGCAGGAACTGAGAACAACCAGCAAAAAAGGCTATAAGTACAGAGTACTGTAGTTCAGGGGTCTCCGACCTTGGCAACTTTAAACCTGGTGGACAAAGCACAGCTGGCTGGGGAATTCTGGGAGTTTAAGTCAACCATCTTAAAGTTGCCAAGGTTGGAGACCCCTGCTCTAGTTGTTTTCCCTGATAGTGCCAATATGATAGTCGGCTATTTTGTTCACAGAAAGAAGTAGGAAGTAGTGGGTCTGATGATATTGAAGATGACCTCTGCGGTTAATTTTGATGTTTTGTTTTGGGCAGTCTTTGAAACTTGCATTGTACTTAGTCAGTCCGAGTTCATCTTAAATTGGCCTTTCTCCAAGAAATGTGGAGCTAGGTTCCAAATGAATGGGACATACCAAAGTTAGGACCTCTCTGGATGGGGTACTAGGGTCTGGTTACGACCCTTCTGCTAGGATAACGTGTTGTTATTCCATGGCCATATTAAAGACATATTAAGACTAAATCAAAGGCCATAAAAGGGATTGACTCCCATTGTTACCCCTCTTTTGATGAAGGAAGTGATGATTCTGCGTGCTCTTCTCCTGTTATTCTTATGAAATCAGTGAATGTTGTTATTCTCCAACCACAAGCCTTTGAGCAGGGTGGGAGTTGGAGGCCAGCTCTACCCCTTGAGAAAGGGCGTATCAGTATACGCCCCTTCTCCAAGAAGGGTGGAGCTAGGCTCCAAGTGAATGGGACATACCAAAGCTAGGACCTCTCTGGATGGGGTACTAGGGCCTGGTTGCGACCCTTCTGCTAGGATAACATGTTGTTATCCCATGGCCATATTAAAGACATATTAAGACTAAATCAAAGGCCATAAAAGGGATTGACTCCCATTGTTACCCCTCTTTTGATGAAGGAAGTGATGATTCTGCATGCTCTTCTCCTGTTATTCTTATGAAATCAGTGAATGTTGTTATCTCCAACCACAAGCCTTTGAGCAGGGTGGGAGTTGGAGGCCAGCTCTACACCTTGAGAAAGGGCGTATCAGTATACGCCCCTTCTCCAAGAAGGGTGGAGCTAGGCTCCAAGTGAATGGGACATACCAAAGCTAGGACCTCTCTGGATGGGGTACTAGAGCCTGGTTACGACCCTTCTGCTAGGATAACGTGTTGTAAGACCCCACGGCCAAAGCCTGAGTCCTTAACAGCGTAGGAACCTATCTTGTAGTGTCTAATGAAGGGACCTCAATGCCTCTTCTGAGAGCCTCACTGATTCTAGATGGTCCCCGGTAGAGGCCCGGTAGAGGGTTCTGGATTTGAGACTGAGGTTGGGGCCCTTCATCTACCATTTTTCAAAAACAATTTCTCTCCCCTTCACAGAAACCCCCAAATCCTGCGCAAAGCCATCCAAAAACACGTCTCCCTTCCCTTCAAAGCAATCCGCCAGGTGGCAGGTTGCAAAGGAGCTCTATCAGACAGAAAGCAACTATGTAGATATCCTGACAACTATAATCCAGGTAAGTTGCTTCATTTGCTGCATTATTTCTTAAATTGATGCTTTAAGTGACTTGTGTTAAAACTGCAGCAACCAGTTAGGCACGATTTCTTGGGCATATTCAAATAGTCTCCTCTTACATCATGTAAATGAAGATTCAATTAAAAAAATTCAAAATTATCTTAAAAGCTTAAATGAGGGATCCCAAACCTGGGAACTTTAAGATTTGTGGACTTCAACTCCCAGAATTCTCCAGCCAGCTATGGTGGCTAGAGAATTCTGGGAGTTGAAGTCCACAAGTCTTAAAGTTGCCAAGTTTGAAGAGCTCTGGCTTAAATCATGGTGCCATCTAGAGCTGAACATTTATTGGACGGATGGCTTTCATAAAATTGCTGACCTACTTTTTTCCCCTTCAGGTCTTTCAGGTCCCTTTGGAAAAGGAAGGACAGCTTGGAGGCCCTATTCTTGCACCAGAAGAAATCAAAACAATCTTTGGCAGTATTCCAGATATCCTTGATGTACATATTAAGATAAAGGTGGTACCATTTTAAAACAGTCTATTTTGTGAATATTATTTTGCTCAAAACATCTTGCTTGTGCTGCGCTTGAAAAATCTTAATATTTCTTCATGATCTCGTTAGTAAATAAGAAAAGGGCAGAATTGGAAAGAATTGGTGTCATCATGCACCAACAGTTCTGCAAAATGGATTAGGTTGAAAGATTTTGACTGTCCGAAGATCACTCATGAGTTCTATAGCCTATTTCCACCTGAGATTCTCCAGCCCTACCCCTACACCTGAAACACTCTAGCATAAAACTTCAAAATCTTGTGTAAATAACTTTGTAATATTTTGACAATTTGCTTGAGCACCAATAACGATTCAGATTCTAAATCTGAAATTTTTGTTTTGGAGCATTGTGCAGTATTGGTAATGTTATTGGGTGGCATCCTTACTGATGGAGCTCCGTGATGTTCACTTGATTAAATATTAAAAATAAAGATTTTCTTACTCTCCCTTTTCCCTCCTCTTCTGCTTCCAAGCATCACATCGAACAAAACTTCATTTAGAAGTTCAAACAATAATGTGGCTTGCTTTTTTAGAGCCGTGAATAATTGCAAATGAATAGAGTGCCATCTTTGTTATTTTAGGAAGACCTTGAAGACCTTATGATAAGCTGGACTGAAAACCAAAGCATTGGGGATGTTATACTTAAATATGTAAGTTTTGATTTTTGCACGAGCTATGAACGAATGCTGTTATTTTATATCCAAAGTGGACCCTTCACTTTTACTCCTTAGTCATTTGAAGGAGCCTTTTATCTTGAAAGCATTGGGAGAATGCAGTGTAGTTGCTTTATTATTAATAGAATAGGACAACTTGTCATAGCCAATTTGCTGTAGCCAACTTGCCATAGTCAACTCGTAATGGGACAACTCTTCATTGTCCTCTATTTAAAATAAATACAAATTATTTTAATTTTTGCCGTTCACATTTCATTCTGTCCCTCTTTTTGCATCCTTTCTGCAATGATTCTATCCCACCATTTCTTTGATATTATAACTCTTGTCCCATACCAAGATGTCCTACGGCAAGATGATTGTGGCGAATTGTCATAGACCCACCCTATTTCAACCTTTTAAGTTTACCGAATCATGAACTTACGTTCAGTACAGTTAAGTGATTGCAACTGTATGCTAATGATTCTTAGGCAAGATCTTGATGGTACAGTGTCTTGATTGTACAGTGTAAGTGTGAAATAATAATTGTGAAATAATTATTCTGCTGTTGCTGATATCTTTTTTGAGATAAAAGTTTTAAATAAAGAGAATGAAAATTTGTTGACCTGATCTGGGATGTTACGTAAGAGTAGGCTACAGAAGACTTTAGAGGTATTATTGAGAGGGGCAATGTGCAATTACGGCTTCTGCTTTTATTAGTATTTGGGCAAGTATACATGTTTATGCATTTGCTTGGCAAATACACTGATTGTGCAGGTGTTTGTTACAATAGCAGGTTTAACAAACTAACACCAGCAGAGGTCAGCTTCACCAGCAACATAGAGCTCCTTCAGCAAAGAGTAACTTCAAACTGCTTGTTATGAAGCAGTGATTTTATTTTAATATTTCAACAACATGCATGTTGTAAATAAAAAATTTGGATTCTTTCAGTCTAAAGACTTGGTGAAAACATATCCTCCTTTTGTGAACTTCTTTGAAATGAGCAAGGAAACCATTACCAAGTGTGAAAAGCAGAATCCCAGGTTTCATGCTTTCTTAAAGGCAAGTATTCATTTGCTGGTTCTAATGCAGTGATCTGTCTCCCAAAAGGTGCAATTTTGAAACTGAAATAAGCAATTAAGGCTTGAGCACCATGGGAGCACAAATATGCTAGTACAGTGGTACCTCGAGATACGAGTTTAATTCGTTCCGGACCTGGGCTCTTAAGCCGAGCAGCTCTTATCTCGAATGACTTTTCCCCATAGGAATTAATGTAAATAATTTTAATTGGTTCCAGCCCTCAAAAAACTCACAAAGTTAGTCTAAATTATGCAGAAAGACATGTTTTTAATGAAGAAATGTACATGTACATATAAATGAATAATGAAGTTTCTTTCACTTAACTTGTAAACTTTCTTAAACTTTTAAATTTACATATGTTCAACTTCTCTGCCACCCAATCCTGTAGGACAGAGGTCCCCAACCCTTTTTGCACCAGGGACCGGCTTTAAGCGATCAAGAGAGGAATGGGTGAATGAATGGACGGAGGGTGGGAAGGAAGGAAGGAAAGAGGGAAGGGACAGGAACAGAGGAAGGAAGCAAGGAAACTTATGAAAGGGGAGAGTAAGAGAGGAATGAGTGAAGGGAGGGAGGGAGGGAAGAAGGTGGGAAGGAGAAAGAAAAGAAGAAATAGAGGAAGGGAAGGTAAAAGAGAGAAAGAAAAAGAGCAAGAAAGAAAGCTGCAAGCACCCCCCCGAGCCCCCCAGGCCGGCTGCAACCTTTTAAAACACGCGCGCCGCTTCGCAGCTGTCTCCTGAAGCCGAACGCGGAAGTTAGCGTTTGGCGTCAGGAGACAGCTCCTTGGCGCTTGTATCTCGAATTTGGGCTTGTAAGTAGAACAAAAATATCTCTCCCCTCCCAGCTCTTATCTCGAGTTGCTCTTAAGTAGAGCAGCTCTTATGTCGGGGTTCCACTGTATAACGTCTTGATGGCTGCAATAAGGAAAAAAGGTGCAGCTTTAAAACCCAGAATACGTTGATTGAATAACACGATATACTGTACTTTACTTTTGTGTAAAATATAAATGGCCCCTGATCCTAATGTGTTTTAAAGGAGATTAAGCTAGACTTAATTTCTTGTTTGCACTTATAGGAAGAACAAGAAGGCAGACAATTTTTTTTCTCTGTCAGGAGTTTGCCGTCTCATTGGTATTAATATAATTACCTACGGGACCACCTTCTGCCACATGAGTCCCAGCGATCGGTCAGGTCCCATAGATTTGGCTTTCTCCAGGTCCCGTCAACTAGACAATGTTGCTTGGCGGGACCTAGAGGAAGGGCCTTCTCTGTGGGGGCCCCGGCCCTCTGGAACCAGCTCCTATCCCCGAGATTCGTACCGCCCCCACCCTCCTCACCTTCCGCAAGAGTCTAAAGACTCATTTGTGCCGCCTATCAACTGCTTGCCTCCTGGCCGATAAAAGAAAGGGATGCTTGTTTAAATGGAAGTGACTGATTTTTAAATGTACTTCGGTTTTAGACCAATTAGTTTTCAAATTTAATTGGATTTCAGAAGTTTTTATTGTCGTTTATATGTTGTAAGACGTCCCGAGTTCTCGGAAAGGGGAGGCATATAAATCGAATGAATGAATGAATGAATGAATGAATGAATGAATGAATAGCTACTTGTAAACACAAGTTATCCTCGTAAACACAAGTTATCCTCGGGTGATCTTGGTCATCAAGAGACAATTAGCTCCATTATGAATCTTCGTTTTACTTTGTTTTTCCTTTTTCCTGTGATTTTCACATGATTTAATTTAATAGGCCCATCAGAAGAATCCCCACAAAGCTAATCGTTTCCTATGTGTACATCAGAAACCAGTGCAGGGGGTTAAAAATGGATGAACTCTGAGGCTATTAAGCTGAAAAGTAACCTCAATTTCTCAACCTTTTATATCCAGAACAACTTAGTAATATTTACAAATACAGTAATATTTGGCTCCATGCTACATTGTAACCACTATTTTGCCCATTTTGTTTTGGTGTAGACTCAAAATTATCTCTTTGGATCTAGACCTATATCTCATTTTTAAAAAAAAAAAAAAATTCTGCTTGCTTTATTTGTTTGTTCTTGCCAGCATCGGACAAATAAGAGTGTTTAGGCATTCTGTTTTTCTCTTTTGAATACAGTGTATTTATTTATTTATTTATTACTTAGATTTGTATGCCGCCCCTCTCCGAAGACTCGGGGCGGCTCACAACATGTAGAAACAAATCATAAGTGAACAGACAAATTTAAAAATATTTAAATATTTAAAAAACCCCATATGCTAACAGACGCGCACCCAGACATACCATGCATAAATTAAACATGCCCAGTGGGAGATGTTTCAGTTCCCCCATGCCTGACGGCAAATGTGGGTTTTAAGGAGTTTACGGAAGGCAGGAAGAGTAGGGGCAGTTCTAATCTCCGGGGGGAGTTGGTTCCAGAGGGCCGGTGCCGCCACAGAGAAGGCTCTTCCCCTGGGGCCCGCCAACCGACATTGTTTAGTTGACGGGACCCGGAGAAGGCCCACTCTGTGGGACCTAATCGGTCGCTGGGATTCGTGCGGCAGGAGGCGGTCTCGGAGATATTCTGGTCCAATGCCATGAAGGGCTTTAAAGGTCATAACCAACACTTTGAATTGTGACCGGAAACTGATCGGCAGCCAATGCAGACTGCGGAGTGATGATGAAACATGGGCATACCTAGGTAGGCCCATGACTGCTCTCGCAGCTGCATTTTGCACGATCTGAAGTTTCCGAACACTTTTCAAAGGTAGCCCCATGTAGAGAGCATTACAGAGTATTATAAGAGAGCCCCTGCTACTCAAATAATTAACGGGGAATGAGAAATAAAATTAACAGTGAAGAAAGACCTGGCTTTCAAACTACCGATTTAATCATTTTTACATAATAATTTAGTAAATACCTTCCAGCAAGGTTCCCAGATAAGCAATTAACAACCTATGTAATATGTCAAACTTAACCACACTTGTAAGCGTGGGAGACACTGACATTGCAGAATTTTGTTTTGTTTTGTTTTTAAAGAAAATTTGGTTCCTTTCTAGAAATAATGCTACAACTTCTCTCTCAATAGATAAATCAAGCTAAGCCAGAATGTGGTCGCCAGAGTTTGGCAGAACTCCTTATCCGGCCAGTACAGAGGCTGCCCAGTGTTGCCCTTCTTCTAAATGGTATGTTCAGTAGCTGTTTTGTCCAGGGGTTGAAGTAATGAGTTAGCATTTGTAGAGCAAATCAAATCTGGTTATCTGAAGGACTATCACTTCCCGGTTACATCCACCCAACCCACTTGAGCGGGAAGATAGGGAATGTTGTGGGTCACGTCTCTTATGGAGAAACATCTGGCAGGACCCAGAAGAAGGGCCTTTTCCGTGGTGACTCGTTCCCTTAAGAACATCATCCCTGCCCTTTGCAAGGCTCTGAAGACCTGGTTTTGCCAATGGGCCTGAGGATGGAGCCCATCAAGTGACTAATATGATGACTTGTTTTAGGCAAGGGATGTGGAGTTATTTTTATTCCTTTTATATTGTATTTTTTTAATTGATTGTAAGCCACCTAGAATCATTGAGAGTGACTTAGCTCTCCATATAAATCGAATGCATGAATGCTTTGGTATAATTTTTGCTGGGTAAGTCCAATCGGGTCTGATTTCCTTAAGAAATGAACTAGAAAAATCATCTATAGATTCCAGGCGTATGACGTTTATTGCGTTCGTAAATAATTTGTTTTAATCAATGTTTATTTTCAGTATTAATTTAATTGTAAGGTTTATGAACTATAATTAAGATAGATAACGGCATGCGCCTTAATAGCTACTTGACATGCTCTTTTAGTATGTGGGCCTTGAAGTTCTTTGTCATTAAGAAACATCTATTTCAACAGCAAGGAAGCTAAAGCAGAAATGGTTAAATAGATTGTTCTATTCTAAGAAGGGAATATATATATTTAGGTATTATATTTGGATATCCCTTCTGGATTTTGTGCTTGTGAAAAAAAAAAGGAACATTGCCTTTGGTTTTGTTGATTAGATAGATTCATTGTTATAGAAATGGCTAGTTATATATTAATGTGTAAAAGTAAAAAGCTGAAGTTGTAATGTAGCTTGTACTTGTTCTGTCCCAGCAATGAACCCTCCCAAGAAATAGGTCCACAAACACAGATTTGACAAGATTTAAACATGTAATTCTAATAGTTTAGTAGCAGAAAGGTTTAAATGTGTAAAATGCATCAGCAAAGCAAGGAATAAGTCTGTTCGGTCTTAGCTGTTCATGAGAATCTCGAACAGAAAGCCAAACTCCCAAATAGTTCTGTTTGATCACACATCTCTCATTAACATGACTCACTCTGAGTTGGCAGGGAGCCCGGAGGCAAAGATTCCACTTTCTCAATTTGTTATTCAATATAAATAGTCCAAGACCAAGATCCGAGCTGCCATCTGGCATGTTCGAAAGTTGGCTTCTGCAGTGACTCGTCAAGTGGCTCACCCTTATATAGCCAAAAGGTGTGGCCAATTGTTCTACAGATCTATTCACGCAGAGACCTCCTCTTGCTCAGCCACTCATGCCTTCTGACACTTTTGCGTACCCTAACATCAAGAAGAGATTCTTCTTCTTCTGAGTCGCTCATGTCCACCTCTGGAGGTGCCAAAGGCCCTGGTTACTTTCAGCTTCTGACCCCACATCCTCTTTGACCACCTCGCTCTCATGTTCGGGTTCCAGGTACATTGACCTAGGACAAGGATAGGCAAAGTTGGCTCCTCTATGACTTGTGGACTTCAACTCCCAAAATTCCTGAGACAATCATGCTAGCTCAGGAATTTTGGGAGTTGAAGTCCACATGTTATAAAAGAGCCAAGGATACCAACTCATACCCTCCTCTCAATTCTTGGCACCGGACCAGAATATCTTCGGGACCGCCTCCTCCTGCACGAATCCCAGCGACCGGTTAGGTCCCACAGAGTCGGCCTTCTTCGGGTCCCGTCGACTAAACAATGTCGTCTGGCGGGACCCAGGGGAAGAGCCTTCTCTGTGGGGGCTCCGACCCTCTGGAACCAGCTCCCCCTTGAGATTAGGATTGCCCCCACCCACCCTGCCTTTTGTAAGCTCCTTAAAACCCACCTCTGTTGTCAGGCATGGGGGAACTAAAACATCTCCCCCTTGCCCATGTTGTTTTGCCATTTGATTGATTGACTGTGTGCCTGTTTTTTATATATATTGGGATTGTTTTATGAATTTTTTAACTTAAAATTGTAATTAGATTGGTGGGCATTGGATTTGTTACTATTTACTATTTTATTATTGTTGTGAGCCGCCCCGAGTTTGCGGAGAGGGGCGGCATATAAATCCAATAAATCTAATCTAATCTAATCTTAGAATCCATGATCAGCTGTGTGGGATGCAGATGGGCCACAACAGTACCATGCTATAAAGAGTCAGAAGTCAATATCTTTTACTTTCTTCCCTCATACTTCATGTTTTCTTTCCCTTAATTGCTTTCTTTTATTTTTCTTTGTATTTTATACTTTGACAAAACATTAAAAGTTGTATAAAGATAAAGAAACACAGAAGCTTCTTCAATCGCAATTGCAAGCTTAAATCAGATATAACCCTTTAGGCCTAACTTGCCTCAGATTATATACTTTAAAATACTACAGGCTGGTTTAATTGTAAAAAGAATGTGCTTAATGTGAAGGCCCCTAATGGCTAATTAAAACTGACTTTAAAAACACGTGGAGGAATATTTAACTGCAAGAGAGAAATGATGGTAAAAATCAGTTCATTTAAACTTTCAGAAGTACATTTAAAAAACAGGTTTTTTTAATTCTAGAAAGTGCAGGCCTGGAAAATCATGCTATGAATGTTCTGCTTTGTCTCTGTCTTCTCCAATCTCCCTTTTAACCTGCAATTGTACACTTGCTTGTTGTATTGTGTTGTGATCTTCCCTCTGTTTATTTACATATTCCCTGTGACGGATAACTCCCCATTTCCTATTTTTTTTCTTATAATCCTATGCAATAGATTAGGGAGAACACCTTATTAAAGTTCACTGTTTTGAGTTTTGAGGTAAATCAGTTCATTTAAACTTTCAGAAGCACATTGAAAAAACAGGATTTTTTAATTCTAGAAAGTAAATGAGGTAAATGTAGGTTTGATGTAGTTTTTGCTGTAGTCCCATGCTCAAGAGGTCCCCCCCCCCACTTGCGAGTGAGATCAAAATGCATTTGGTAAATATTTGAATTATTCTCCCCTTAGGAAAATAGCTGAACAGCTACGGTTGTAAGATTTCTGCCTCATCAGCACGCTAATTTCAATTGCTAAACTCTTGAATTCAAGTAGAGAGATTCGTGTGGCGACAGGCTCTCAGAAAAGTCCACTTTTAGGGCATCCCGTGAAATGTTGTTATGCACAGTTGCCCTGTTTTCAACCTTGCAGACCTCAAGAAACACACTGCTGAAGACAATCCTGACAAGGCCACCCTAGAGAGCGCCATTGAGTCGTTAAAGGAAGTGATGACGTAAGTCCAATGACTCTAGTTGACGCTCGTCTCAAAATCCATATAACATACGACTAGCGATGTTCAAAACCTTCTGGGTCCAAACTATTCTGGGTGCAGAACATAGGACTTCGAGGGGTGGGTTGCTGCATCAGAATACAGTGATCCCTCGATCTTCGCGGGGGTTGCGTTCCCAGACTGCCCACGAAAGTCAAATTTCCGCGAAGTAGAGATGCGGAAGTAAAAACACCATTTTTGGCTATGGCCGCACAAGGAGCCGGGCTTGAAGTTGGGGGCGGGGAGCGACGAAAGTGCGGAGGCCGGCAAAGATTGTTTTGAATGTCGGCCGCCCTCGCCCCCCTCAGCGCCTCCGTCCCCCTCGCCGCTCCGCCCCTCTCACCAGCTTTCTTGGGACACGGGTCCTCCTGCAGCAGCGCTGGCGGCTATGGCTTCTTATCCTCCTCATTCAGCTGCTAGCCGCTCTGAGCGCTTTGAGAATGCCCGCCCCGCCCCTCTCACAGTCCCTTAGCTGAGAGCGCTTTCGTCCCAGCTATCAGCGAGGAGGTTGCAGGAGAGGTGGGGTAGGCGTTCTCACAGAGAGAGGGAGAGAGAGAGGGAGAAAGAGAGAGAGAGAGAGCAAGAGGGGGGAGAGTGGAAGGTAGAGAGAGAGAGAGAGAAATGATAGAAAAAAGGGGAGAAAAAAAGAGAAATGAGAAAATGATTAAAGCACAGAATGACAGGAAAGAAAGAGAGAGAGAGAAGTGACTCTTGGTGATGACGTATGACGTCATCGGGTGGGAAAAAACGTGGTATAGAAATATTTTTTAATTAATATTTTTTGAAAAACCGTGGTATCGCCGTTTCGTGAAGTTTGAACCCGTGAAAATCAAGGGATCACTGTACTGGGGGTTATTTTGTTTTGAATACGAACTGGAGAACAGAAGGCAGAAATGTCAAGCCGGGGAGTGTAGGGGGAGGTCCAAAGTGGGGGGGGGGGGGAGGGAAGAAGCTTAAGACTGGGACGTTTCCTTGGTGATGGTTGTGTGCAGCCATTGGCAGCCAGAGAAGATGAGCAAGCTGGTGGGATAGGCTGAATTTGGATTTTTGCAGGAAGGAACGGATGCACTGGCCCCTCCAAAGACGGGCTACAAGAATGGTGGAAGGTCTTAAGCATAAAACGTATCAGGAAAGACTTAATGAACTCAATCTGTATAGTCTGGAGGACAGAAGGAAAAGGGGGGACATGATCGAAACATTTAAATATATTAAAGGGTTAAATAAGGTCCAGGAGGTGTTCTGTCGAGCTCTCTGGTAGAATCCTCCCAAAAATGCACAGATACAATTTCAGACACACACATGTTTGAAAATTCAAAACAATGTTCTTTATAATGAAAATTCACTTAAACTAAGCCCTCTTTTGGTATAGCAAAAAGCACTCGTCTCCAAACAAACTCGAAATTTGTACAAGTCCCTTATCAGTTCTGTGATACTTAGCTTGCAGCTGTGAGGCAATTCACAGTCCTTCTTCTTTCACAAAGTGAAACACACTTTGCTCTGGTTTAGTTTCAAAGCGGGGAAAAATCAGCACACAAAAGGTCAAAGTCAGTAAAGCAGTCACGAAACACAACAATCAGATAATCCTCCACAATGGCCAAACCCACAGGCTGCTCTTTATAGCAGCCTCACTAATTACCACAGCCCCACCCAACCACAGGTGGCCTCATTTTCTTTGATAATAATCTCTCAGTTGTTGTTGCCTATGCATCGCTCTCCGCATGCGTGGCTGTATCATTAACTCTTGTTCTGAATCCAAGGAGGAGCTAGATAATTGATCTCCTTCTGAGCTGTCTGCCCCACTCTCCTCTTCCCTGTCACTCATGTCTTCTTGGTCAGAGGAGCCTTCATCAGCAGATTCCACGGGGGGGGGGGCAAAACAGGCCTGCAGCATGTGGATGTCTCCCCCACATCCACAGTCCTTGGGGCAGGAGCTGGGCCAGAGCTAACCACAACAGGAGGGAAGTGTTTTTAATAGGAAAGTGAACACAAGAACAAGGTACACAATCTGAAGTTAGTTGGGGGAAAGATCAGAAGCAACGTGAGAAAATATTATTTTACTGAAAGAGTAGTAGATCCTTGGAACAAGCTTCCAGCAGACGTGGTTAGTAAATCCACAGTAACTGAATTTAAAGATGCCTGGGATAAACATAGATCCATCCTAAGATAAAATACAGGAAATAGTATAAGGGCAGACTAGATGGACCATGAGGTCTTATTCTGTCATCAGTCTTCTATGTTTCTATGTTTTTATGTTACATTAGTGGCTGAGTAGTAAAGAGAAAAGATGGGAGGGAGATCTTTTAGAACAGCAATCCCCAATATTTCCCACTATGCAGGGGGAGGAGATGGTCCTGTGCGAGCGGCAGCCACAAATGCAGAGCTCCATTTGCACACACGCAGTTTGCACAGATGGAGCTGCTCACGCAAGCACAGCTTCCGCGTTCTGGTTCCAAATGGGCCGTGGCCTGGTACTGGGACATAGCCTGGGGGTTGAGGACCCTGTCTTAGAAGGTATGAAGTGGGTAGACCAGCACAGAGGCCAAATGGGGATTTGAGGGACATAGCTTTGTCCTATTCACCTTGAAAAATCACTCCCAAGTTTTTGTGTTGACGGAAAGACAGAAGAAGCAATGTTTTCTGGATTTTGTTTTTGCTCAGTTAAAACCATCTTGAAATGGTTTTATAGGACTTTCAATACTTGATGGCTTCAGACCAAAAATTGTTTGGTTTTTATTTTGCCCATGCCCTTGTAAATTACCTTGGAAGTAGTACACATTGAGTTTTCATAGCTTAATAAGCTATATGGAATGCATCGGCAAGCTCTGTGCACTGATGACTCCTTCCTTATATTTTAAAAGCTGCAGGTGGTTATCGTTTTGATATTTGTGAATGGCTGCTAACTGCAGTTCAGTCCAAGTAAACCTTAGAGTCAGGCTAAAAAGAAGAATCTTCTTAAGTTTTCCTGGAATCTCACAATTTCTAATCTCTACTCTTTAGTGTAATGAGGGATACCTGATTTCATAAAAGTCTTCCTGCTAGTGATGCAAAGAGATTATCATTTCTTAAGATGCTAGGGTATGTTTTCTGTAGAACTTGAACGAGTGAAAGCTGAAATATAAACAGTGAATGAAATCACTCAAATTAATGCCGAATGATCTCTTCCATGGAGGGTTCATTAGAAACATAGAAACATAGAAGACTAACGGCAGAAAAAGACCTCATGGTCCATCTAGTCTGCCCTGATACTATTTCCTGGATTTTATCTTACAATGGATATATTTTGAATCTCATATTTTAAAATAGAAAAGAGGGAACAGCCAGGGAACTTAATCTTTGTCTATCATCAGCTTAAATAGTTTCTCAAGTTTGGGGCCAGTTGCTTTTTGCATTTATATCGGTCCCACATTTTTCACCAGCATTTTCCCAAACTTTTTTCTTTCTTTCTAGGCACATTAATGAAGACAAAAGGAAGACCGAAGGTCAAAGACAGATTTTCGATGTTGTTTATGAAGTAGATGGTTGCCCGGTAAGTAATGGTGTAGCACCCCGTTATATTTCAAAAAAATGTAATGGTGAATTTGTGCAAAACGGAGAGTAAAAGGGGTACATGATTCCAAATTTAGAATTTTGAGAACAAATGGTGGATACCCACAAGGATCGTCTGTAGAAATCATAGACAATCATAGACATTTTCTGCGCAAAGCTGTTCTGAGCTAGGAAAATCTCTCTGGGCACAACGCCTCTGTTGTTCAGAGATGGTATTTGTGTTTATTTTTTATAGCAAATTTCTTGTGTATACAAGCACAAAAGATTAACTTTACTAATTAGTGTTACATAGTAAATAGTTAATATATAACATATATATATATATGTTGTGAGCTGCCCCAAGTCTTTGGAGAGGGGCGGCATACAAGTCTAATAAATTATTATTATTATTATTATTATTATTATTATTATTATTATTATTATTATTTATGAAGACCTGGATTCTGGGAGCAATATGCTGGCTCTGTTAAAAAGTGCTATTGCTGTTTAGCACTGCAGCTAGAGAATTCTGGGAGTTGAAGTCCACAAGTCTTAAAGTTGCCAAGTTTGGGGATCCCTAGTCTAGGTCTAAGTAGGCTTATAAGTAGGCAGCTTCCAAAGCTGGGGAAAGACTCCCCATGACTTTCATCTGTTAAGTAATTGTGTATATGGGTCAGGAGGACACTAAAGTCATATTCTGTGGTTGTGCAAGGGAGCAATATTCTTTGATGTTGACTAAGGTACAGTGGCTAAGTCTTGGAGGAATTAAATCTAAGCTTATTTTCCCATTCAGATAATATAACAGCCATCAGACGCTGATTCAAGCTTTCTGCGGAATCAGATTGATTAGAGCAGGATACAATAGATAAATCTTCAGCATGACCCAGGAAATAACAGCTGGGTTTCATCAGTATTTGGAAGTCAATTCATCTTCTACTAATGTACCCCAGTGGCTTTATTTTAGATGTTGATTAGCATAGAGAAGAGCACCAAACCCTTGGGTAACCAAGACCTTGACATCTGCTGCTCCAAAGTGATGTGCCAAAATTGCCTACTCAGGTAGGGGCAGAATCACTGCAGAATAGTGTTTTCAAAATTTCACAGTTGAGGAAGATACGGTAGTCAATGGTTTCAGAACTAAAGGGCTGCCTGGGATAAACAGATCCATCCTAAGATAAAATACAGAAAATACAGAAAATAGTATAAGGGCAGACTAGATGGACCATGAGGTCTTTTTCTGCCGTCAGTCTTCTATGTTTCTATGTTAATAGTATTTTCCAGCCTCCTCTGGGGCCTAAATCCTGAGAAATGCAATATATTCCTTACCTAAGAATGAGACTTTATTCCATGTTTAAGGACCCTTATTAGGTGCGCTGTGCTGCAATAACAATTTGTGTGTCTTGTGATGTGGAGAAGGTTCTCTACTTTTTATCATTATTTCTTGGTGATGCAGCAACCTCCCAACTTTTTCTTTTTAATGAGCTTCTCCTATGCCCAATAGGCTAACCTCTTGTCGTCTCACCGATGTCTAATTCAACGCCTGGAAACGGTTGCACTTGGGGACGACCTCTGTGACAGAGGGGAGCAGGTCACCCTCTTCCTTTTTAATGACTGCCTGGAGGTAAGTCTGCAGTGACTCATTTGGCTGTGACATCTTGAGATGACTTGCAACTTGGAGGAATAAATAACATCCAAACACCTGGAATCTGTGAAGGGCAACTTGAATGCCGCTGTTTCTTTCTCTCTCTCTCTCTCTCTTTTTTTTGTCCTCGGTGGAAGACATTGATTGTGTTCTGTAGCAGGCACTCAGCCGGTAAAGTCTGCTGGAAAAATTGTCACAGAGGGTGCTTTTTCCTCTGCGGTCTTAATGCTTTTTAACTCAATTCTGGGCATTGCTGGGAATGCCAGGAGAACTTGCTGCTGCTATGACTTGCTTACAGGCAAAGAAAGCTGTGGCCAGAAGAAAAAGAGAGGCGATTTATTTATTTAATTTATTTATTTGATTGATTGATTGATTGATTGGATTTGTATGCCGCCCCTCTCCACAGACTCGGGGCGGCTAACAACAGTAATAAAACAGTGTATGACAATAATCCAATACTAAAAACAGTTAAAAACCCATTATATAAAAACCAATCATACATACAGACATACCATGCATAAAATTGTAAAGGCCTAGAGGGGAAACTGTATCTCAATTCCCCCATGCCTGGTGGCAGAGGTGGGTTTTAAGCAGCTTACGAAAGGCAAGGAGGGTGGGGGTAATTCTAATCACTGGGGGGAGTTGGTTCCAGAGGGACGGGGCCGCCACAGAGAAGGCTCTTCCCCTGGGTCCCTTTTTAATTACTCAAATTGTCATTTGAGTAATTAAAAAGGCCTTTCAATCCTGGCCAAATGAAATACAGTGGTACATCTACTTAAGAACGCCTCTACTTAAGAACGTTTCTAGATAAGTTCCGGGTGTTCAAGATTTTTTTGCCTCTGCTTAAGAACCATTTTCTATTTAAGAACCCGAGCCCGGAAAAATTTCCCAGGAAATTTGAGAGTGGAATGAAGGCCCAGCCAGTTTCCTGCCATTCCCCCTTTAATCCTGCCCATCTCGGGCTTTTCTGGGCTTGCAGAGGAGCCTTTCGGAGGCGCTTAAGGAGGCTTTGGCAGTCCAGAGCGAACAAAGCATTTTCCTTTCTCTGGGCGCTTGGAATAAACCTCTGCCAGCGCCCTGAGAAAAGAAGCGCTCCCTTTGCTCTGGGCAGCGACTGTCTTCCTCCTCTTCTTCCTCCTCCTCCTCCCACCCAAATTCCGAGCTTTTATTTCTTTCCTAATGGGTTTGCATGCATTATTTGCTTTTACATTGATTCCTATGGGAAAAATTGCTTCTGCTTACAAACGTTTCTACTTAAGAACCTGGTCACGGAACGAATTAAGTAGAGGTACCACTGTACCGTATTTTTCAGAGTATAAGACACACTGGAGCAACTTAGTTTGGGGGGAGGATAATAGGGGGAAATAATACCTACTAGGTATTCATCTGGTTAGTGTCCTTAGTCTTGTTAGCTTCAGCACATTATTTTATTCCCTGGTTAGGGCTGAAAAAAAATCTGAGAGAGTAGCCATGAAAGCAAGCCTGCAAAGACTTAGGGGTGGAAAAAAAATACTTCTTCAGAGTGGCAATGAAAAAATCCTGCAAGCCGGGAAGATCATTAGCACCTTCTTAGGGCTGAAAAAATAAGCTTTGAAAAACAGATTCTTGAACAGATGCCATAAAAACATGATTTTTCCAATAAATCTCCCAACCCAATAGTTGACAACTACTCCCCCCCCTCTCTCCACACACACGATTAATAAAAAAAAATATCTGCCTTGTAATGGCCCTTGCGTGGGGCCAGGAGGCAAAAGAAAAGCAAAGTTGCTTCCTCCAATATTTGGAAATACCAGGGTGATTTCAACAGAAAATCAACCATATACATATACAACACACACACACATACACACACACACACACACACACACACACGTAATGTTCTGTCGGGCTCTCTGGTAGGCTTCTCCCAAAAATTCACAGGTACAAATTTCAGACACATACACGTTTGAAAATTCAAAACAATGTTCTTTATAATGAAAATTCACTTAACCTAAGCCCTCTTTTGGTATAGCAAAGAGCACTCGTCTCCAAACAAACTGGTAATTTGTAAAAGTCCCTTATCAGTTCTGAGATACTTAGCTTGCAGCTGTGAGGCAATTCACAGTCCTTCTTCTTTCACAAAGTGAAACACACTTTGCTCTGGTTTAGTTTCCAAGCGGGGAAAAATCAGCACACAAAAGGTCAAAGTTAGCAAAGCAGGCACGAAACACAACGATCAGATAATCCTCCACAATGGCCAAACCCACAGGCTGCTATTTATAGCAGCCTCACTAATTACCACAGCCCCACCCAACCACAGGTGGCCTCATTTTCTTTGATAATAATCTCTCAGTTGTTGTTGCCTATACATCGCTCTCCGCATGCGTGGCTGTATCATTAACTCTTGTTCTGAATCCAAGGAGGAGCTAGATAATTGATCTCCTTCTGAGCTGTCTGCCACACTCTCCTCCTCCCTGTCACTCATGTATTCTTGGTCAGAGGAGCCTTCATCAGCAGATTCCACCAAGGGCAAAACAAGCCCGCAGCATGTGGATGTCTCCCCCACATCCACAGTCCTTGGGGCAGGAACTGGGCCAGAGCTAACCACAACACGTAAGAACCTGAAAAGAGACTTGAGGCTCTTCAAGTTTTGTTGTCCTTCTCTACTGTCTTTTCACCCTAACATCCACTTGATGCCCAACAAACCACAGAACGTGCTAGATTGGTTTTCTATTCCTGGTGGATTGATGGGTTGTGATTTACACTAATATAATTCATTAGTGTCTCTGGGTGATATTTACAGTTTTGGAACTGTTTCAGGCTCTCAGGACAGGGCCTCAGCCGCCTGTAAATTCTCATGGGACTTATTTGTGTTTAATGTAAATCAGTAACAGGTCTATGTCAGGTAGTTCTGTTTTGCTGCTTCCTGGGCTCCAAAAATGTCCACACAAGCAGCTATAACCAGAAATTACTGAGCTTGGGGAATACAAACTAATCAAGTTTCAGAGGCTCGAGTCTAGCACAGGGGAGGTCATAAAACACATGTTCATTATGGTCTGTCCAAGTTGCATCATTAAGGATGTATAGCCTTCCATGCAAATCTTCCCTAAATAGTCAAGAGTGAATCTGGACCCAGTCCTTCCTCTGCGATGTTAAATACTTCAGCAGATGGCCTACTGAATTTTAATTGCCAGGACCATAATACTGTGTATGGGTTGGAGTTGCTGGTTGCAAAATTCAGTTACCTGAGAACCTCAATGTTCACTTGAGGTGGGGAAAGAAACAGCCCCAACTTTTCTTGTTTTGTTCAACATACCTGTCTTGCTTTTTTATGCCACTGAAGGCTGCCACGAGGCTAGCATAAAACGTAGCTCAAGTAAAATCATAAAAGCAAAAACAATAACATTGATGAACAGCAAACTGGAGTCTCCAGGTGAAATAGAAAACCCAGTCAGTACAGTAAGGTTGCCAACATTTATTTATTATTATTTATTTATTAATCAGATTTGTATGCCGCCCCTCTCCGCGGACTCGGGGCGGCTCACAGCAATAATAATACAATGTAAACAAATCTAATATTTAAGTTAATTTAAAACCCCAATTTAAAAACCAATCATACGTACTAACATACCATACATAAATTTTATAAGCCTAGGGGGAGGGAAAGTCTCAATTCCCCCATGCCTGATGACAGAGGTGGGTTTTAAGGAGCTTACGAAAGGCAAGGAGGGTGGGGGCAACTCTGATATCTGGGGGGAGTTGGTTCCAAAGGGTCGGGACCGCCACAGAGAAGGCTCTTCCCCTGGGTCCCGCCAAACAACATTGTTTAGTTCAGTGATTTTCAACCTTTTTTGAGCCGCGGCACACTTTTTACATTTACAAAATCCTGGGGCACACCACCAACCAAAATGACACAAAAAGACAGTAAATATTATTTATTTATTTATTTATTCAATTTTTATGCCCCCTTCTCCTTAGACTCAGGGCGGCTTACAACATGTTAGCAATAGCATTTTTTAACAGAGCCAGTATATTGCCCCCACAATCTGGGTCCTCATTTTACCCACCTCGGAAGGATGGAAGGCTGAGTCAACCTGGAGCTGGGGATGAGATTTTAACTGCTGACCTTCAGATTTACAGTATTTCTACATGTATTTATACATAGAACATACAATCCCATGTAACATCCCCTTATAAATACAGTCAATCATCAATCATCCCTCCTCAAATTTATACTACTGTCTCATTTCTGTCTCTCCCCCCGCCCCTTATATGTCTGTGTGTACTCAAACCATTTCCAAAACCAGGTGAGGGCTGGGGTTTTATTCTCTTTTATTCTTTTCAAAAACAGGTGAGGGCTGGGGTTTTTTTCTTATTATTTGGGTGCTTTTTACCATATGCTTCAAGAATCACCTCTCTCTCTCTTTTGTTTCTCCTCTCATTCTCTGCCTCAATCATTTTCTCATTTCTCCTCCCCTTTTTGTTCTCATTTCTCTCTCTCTCTCCTTTCCTCTTCCTATCTGTCTCTCTTGCTTTCTTTTTTCTCTCTCTCTCTCTTTCTTGCTTTCTTTCAGTATCTCTTGCTATCTCTCTTTTTCTCTCTTGCTTTTCTTCTCTCGTGCTTTTTCTTGTTCTTTCTCTCTCTCTGTTGCTCTCTCTCATTCTCTTATTTTCTCTCTCTCTCTTTTCTTTCTCTCTCTCTGTTGCTCTCTCTCATTCTCTTATTTTCTCTCTCTCTCTCTTTTCTTTCTCTCTCTCTTAGTCTCTCTCTCTCTTGTTCTCTCTTATTTTCTTTCTCTCTCTTGTTCTTTCTCTCTCTGTCATGCTTTCTCTCTCTTGTTCTTCCTCACTCTCTCTCTCTCTGTTGCTATTAGCACTCCGGATCGGGCAGGCAGAGACATCGACGAGAAGCCATGGGCGCGAGGGGGCTCCAGAGAAGGAAGGATCGGGCGGGGGGGGGGCTCCTGCAAGTGGAAGCCTCAGCCCTGGAGCCCCCTTGTGCCCATGGCTTCTCGTCGATGTCTCTGCCTGCCCGATCCGCGGGAGTGCTAATAGCGGCGGCGGGCAGAGACATCGACGAGAAGCCATGGGCGCAAGGGGGCTCCAGGGCTGAGGCTTCCACTTGCAGGAGCCCCCCCCCCGCTATTCCCGCCGCCGCCGCTATTAGCACTTCCACGGATCGGGCAGGCAGAGACATCGACGAGAAGCCATGGGCGCAAGGGGGCTCTAGGGCTCAGGCTTCCACTTGCAGGAGCCCCCCCCCCGGCTATTCCCGCCGCTGCCGCCGCCGCTATTAGCACTTCCACGGATCGGGCAGGCAGAGACATCGACGAGAAGCCATGGGCGCGAGGGGGCTCCAGAGAAGGAAGGATCGGGCGGGGGGGGCTCCTGCAAGTGGAAGCCTCAGCCCTGGAGCCCCCTCGCACCCATGGCTTCTCGTCGATGTCTCTGCCTGCCCGATCCGCGGGAGTGCTAATAGCGGCGGCGGGCAGGAGCCCTCCCCCCGCTATTCCCGCCGCCGCTGCTATTAGCACTCCGGATCGGGCAGGCAGAGACATCGACGAAAAGCCATGGGCTCCAGGGGGCTCCAGGGCTGAGGCTTCCACTTGCAGGAGCCCCCCCCGCTATTCCCGCCGCCGTCGCCGCCATTAGCACTCCCACGGGCGAGGGGGCTCCAGGGCTGAGGCTTCCACTTGCAGGAGCCCCCCCCCCCTGCTATTCCCGCCGCCGCCTCTATTACCACTCCCGATGCCACAAGTGAAAGCCTCAGCCGCTACTATTGCCATCCCGCCGAGTCCCAAGCTCACCTGCTGCAAAGAAGGAAGGCACGAAGAAGAAAGGCGCGAAAATGAAGGTGTGAAGAAGCAAACCGGGACACTCAACTTCCGGTTTGGAAGCGGAACTTTGCGGCACACCTGACCTTGTCTCGCGGCACACTACTGTGCCGCGGCACAGCGGTTGGGAAACGCTGGTTTAGTTGATGGGACCCAGAGAAGGCCAACTCTGTGGGACCTAACTGGTCGCTGGGATTCGTGCGGCAGAAGGCGGTCCCGGAGATATTCTGGTCCGGTGCCATGAAGGCTATGTTGGCTATGACCTTTATAGGTCATAGCCAACACTTTGAATTGTGACCGGAAACTGATCAGCAACCAATGCAGACTGCGGAGTGTTGGTGTGACATGGGTGTATTTAGGTAAGCCCATGATAGCTCTCGCAGCTGCATTCTGCACGATCTGAAGTTTCCGAACACTTTTCAAAGGTAGCCCCATGTAGAGAGCATTTCGTACATGCCACTGGGCATGTACCAAAAATATGCAGATGTATCAGTTCTTTAGTTAAAACACGCTTACTTGTCTTCAAAGGTGTTAGATCTAGAGCTGTTAGAAAAACCTTCATATGGCGTAGGCCTTGCTCTCGAGTTTATAATAAAAATTACACATTGGAGAAGAAATAAGATAAAAGCCAATTCAAATATCTGTTTGTCGATTTCAAAAGTGTAGAGTAGATTTAGTTCTACATTGTAGAGTTGAGAAAAGTTGCTTGGGAGAAAGATAGAAAGCACGGTCCTAAGCACTGGGACAGAATATTCTAGTTCAGTGATGGCAAACCTTTGTTTTCCTTGGGTGCCAAAAGCACGCATGTTTGGGTTGCTGTGCACCTGTGTGTGCCAACATCTATAATTCAATAATAATAATAGTAATAATAATAATAATAATAATAACAACAACAACAACAACAACAACAACAATAATAATATTTGTATGCCGCCCCTCTCCGAAGACTCGGAGCGGCTCACAACAGTAATACAAAATACAAATCTAATGTTAAAAGCAAAAACAGTTTTAAAACCCTTAATTAAAAACAGTCATGCAACCCAAACAAACCATACATAAAACAGAGCAGCCGAGGGGAATCAATTTTCCCATGCCTGGCGACAAAGGTGGGTTTTTAAGAGTTTACGGAAGGCAAGGAGGGAAGGGGCGGTCCTAATCTCTGGCCGGAGTTGATTCCAGAGAGTCGGGGCTGCCACAGAGAAGGCTCTTCCCCTGGGTCCTGCCAAATGGCATTGTTTTGTTGACAGGACCCAGAGAAGGCCAACTCTGTTGGGATTCCTCTTACGTGCCCCCGTGCATGCGCACGAGACCTCCCCTGCGATGCCCCGCCCCCATCTGCATATCCCACCCTCCGCTGTTTCCTAACTTCTGGTGGGCCCAGTAGGCCCGTTTTTTACACCCTCCCCAGGCTCCAGAGGCTTTCCTGAAGCCTGGGGAGGCAAAAACGTCCTCCCCCATCTTTCTGGAGGCTGAAAATGCCCTCCCAGAGTCTCTGCCCAAGTCAAAAATCTGTTGGCGGACGCACACATGAACGCTGGAGCTGAGCTAGGACAATGGCTCAGGTGCCAGCAGATATGACTCTGCAGGACACATGCCATAGGTTCACCATCGCAGTTTTACTTCTTTGTTGCAGCTTGACGAAATGGCTACTGTGAGATATGACCAACAGAGAGAGGAAAATGGAGTTTTTCCGTCTTCTAAAGACAAATGATTAAAAAAGTACAGCAGCTCTCTTGGAGCAGGCCATATAACAACCTGGATGTCAATAGCTTCTCTGTGGTGGATGAATATGAAATGAGGTGAAGTGATATATGTAGTCAATGTCATAGGAGAGGAAGAGGGAAGAGAAAAATTAGGAATTAGAAATCTTAATTCTGTCAATGCTGTTTCACAATCTTGTAAAGCGTTTCTAGTTCTTAGCGTTTCCAGCCGTTTCTAAGAAGTGACCTGTAATATGTTCAGCCGGCTTATGACACAAGCCTTCAATTAAAGGGAAAAATAGCCAAAGCAGACACACACAGGGGAGAATGCAATTAGAGTTTCTTTATCCAAACAGTGTGGTCGGGCGGTAGGAAAAGCAAGTAGGATGCTTGGCTGCATAGCTAGAGGTATAACAAGCAGGAAGAGGGAGATTGTGATCCCCTTATATATAGCGCTGGTGAGACCACATTTGGAATACTGTGTTCAGTTCTGGAGACCTCACCTACAAAAAGATATTGACAAAATTGAACGTGTCCAAAGACGGGCTACAAGAATGGTGGGAGGTCTTAAGCATAAAAGGTATCAGGAAAGACTTAATGAACTCAATCTGTATAGTCTGGAGGACAGAAGGAAAAGGGGGGACACGATCGAAACATTTAAATATGTTAAAGGGTTAAATAAGGTTCAGGAGGGAAGTGTTTTTAATAGGAAAGTGAACACAAGAACAAGGGGACACAATCTGAAGTTAGTTGGGGGAATGATCAAAGGCAACATGAGAAAATATTATTTTACTGAAAGAGTAGTAGATCCTTGGAACAAACTTCCAGCAGACGTGGTTGGTAAATCCACAGTAACTGAATTTAAACATGCCTGGGATAAACATATATCCATCCTAAGATAAAATACAGGAAATAGTATAAGGGCAGACTAGATGGACCATGAGGTCTTTTTCTGCCGTCAGTCTTCTATGTTTCTATGTTTCTAAAAGAGAAGCAAAACTCCCTTTTTAAATTCAAAGGGATTTTTTGTACAAACAAAGCCCACTTGAATATAGTAAAATAACAAAGACAAGAAAGAAATCCAGGCAATAAACCAGTAACTGAAATTCGTAAAAGCCACTGTTTTTTCAGAAGTTGTAAAACTCGCAATGATTTATATCCCAAAGTCCTGAAATCCAAACAGAATCCTGAATCAGCAAGTTGTGGTCCAAACAAGTACAATTAGATAATCTTCCACACTGCGAGGCCAGCACGCTGACAATTTAACAGCAGCCCTAATTACTTGAACCCCACCCAACCACAGGTGGGCTCACTTATCGCCTGTAATACTTTTGAAGCTGTTCTCTCCTATGCATAGCTCTACGCATGCGTGGGTCTATCATTGTTTCCTCATCCGAATCTAACGAAGATAAGGAGGATTGGCTTCTTCCTGGGCTGTCTGCCAAGCCCCCCTCTTCCATCTCACCGACACTTCCTTCTTCAGAGGATAATTCACTGGCTGACTCTGTCGTCAGCAAAACAGACCTGTGACCTGTTGATGTTTCCCCCCCATCCACCTCCTCAGTCCTTGGGGCAGGAGCTGGGCCAGAGATAACCACAACATAATAAGGGTGCCATCACTGTGAACATAATAGCAAGCACAAAGTGTATAGAGTTTAATGGGTTCAAACAACATTTGATTACATACTTAGCTTGCAGCTGTGAGACAATTCACAGTCCTTCTTCTTTCACAAAGTGAAACACACTTTGCTCTGGTTTAGTTTCAAAGCGGGGAAAAATCAGCACACAAAGGTCATAGTCAGCAAGGCAGGCACGAAACACAAGGATCAGATAATCTTCCACAATGGCCAAACCCACAGGCTGCTATTTATAGCAGCCTCACTAATTACCACAGCCCCACCCAACCACAGGTGGCCTCATTTTCTTTGATAATAATCTCTCAGTTGTTGCTGCCTATGCATCGCTCTCCGCATGCGTGGCTGTATCATTAACTCTTGTTCTGAATCCAAGGAGGAGCTAGATAATTGATCTCCTTCTGAGCTGTCTGCCACACTCTCCTCCTCCCTGTCACTCATGTCTTCTTGATCAGAGGAGCCTTCATCAGCAGATTCCACCGGGGGCAAAACAGGCCTGCGGCATGTAGATGTCTCCCCCACATCCACAGTCCTTGGGGCAGGAGCTGGGCCAGAGCTAACCACAACAATATTCAGCCACAGTTTTATTCCATACAGTATCAACCTTGTGAACTTTCAAGCTTCCTGTTTCCACTATGTATTCAAGATGGGATTAATTCATTCTTTATATGTATTAATATGTTACGGTGTAGGTGTATACATATGTACCCTGTTTCCCCAAAATAATAAGCCCAATCAGACTTTTGAGTGCATGGCAGTAAGGCCAAGCACTTACTTCAGGCTTGAAAAAATTTATTAAATAGAGGCTTATTTTCAGGGAAACAAGGTTTGTATATAGCATTCCTATATGTGTGTTATGTGTATGTATACTTCTGAGAGCAGGCAAAAGAATTTCATTTTTAATGTGTGCCAGAGTGCCCACAGGGGGGAAAATGAAAATCATTCCTTAGTCTCTGTTCTTTTATTTCCATTCTTTGATAATCCTTTTTCCAGTTGTTGTACTCACTTGACTGTTTCTTAAATCTACTTGTCATAATAGCTGTTGGATTTTGATCAATACACACTAGCGATGGGTGATAGGTGAAATTATCACTTCTGTGATTTGTGAGCTGTATGTTATGTACATGTTCAATAGTTTAGTGAATTAAAGATTGCAACCACTTTGTCCAGAAGTGTGTGTTTTAGTGCTGTACGTACTTTGGGTTCTACATGCGTACTGCAAATCACTTGGTTGTCAAGTTGATGCTTTTCGGCTGAGGTTCCTGTGTCTGCAAAACTACATTATTTGATTATAGTTATTTCTTTATCAAGATGGCTGACAATAATATTGAGAGCAGCCTGGGAGAATCTCCTGCGAAAGTGCAGATTTTGTTATTTGGCATATTTGCAGAGCATTAGCCTCAGATCTAGGCCACTGGGCATCCTGTTGCAAGATAATATGGATTGCACATCCATTGGCGTAGGCTCAGTGGGAAATGGATTAGGTGAACTATAGTCTCCCAAAGCCTGGATGGCATTAGATTGCCTAACTCTGCTCTCAAATAATTATCTCTCCCTCCAGACTTACGTATGCTTGCATAGACTGGATTTAAAAATGGAAGGGATATATTTAATTAGCATTCCCTGATTCAGTGCTCTGCTACTGGCCATATGCAGCTTGGGGACATTTTGTGAGTACAAGGCAGAGGAGGAGGAAAAGAAGAAGGCAGCATGCAGTGTTCAAGAGAACATAAAAACCTCCAAATTACTCCCATAAAAGAGGGGGCCGCCTGGCATTTTGAGAAGAAACTATAAACCCGTATGGTTGCAACTGCTGAGGCTTTTTCGAAAGCCACCGTTGGCTGCAAGAAATTTGCCATCTTAAAGGTCTTTTGTGAACGTTGGAGCTGCTTTCTCACGGAGGGTTTATTTTGGTTTGTGACAGATTGCGAGGAAACGGCACAAAGTCATCGGTGGCTTCAAGAGCCCGCACGGCCACACCAGGCCACCAGCCTGCCTCAAGCACATCGCCCTCATGCCTCTGTCTCAGATCAAGAAGGTACTAGACGTCCGAGAAACAGAAGGTTAGAATATTTTCAGTGAATTGGGAGGGGAAGGTAGGCTTTCAATCCCAACCTGGTGTCTCCAGAGACTGCCTTGCAGAGGGGAGATTGGGGAAGACATGAACCAACTGTAAAAAATATAACTTCAGTAACTGAGTTTGTTTATTTATTTATTTATTTTATTTATTTATTTTGTCCAATACACAATGAGGGTTTTAGTGGGTATATATCTATATACACATAGTAAAATACATGATGAAGGTTATAGAGGAGATACTCATAGTAAAATATATCTAAGAAATAATAGAAAAGAAGATATAGTAATAGAACATATCAATGAAAGAATAGAAGAAGAGATATAGGAATAGAAGAAAGGTATAGGAGATATAGGAGAGCAATAGGACAGGGGAGGGAAGGCACTCTAGTGCACTTGTACTCGCCCCTTACTGACCTCTTAGGAATCTGGATAGGTCAACCGTAGATAATCTAAGGGTAAAATGTTGGGGGTTTGGGGATGACACTATGGAGTCCGGTAATGAGTTCCACGCTTTGACAACTCAGTTACATATTTTTTACAGTCAAGTTTGGAGCGGTTAATATTGTTGAAGCGTGGAACTCATTACTGGACTCCATAGTGTCATCCCCAAACCCCCAACAATTTACCCTTAGATTATCTACGGTTGACCTATCCAGATTCCTAAGAGGTCAGTAAGGGGCGAGTACAAGGGCCTTCCGTCCCCTGTCCTATTGCTCTCCTACATCTCCTATACCTTTCTTCTATTCCTATATCTCTTCTTCTATTCCTTTATTGATGAGTTCTATTACTATATCTTCGTTTCTATTATTTCTTAGATATTTTTTACTATGAGTATCTCCTCTATAACCTTCATCATGTATTTTACTATGTGTATACTGTATAGATATACTGTATACCCACTAAAACCCTCATTGTGTATTGGACAAAATAAACAATAAAATAAATATGGGATGATTGCTTTAACTGCTGGAGGATTTGGGCATGGCTGAAAAGTGAGATCTCTTCCAAAGAGGTTTACCTGGAAGTCGGAGAACTGTAAATAGCCATCCAAAGAAGCAGAGATAGAGAGAGAGAGAGAAGACAGTCAAATGTCAGCTTGTGAACTTGTATTTGCAGAAAACCATTCTCAGCTTTTAAAGTGCACAACTCTTGCCTTTCTTTTTCTATGCGATTTGTTCAGTGCTTGTCTAAAAATAAAAGCATCTCATGTGGGTGTATTAACCTTTAAGAACAAAGGTTTATATGACTGGCACTTTAATCTTAAGCAGCAGTTGAGCCCACATTCCTGAAATTTTTTAGTAGGCAGATGTAGCTTCTCTCTCCCCTCCTCTGCCCAGATTATGGCATTTACATGGCTGTAAGCCTTGCTAAAACCAGTGTGACTTTGCTGGAGAGACAGCACTGGGACATTAATTCCCCCTGTTTATGTCCCCACTCGCTGCAGCAGAAAGATTACTTTTCGATAATTGGAGGAAAAGTTGTTAAGAGCCAGCTTCCCACAGCCCACCCTCAGTGATATACCTGAAAAATAACGGAGCTGTAAAAGCATGAGATGGAAGTTTCTATGCATTCCCCCCCCTTTTGCTACATTCTTCCTTTCCCTGGGTTTGCTGCAGCAATTTATTTTATGTATTATGTATTATTTATTTAATTTGACTTCTATGATGCCCAATCCCAAAGGACTCAGGGCGGCTTACAACAATATAAAATTACCATGTAGAATTACAAACAACAATAAAAAGAAGTCAAAAAACCCAATCTAAATTCTAAAACCCTGATTAAACAACTTGTAATAAAACAACTCAGCCACATGCATACGTACCATTCATACAGAATCATATTTATACAGGTAGTCAAGATAGTTGTTGATTTAAGGCCCCCAGGACTGCCGGCATAGCCAGGTATTCGTGGCCTTACGAAAAGCCAGCAGGGTAGGAGAGTACGGACATCGGAGGGGGGCGGGAGTTGGTTCCATAGAGCTGGGGCGGCAACAGAGAAGGCCCTCCCCTGAGGTCCCGCCAATCTACATTGCTTGGCTGATGGGACCTGGAGGAGGCCAACTCTGTGCTCTGCTTTAACTGGTCTCTGGGAGGCAAGAGACGGTCCCGTAGATAATCTGGCCATAAGCCACATAGGGCTTTTTATGTATTAATCAGCAATGTGCTGTCCTGGGTGAAAACAAATTAAAGTTTATTTCGGTCAGGGATGAAATCCAGCAGGTCCTACAGAACTGGTAACATAGTACAGTGGTACCTCTACTTAAGAACGCCTCTACTTAAGAACTATTCTAGATAAGAACCAGGTATTCAAGATTTTTTTGCCTCTTCTTAAGAACCATTTTCTACTTAAGAAATCGAGCCCGGAAAAATTTCCCAGTAAATTTGAGAGCGGCACAAAAGCCCAGCCAGTTTCCT
Organism: Erythrolamprus reginae; assembly: GCF_031021105.1. Classification (NCBI taxonomy): domain Eukaryota; kingdom Metazoa; phylum Chordata; class Lepidosauria; order Squamata; family Dipsadidae; genus Erythrolamprus; species Erythrolamprus reginae. Next base: position 102,590,814 of record NC_091954.1, read on the forward strand.
GCCATTCCCCCTTTAATCCCGACCATCTCGGGCTTTTCTGGGCTGCCAGGGGAGCCTTTCGGTGGCGCTTAAGGAGGCTTTGGCAGTCCAGAGGGAACGAAGCATTTTCCTTCCTCTGGGCGCTTGCAGAGGGAATAAACCTCTGCCAGAGCCCAGAGAAAAAAAATGCTACCTTCACTCTGGGCAGCCCAGAGTGTGAACGGAGTGTTTTCCTTTCTCTTAACCCTCTTTTTTTTTTAAGCCTTACATTTTTGGATTTTTTTGCTTCCCCTCACCTCACCTTCTTCCTTCGGCAGCAACTGTCCTCCTCTTCCTCCTCCTCCCACCCCAATTCCGAGCTTTTATTTCTTTCCTAATGGGTTTGCACGCATTATTTGCTTTTACATTGATTCCTATGGGAAAAATTGCTTCTATTTAAGAACATTTCTACTTAGGAACCTGGTCACGGAACAAATTAAGTTCTTAAGTAGAGGTACCACTGCACTTGAGTAGTTTGGCGAACCAGCAAATACCACCTCTGGCTGGCCCCAGAGTGGGGTGGGAATGGAGATTTTGCAATATCCTTCCCCTGCCACGCTCATCAAGCCACGGCCACAGAACCTATAGTAAAAAAAAAATTGGATCTTACCACTGATTCCTGTGCTTGGGAACATTAATTAAAGCCAGCTTTTCAAAATTGAGTTTGGTGGGTTTATTTGGAGTTGAGCTGAGTTGGTTGTCAGACAGATAAACCCCGTACAAGATTGCTGAGGATGGGGAAAATTTGTACATGCTTAGGAACCAAAGCTTTAAGAATAATAATAGTAATAGTAATAATAGTAATAGTAATAATAGTAGTAAATAATAATAATAATAATTTATTAGATTTGTATGGCGCCCCTCTCTGCAGACTTGGGGCAGCTCACAACAAGAATAGTAACAATATAACAATGTAACAAATCTAATATTTAAAAAAACATCTAAAACCCCATCATTAAAATACCGTACAACACAAACATACCATACATAAACTATATAAGCCTAGGGGAGGTGTCTCAACTCCCCCATGCCTGGCGATACAGGTGGGTGTTAAGCAATTTATGAAACACAAGGAGGGTGGGGGCAGTTCTGATCTCTGGGGGGAGTTGATTCCAGAGGGCCGGGGCCGCCACAGAGAAGGCTGTTCTCCTGGGTCCCGCCAGATGACATTGTTTAGCCGACGGGACCTGGAGATGGCCAACTCTGTGGGACCTTATCGGCCGCTGGGATTTGTGCGGCAGAAGGTGGTACATACTGGAACTGTAGATCATACAGGTACAGATGTTTAATGCAATGGAATACTACTGCTCCTTGGCTGCTAATTGGACTCTCCGGCGAACTATGTATATACTTAGAAAGCGTGGGGGATAATAGGTTTTACATCAGTACAAAGCAAAAGCAAGTAACCTGGAGAATAATGATTGGCAGGCAGCATTATTTTGCTGGCTACTTTCCACATCTGTAGCTTTAATAGAGTTTAAAATTCAAGCCATGATTGTGGAAAGCGGGACATTTTCTGAAATGTCATATGTCATAATAATCTTGTATTTCTCAACCTTGGGAACTTTAAAGACACATGGATTTCACACACACACACCCAAATTCTCCAGGCAGCAATACCAGTATATTTCTGCAATCTGACAGTGGGAAGAGAGAATGGGATGCTCTCAAGGGTTTGACCTCTGTCTCTGAAGACATGTCAACTGCAGCTATTTTGAATTCTCTGCGGGCGACTCTTTGTTGTGGTTGAGTGTGCAGATATTTAGCTTTTATGTCTTTATTCTACTTACACGGCTTTATATCCGGCTTCCTCCCTTGAGACCCTGTACCTCGTCTCCGCCACTGCAGGTTGAGAGTGGCTTCATAAAACATTGTGCGGCATTATTGCCGCTTAATTAGCTTTTACTTGTCTTGTTTTCTTGGTGGCTGGAGAAACTACCCCACGATAGGCCCCAGAGTTGGGAAATTCTCATAGGAGCGGATTCTTTTAATAGCATTTCTTCCGGTCTTCAAAGCCCAGTAAATTAAATTCTGCGGTGGCGCAATTCTGCTGCACTGGATAGCAATTTGAAGCTCTCAGTAAGCCATGAAAACGAGAGCTTGTAGGAGGAAAGGAAATCCAGCCCGATATAAATATACAAAGAGCCTATTATTGATATCGCTTGCTTGTTAATGTTCAAGGCTATAAACGTCCATTTTTACCTGGGCTTAATGATCTGTGTAATATTCTCTAGTCCAGTGTTTTTCAACCAGTGGGCTGCGAAGCTCAGAGAGAAAGAAAGCTAGAGAGAGAGAAAGAAAGCAAGAGAGAAAGAAAGCAAGAGAGAGAAAGAGCGAGCGAGCGAGAGAATGAGAGAGAGAAAGAAAGCAAGAGAGAGAGAGGGAGGGAAGGAGAGAGGGAAAGACATAGAGGGAGGTAGGGAGGGAGAGAGAAAGAGAGCAAAAAAGAAAGGAAGGAAGAGAAAGAAAGAGGAATGGAGAGAAAGAGGAAGGAAGGGAGAGAAAGAGGGAGAAAGAAATAGAGCGAAGGGGAGGAAGAGAGAGAGAGAGAATTTTTTTGTCCAAACTTTTTAGCTGCTCCCCCCCCCCGCTTAATGTGCCCCAAGGTTTCGTAAATGTAAAAAATGTGCCGCGGCTCAAAAAAGGTTGAAAATCACTGCTCTAGTCCATGCTATTCCTCCTTTCATTAAGATTTTTCTTTTCGGACATTTCTTTTCTCTACAGACTGCCGCAAAGCCTTTGCATTAGTCGTACGACCGCCGACAGAGCAAAGCAATCTTTTGTTCACTTTTCAAATGACAACTGACGAACCTCTGAAGGACGACTGGCTGAGGATGCTGTGCCGGCATGTCGCGAACACGATATGCAAAGCAGACGCTGTAAGCACTTGAGATGGAAAGTTGATGAGGGGCAACATATTGTAGAACGAGTTCATGGAACAGGGGACCTCTCATCTGGAGGGTTGGGAAATCGCATTTGGGATTTCAAGAACATTTGTGGATATGCTGACAATCTTGGAGGCTAGAGAGGATGGCAAGAGTCCCCCAGTACTTTTCTGGCAAATAGACCTAGTATTTACTTTGCTGGCATCGTCTCCTTGTTATTTGGCCTGGAAAAAAATTCCAGTCAAGCACAAGGGAGCAGTTTCCCACCCCCTTAATTTCTGAAAAGTTCTTAGGAGGTCCAAGTTGAAAGCGGCATTGGTGGGATTTATTTATTAAGCCTCAATACTCAAAGGAGTATTGCCACCATCTCCTTTCAACTCTAGGCAGTTAAAATCCGGTAAATAAAAAAGGTTGACAAATAAAAGATACTATTCCTTAAAAAAAAAAGGCTAACTTTGGGAGATCTTCCTAATCAAATACACTGTGAAGCAAAACACTACAATTTCCCCCCCTGAAGATTGCAAAGGACACATTTGCTATGACATTCCAGGAAGAAGGTGGAATACATTGTTCCCTCAATTTTCACGGGGGATGCGTTCCGAGGCCGCCCACGAAACTCAAATTTCCCGCGAAGTAGAGATGCGGAAGTAAATACACTATTTTTGGCTATGAACAGTATCCCAACCCTTCCCTTAACACTTTAAACCCCTAAATTACAATTTCCCATTCCCTTAGCAACCATTTAGATTATTACTCACTATATTTATTTATTAAAGTTTATTTTTAAAAAAATATTTATTAAAGGCAGATGAAAGTTTGGTGATGACAATATAACATCATCGAGCGGGAAAAACCGTGGTATAGGGGGGGGGGAACGTGAATTGTTTTTTAATTAATATTTTTGAAAAAACATGGTATAGACTTTTCGCGAAGTTTCGAACCCGTGAAAATCAAGGGGACACTGTACTCTAAAGTTATGGTTTGCTGAATACCCCACCAGTTCTCCTCCCTTGACCGGAAGTTTCTTTCTGCTAGACAATGTAGAGCAGATAGACTTGACCTTATGGGCCTGATCCTAAAGTTTGGGCTCTGCGATGCTTTGGATTTGGCATCGGACCAGAATATCTCTGAGACCGCCTTCTGCTGCACGAATCCCAGCGACCAATTAGGTCCACAGAGTGGGCCTTCTCCGGGTCCCGTCAACTAAACAATGTTGTTTGGAGGGCCCCAGGGGAAGAGCCTTCTCTGTGGCGGCCCCGACTCTGGAACCAGCTCCCCCCAGAGATTAGAACTGCCCCCACCCTCTTTGCCTTTCGTAAACTCCTCAAAACCCACCTTTGTCATCAGGCATGGGGGAACTGAGATATCTCCCCCGGGCCTATACAATTTATGTATGGTATGTTTGTATGTATGTCTGCTTAATAATGTTTTTTTTAAAATATTTTAAATTGTAAATTATTAGATTTGTTATGAACTGTTTTATTGTGTTGTGAACTGCCCCGAGTCTATGGAGAGGGGCGGCATACAAATCTAATTAATAATAATAATAATAATAATAATAATAATAATAATAATAATAATAATTTGATTCAGAAAAGGTGCTTCAGAGCAAGAACTGATGTGGCACCTGTCTGGGACTCATTGAAGCAGCCGCCTCTTTTTCTGGGCTCATGTGGCCGCCAAATTGGGACTTTCCCTGCTGTTCCAAAAATAAATGCGGCTGCTTTAATGAGTCATAAAGCAGTGTTGCATTCCCACTCCTGCAGGTTCCAAATCACCTATTCTGAATCAGATGCAAAACACTGCATTTCCTTTCATCCATATTCCAATTATACAGTGATACCTTGTCTTACAAACTTAATTGGTTCCGGAATGAGGTTCTTAAGATGAAAAGTTTGTAAGATGAAATAATGTTTCCCATAGGAATCAATGGAAAAGCGATTAATGCATGCAAGCCCAAAATTCACCCCTTTTGCCAGCCAAAGCACCCGTTTTTGCACTGCTGGGATTCCCCTTAGGCTCCCCTCCATGGGAAACCCCACCTCCAGACTTCCGTTGCCAGTGAAGCACCCGTTTTTGCATTGCTGGGATTCCCCTGCTGGGATTTCCCTGCAGCATCACAAAAACACGGAAGTCCGGAGGTGGGGTTTCCCATGGAGGGGAGCCTAAGGGGAATCCCAGCAGCACAAAAACGGGTGCTTCACTGGCAACGGAAACCCAGAGGTGGGGCATCCCAGTGGCGGTGGTGGGTTTGTAAGGTGAAAATAGTTTGTAAGAAGAGACAAAAAAATCTTAAACCCCTGGTTTGTATCTCGAAAAGTTTGTATGACGAGGTGTTTGTAAGACGAGGTATCACTGTACTTGAAGCTGGTGCTTTGCTTTCCCGGATCTTACAGTCTATTTCTTTTTTAAAAAAAATGAAAATCTTAAAATCAATTGTAGTAGGATCCAATAGGCATCAAAGAATATGTTGCCAGACGTATTGTTGTCTCCTGTGATCATGTTGAGAATCCCTATATGATCTATAGATGAAAACTAACTTTTTTGTTGCCATAATCCAAGTATGTTGGCGGGATTTTAAAGAGTACGTTGGCAAATCCTGTTCATGCTTTAAACAGTCAGCAGATAGCACCTGCAGATTATAAAACGCTCCATAAACCAAGAACCAGCTTATTATGGAGACATTATTCCCAAATGGTACAGTAGTGCCTTTTAGGTAGCGTATCTGGCAGATATTGGTGTTAGACATATAAAACTTGAATGCTGCAAATTGAATAGCAGGGAAACATCCCCACTTTTAGGCCTGTTTTATATGCCAGCCTTTGTGGCGTGAGGTAAACTCTTGGCACAGCCAAGAGCCTTTTCAGAGAAACATTTGCGCTATAAATGTTGGCTGTCTGACAAGATTCTTCTTGGGAAAAGCTGTCTGCTTTTTATTTTTTTGAGAGAGAGCGAGAGAGCTGTTTGTTTACATTCTTTTAAATATTCTGATATTTTAGTAATTTTAGACATCATTTTTTTTTAGCTGTCATGTTTTTGATTTTGTCCAAATGCATAGTTTTAAAAAAAAAAGTTGAATAAAATCAGCAGAGCTTATGTTTTTGAGATGCCCGCTTGATTGATCTGGTTCTCCAAATCAAAAGCAAATAATATCTGTTCTGGAAATAGAGTGAATCAGGTATTAAAGTATTATAATACATAGAACAGTGCTTCTCAAATTTTCTAATTCCGTGACCTCTTAATACAGTTCCTCATGTTGTGGTGACCCCCAACCATAAGTCTAGCGCCAATTCTCCCAACAGAGCTTTAAGCTGATTGGCAGGAAGGTCAGAGGGACAGTTCCATTGTAAACGCCTGATTGGTCATATTGTAAAAATATGTTCCAAGGTGCCAGAATAGAAGCTTTAGTTCCTTTTTAAAAAATAATAATAATATTTTTATTGATTTTCAAAGACAGACATGACACACACAACATAAAATATTAAATGGAGCTACAATCGCTCTGCTCAAAGTAGAAGTCTTCATTATACAAAAAAAGAAGATATCTTGTTATTTTTTTAAGATCATCTGGAGAATATGTTACAATATCTGTTATACTTCAGTACATATAAAGCACTTCTAATGGTACAATAAAATAAGCAAATTTTTAATTTGTAAATTAAGTCAAATCTAGGTGAGAGACATAAGAAAGAAGAAAAAAGTATTAACTGCCTAAAACACGTCTAATAATATATTAAAAAATATATAAACAAACTCTTAATTTATAAATTAAGTCAAACCTAAGTAAAACCATAGGTTGGATATTAAAAGACAACATGATTAGCTGGTGCAGAAACTTAAATAAAGAAATAGATTTAAATACATGGGAAAGGGTATGGATATATAATTGGAAAATAACAAAGTCAACCTCTTTCAAAGAAAACCAAATAAAAATGTTTTATAGATGGCATCTACCACCCAATAGAATCTCAAAAATGTTTCCAACAAAATCACCGTACTGTTGGAAATGCAAAACAGAAATAGGTATCTATTATAGTTGGTGGACATGCTCAAAAGCAAAAGAATATTGGAAGTTACTAGAAAGATGGCTAAGAGAAATAACGCAGCGAGACATCAAGAAAAAACCCGAATTTTTTTAATTAGGTATTTCAGATAATAAATACCAAAAAGACATATATTATTTAAATAGTCCATATACAGTGATACCTCGTCTTACAAACGCCTTGTCATACAAACTTTTCGAGATACAAACCCGGGGTTTAAGATTTTTTTGCCTCTTCTTACAAACTATTTTCACCTTACAAACCCACCACCGCCGCTGTAATGCCCCGCCTCCTGACTTCCGTTTCCAGCGAAGCACCCATTTTTGCGCTGCTGGGATTCTCCTGAGGCTCCCCTTCATTGGAAACCCCACCTCCGGACTTCCGTTGCCAGTGAAGCACCCGTTTTTGCGATGCTGGGATTCCCATGCTGGGATTCCCTGCAGCATCGCAAAAACACAGAAGTCTGGAGGTGGGGTTTCCCATGGAGGGGAGCCTCAGGGGAATCCCAGCAGCGCAAAAACGGGCGCTTCGGTTGGCAAAAGGGTTGAATTTTGGGCTTGCACGCATTAATCGCTTTCCCATTGATTCCTATGGGAAACATTGTTTCGTCTTACAAACTTTTCACCTTAAGAATCTCGTCCCAGAACCAATTAAGTTTGTAAGACAAGGTATCACTGTATTAGTAGCTGGTAGGATAGTTTTTGCACAAAGATGGAAGGAAACAGAGATTCCAAAAGAAGAAGAAATACTTAAGAAAGTTTTAGAACGTGCTGAGCTTGATATGATGATGAGACGATTAAACAACCAAAAAGATTCCAAATTTTACAATACTTGGCAGAGGGTATATACTTGGTGGAATAAAAAGAAAAAGATATAAGTATGCTGAAATAACAGTTTAAAAATTTGAACACAATTAGAAAAATATATTAGATTGTGATTTGTTCATAACATAAGGTAATATCTCTTGCTTTTTTTTCTGTTTTAGAAGCTTTAGTTCCTAACACCATGGGAAATTTGTCTTTCCCCATGGTCTTAGGTGACCCCTGTGAAACAGTCATTCGACCCCCAAAGGGGTCCCGATCCTCAGGTTGGAAACCACTGACATAGAGGAACAGTTCTATGTCTAGTGGTTAAGACTAGATACATGGGCATTGTGGCTTTTAGCCCTACCTTAGCCATGAAAGCCAGCTGAGTCACCACACCCTCAACTAAGGTCACTCAGAAGGTTGCTGTGGGGAATATAGGAGAAATACTGAGCATTAGATATATTTTCTACCTTCAATTGTTTATAAAAAGTAATAAAGGTGAAATAGAAATGACATTAAAATCTGAGGTGCATAGGTGAACAGGTACGAAAGAAGGGAAGGAATGAAACATTATTTAAAATACTTGCTTCTTTTGTCCACAAAGTATACTCTGTCACCTCTGGCAGTGTTTCCCAACCTTGGCAACTTGAATATATTTGGACTTCAACTCCCAGAATTCTGTGGATTTATCTACCACGTCTGCTGGAAGTTTGTTCCAAGCATCTACTACTCTTTCAGTAAAATAATATTTTCTCATGTTGCTTTTTATCTTTCCCCCAACTTTGTTATAAATAATTCAAGGTAGAAAATATATCTACAAAGAATTCTGGGAGTTGAAGTCCAAATATATTCAAGTTGCCAAGGTTGGGAAACACTGACCTATGGTACATCCTAGGCTACAATGTTAAGTGACTGTCACAGATATAGGATCCATCGAGGTCTCTGAAGTTTTCTGAGCATATATGAAACAAACAAAAAACAAAAAAACTGTCTTTTAGATGTTCTGATGAACAATATGCAGGTGTCAGATAACCTATCTTCACGTTCAAGACGAACCTGGTGTCAAGTTGAATTACAAATAGAGCCTAGATTCACCCACAAAAATGGGTGAACAGTGCAGTCAGGCGGTAGGGAAAGCAAGTAGGATGCTTGGCTGCATAGCTAGAGGTATAACAAACAGGAAGAGGGAGATTATGATCCCGCTATAAAGAGTGCTGGTGAGACCACATTTGGAGTACTGTGTTCAGTTCTGGAGACCTCACCTACAAAAAGATATGGACAAAATTGAACGGGTCCAAAGACGGGCTACAAGAATGGTGGAAGGTCTTAAGCATAAAACGTATCAGGAAAGACTTAATGAACTCAATCTGTATAGTCTGGAGGACAGAAGGAAAAGGGGGGACATGATCGAAACATTTAGATATGTTAAAGAGTTAAATAAGGTTCAGGAGGGAAGTGCTTTTAATAGGAAAGTGAACACAAGAACAAGGGGCCACAATCTTGAGGTTAGTTGGGGGAAAGATCAGAAGCAGCATGAGAAAATATTATTTTACTGAAAGTAAATGTAGATGCTTGGAAAAAACTTCCTAAGATAAAACCTAAGATAAAATACAGAAAATAGTATAAGGGCAGACTAGATGGACCATGAGGTCTTTTTCTGCCGCCAGACTTCTATGTTTCTATGTTTCTAGATACATTTTCTACTTCAGCCTGGCAAGTCACACCTCTCCTTTCTGCTCTGGTGACGCATGACTTATCTCTTCTTTTCTAGCCTCATAAGGGAACCTTTCTTCACTATGTGTGGCTTGCATCCTTTCTTCTAGACAAAACAAAACAAAACGAAAACCTTCATTTTCTCAAATTAATTGCACGCCGTTCCCACATGGTGGCAGCAGAGGTTTAAACCCCGATTTTTTTCTCCCCCTGCTCTCTATGTGCCAGTGTCTATACGGGGGTCAATACCAGAATAATGTGCCAGATGTAATGCATAATCTCTCTGCTATGGGAAGGTAGGCTTGTGAAATTTGAGGAGTTAAGAAGCCCTAGGTTTTTGAATGTGGATTTGAAATTCAAGGCAGCTTTCCCCCCCTCTTTTTACCCTTGAAGCTAATAGTTGGGGCTTTTTTTTTTCCTGCCAGGAAAATCTTATTTATTCAACTGATCCTGATTCTATTGAAGTAAACACGAAAGATGTGGATAGTACATTGAGTAGGGCATCGCGGGCCATAAAGAAAACCTCGAAGAAGGTAAGAGGCTTAGCTTGAAAAGGACTGGTCTCCTTGAATTCTAAAACGAGGACGCAATTGGTTTCCCAGTAAAACGATACTTTTAAATTTTCTTTTATATATCATTTTAAATACTTCACTGCCTTGTCTTAGCTTTCGAACAAAATGCCCTCACCATCTGACTGACATAGTCTGATATTTTATTTTATTTTAAAAATCATCCTTGGTAAAACTCATGAGGTCTGGGTTTTTGATCCCACTGTAATAAAATACACAATTTAATATTTTTCCAAGTTCATTAAAAAAGCAAAGCACGAAAGAGGCGCAGGTACATATCTAGCCCTTCTGAAGAGATTGTGAACCTTGCCTACTAGGCCATGAAAGCAAATAGAATGCTTGGCTGCATTGCTAGAGGTATAACAAGCAGGAAGAGGGAGAATGTGATCCCGCTGTATAGAGTGCTGGTGAGACCACATTTGGAATACTGTGTTCAGTTCTGGAGACCTAACCTACAAAAAGATATTGATAAAATTGAACGGGTCCAAAGACAGGCTACAAAAATGGTGGAAGGTCTTAAGCATAAAACTTATCAGGAAAGACTTAATGACTTCAATCTGGAGGACAGAAGGGAAAGGGGGGACAGGATTGAAACATTTAAATATGTTAAAGGGTTCAATAAGTTTCAGGAGGGAAGTGTTTTTAATAGGAAAGTGAACACAAGAACAAGGGGCCACAATCTTGAGGTTAGTTGGAGGAAAGATCAGAAGCAACATGGGAAAATATTATTTTACTGAAAGAGTAGTAGATGCTTGGAACAAACTTCCCGCAGACATGGTTGGTAAATCCACAGTAACTGAATTTAAACATGCCTGAGATAAACATCCATCCTAAGATAAAATACAGGAAATAGTATAAGGGCAGACTAGATGGACCATGAGGTCTTTTACTGCCGTCAATCTTCTATGTTTCTAAATCTCATCACTGGCTCAAGGTTGACTCAGCCTTCCATCCTTCCGAGGTGGGTAAAATGAGGGCCTGGACTGTGGGGCCAATATGCTGGCTCTGTTAAAAAGTGCTATTGCTAACATGTTGTAAGCTGTCCCGGTCTAAGGAGAAGGGCGGCATTAAAAAAAATATCGAATGAATGAATGAATGAACGCTGGGCAATAGGGTGTGTGTGTTTCATGTGATCACCTTTTGCAATCTTCTGAGAAGCAAGGCCAACGGGGAAAAATATGGTACCTTGAATTTGCACAAGGAAAGTGAAATATAAATCGGTAAAACAAATCAATATTGTAAAAAACTGTACTGTCCAGTAAATCATTTGAAAGTCTACGACAGAGCTGCATGACGGCTTTGCCTGGCAAAGTAAAAGAAAAGGAAGTGTGAAGTTGCCCAGTGTGTTTAACCTGAAATGAGATTACAACATTCTATGAATCATAGTGTACTTAAAACTCAGCACAATCTTCTTTGGCTAATATTTGGAACCGATTTCAGTATCTGGCACAGTTTCTTTGTTTCACCTGTCCCTTTTTCCATGCCAACGTTTTGCAGGTTACCCGAGCGTTCTCTTTTTCCAAGACTCCAAAGAGAGCCCTTCGAAGAGCTCTGATAGCTCACAACAGCGTAGAGGGCAAGAATGTCTACGCCACTAGTGAAAGCTGTTTAGGGGGACGCCTTGCCAGTACTTCATCTTTAGCAGTAAGTGACTTGCCTGGGGAAATCGGGAGTAATATGCAAGCAAAGGTGGAGATTGAGTCCCGGGTTGTGCTTACTGGAATAATGGACCTAACTGATATCACATACCTCTAGATACGAGCTTCTCCACATGCGAGTATTCCAAGTTACGAGCTGCGACGCGAGCAAAATTTCTGTTCGACACCCTTACTCAAATTCGGGATACGAGCCGAGCTTCCACTAGGTGGCGCAAGAATCTCCTTGCTGCCGGTTATCTCGGCGCGAAAAACAAAGTCTAAAGGCATTCATTCGAGATGCGAGTTGATCGACTTACGAGCTCGGGTCTAGAACGAATTAAACTCGTATGTCGAGGTACCACTGTATTTTAATTTTGTGAAGTTGCGCCGGCTACTTTGTTTCCCTGAAAATAAGACCCAACCGTAAAATAAGCCCTAATATGATCTTTCATGATACAGTGGTACCTCTACTTATGAACTTAATTCGATCCATGACAAGGTTCTTAAGCAGAAATGTTTGTAAGAAGAAGCCATTTTTCCCATAGGAAAGTAAAAGCAAATAGTGTGTGCGATTGGGGAAACTACAGGGAGGGTGGAGGCCTGTTTCCTTCCAGGAGATTCCTAGAGAGGCCCCACAGATGCTTCTCCCCATCTTTTCCTTCCCTGTTTCCTCCCAGGAGATTCCTAGAGAGGCCCCACAGAGGCTTCTCCCTGCCTTTTCTGGTTACAGTTTCGGAGGCTTGGGTTTGTAAGTGGAAAATGGTTCTTGAGAAGAGGCAAAAAAAATCTTCAACACCCGGTTATTATCTAGAAAAGTTCGTAAGTAGAGGCGTTTGTAGGTAGAGATACAACTGTACTTGCAATAGAAGCCCTAGCTCCCCAAAATAAGTCCAAGTTAAAATAGTCAGACAGACACATTTAGTACCTTATTTCCCCCAAAAATAGGCCTAACTGGAAAATAAGACTCAATCTTATTTTTGGAAAAACGTGGGTATCTGATCAGTGTGACTAGATACAGTGGTTCTCAACCTGTGGTCAAGACCCCTTTGGGGGTCGAACGACCGTTTCACAGGGCTCACCTAAGACCATGGGAAAAGACAAATTTCCCATGGTGTTAAGAACTAAAGCTTCTCTTTTGGCACCTTGGAACATATTTTTACAATCTGACCAATCAGGCATTTACAGTGGGGGTGTCCCTCTGACCTTCCTGCCAACCAGCTTAAAGCTCTGTTGGGAGAATTGGCACTAGACTTATGGTTGGGAGTCACCACAACATGAGGAATTGTATTAAGGGGTCGTGGCATTAGAAAGGTTGAGAACCACTGGGCTAGAAGATAGTGAAGAATAGAATCCTCAGTAATAAAGCTATAATTTCCAATTGTTGTTAGTTGAGAAGTCATGTCCAACCCATCGCAATGCCATAGACAACGTTCCTCCAGGCTTTCCTGTTCTCTACCATCCTCTGGAGTCCATTTAAGCTTCAGTGACTCCATCCAGCCACCACGTTCTCTGCTGCCCCCTTCTTTTTTTCCTCTCAATCTTTCCCAGCGTTAGGCTCTTTTCAGTTGAGTCCTTCTCATTAGGTGGCCAAAATACAGTGGTACCTCGGTTCTCGAACGCCTTGGTTTTTGTACATTTCAGATACCGAACAAAATTTTCTGCAAAAGTTTGCTTCGGTATCCGAACAAAAATTCGGATACTAAACAGAAAATTTTGTTTACTATCCGAAATGTGCGACCAGGGCAGCTTTGCAAAGCAGCTGCCACAAGATCTGAGGGGATGGGGTGAGATAGAATGGGAGTCGGGATCTGACACGGCCCTCCTGGCCACCCTCTTAACAGCCTCCCAGTCTCTACCGTCTAACTGCTCCAAGCTGCAGGAAGTTTCAAGTTTATTGGATTTATATGCCGCCCCTCTCCGAAAACTCGGGGCGGCTAACAGCAATCATAGACAATATACAATAATAATCCAATACTAAAAGCAAATTATAACCCCTTAATATAAAAAACCAAACACACATACAAACATACCATGCATACCATTGTAACGGCCTAGGGGGAGAAGAAATCTTAATTCCCCCATGTCTGGCAGCAGAGGTGGGTTTTAAGTAGATTACAAAAGGCAAGGAGGGTGGGGGCAATTCTAATCTCTGGGGGGAGTTGGTTCCAGAGGGCCGGGGCCGCCACAGAGAAGGCTCTTCCCCTGGGTCCCGCCAAGCGACATTGTTTAGTTGACGGGACGGGGGAAGACCCACTCTGTGGGACCTAACTGGTCGCTGGGATTCATGAGGAAGGGTAGGGCTGGCTGCAATACCGGCAGCTTTGGGGGGCTCCTTTCCTCAGCGGTTCAGTTTGTTACCTCCAGGCAGCTGCACCAACTTTTTCTTTCCCGCCGGCGGCTCCGGCGGCTTCCCTTCATCACGTGACGTTCCCGACGCTGCTGCTGCTCCTCGAAGGGAAGCCACCGCCATCGCCGCCGCCGGGAAAGAAAAAGTTGGTGCAGCTGCCGGGAGGTAACAAACTGAACCGCTGAGGAAAGGAGCCCCCCCGAAGCTGCCGGTATTGCAGCCAGCCCTACCCTTCCTGCAGCTTGGAGCAGTTAGACGGTAGAGACTGGGAGGCTGTTAAGAGGGCGGCCAGGAGGGGCGTGTCGAATCCCGACTCCCATTCCCTCTCACCCTATCCCCTCAGATCTTTATCCCATAGGAAATAGAGGAAATAGATTTAATTGGTTCCCAGCAAGTCAATGGGCTGGGAACCAATTAAATCCATTTCCGTTATTTCCTGTGGGATAAATTAATTCGGTTCTCGACCAAATCGGTTCTCGACCACACTTCCGGAACAAATTGTGGTCGAGAACCGAGGTACCGCTGTATTTGAGTTTCATCTTCAGGATCTGGCCTTCTAAAGAGCAGTCAGGGTTGATCTCTATGACTGACCAGTTTGATCGCCTTACAGTCCAAGTAACTCGCAGGAGTCCATTTTCCAATACCAGTAGTATCCATAATTTTTTTAAAAAGCATGCTGGACAAATTGAGATCGATTTAATAGATGTCAAATGAGAGATTTTGAGAAAACAAATGTTTTCAGAGTATCTGAAAAAGTTTTAAAACATCTGAATAACTGGAAAGACCTTATAACTCATCCTGGTATTGTTTATGTAGCTGGAATTTAGAAGTTTGACTAGATCAGGGGTCCCCAAACTTTTTACACAGGGGGCCAGTTCACTGTCCCTCGGACTGTTGGAGGGCCAGACTATAAAAAAACCTGTGAACAGATTCCTATGCACACTGCACATACCTTATTTCTCTCTCTCTCTCTCTGTCTTGCTTTCTCTCTCTCTCTCTTGCTTTCTTTTTGTCTCTTGCTCTGTCTTTCTTACTCTCTCTCTTGCTCTCTCTCTTCCTCCCTCCCTCCCTTTCTCTCTCCCTCTCTTTCTCCCCCTTCCTTCCCTCCCTCCCTCCTTCCTTCCTCTCCACTTCTTTCCCTCGCTCTTTTTCCCTTCTCTTTCCCTTTTCTTTCTTTCTCTCCACTTCTCTCTCTCTCTTTTCCCTCTTCTCTCCCCGCGGAGGACTCGCCCGACAAGCCTCCACCTTCCGACCCCGGACTCCCATTCAATCCCCATTCAGAAAACAGGAGTTAGCAACTCAAAGAGGAGGAGGAGGCGAGTGTGTGCGTGTATGTGTGTGTGTTGTGCCCAGCTCGGCTTTTGGCAAGCCTTGCTTTACCTCAGGTGAGATGAGATTGAGGGAGACGTTCTCACTGCTTTTCCAGTGCGGCCTTGGAAAAGACCTGCAGGCCAGATAAATGGCCTCAGCGGGCCAAATGTGGCCCGCGGGCCATAGCTTGGGGACCGCTGGACTAGATTGTCCAAACGTTACCAACATCCCATATAAACAGAGGCAATGAGTCTTGACTTTCAATGCTGGTTTGTGCAAACATGAATTTACACATGTAAATGCACAGATGGCTATCTGAAGAACAAGTTACAGGAAAAAAATCAATTTGCTAAAAATATTCAAGCTATTAACCCTGAACCAAGAATTTGGGGAGAAAACATTAATACAGTTAAATTGAATTTGTGCTTTCTTAACCACAAATTAACACAGAAACCTGTGATGGTCGACTTTCCTATTCCCCTTTCCTCAATTAGACCAAACTTTATATTTTTTTTGCATTTGAGATCATAACAAAATCATGTCAAAGAAGTTCCATTAAACATTAGCAGCTTAGTTACTTCAGCAGTGCTTCAAGGGCAACAGGTTCTCCTTCACTCTTTGCCCGTTTATCTCAAGTCTTATTTGAAAGGCTTTTGATGTGTGCAAGGAAGGGGGAAAAATCTTTTACTACTGGTCATTATTTCATCAATGTTCAGGAACTTGTTATAGTTCTGTATCCTATTTTAGAATGCAGGTACAGTGGTACCTCTACTTAAGAACGCCTCTACTTAAGAACTTTTCTAGATAACAACCAGGTGTTCAATATTTTTTTGCCTCTTCTTAAGGACCATTTTCTACTTAAGAACCCGAGCCCGGAAAAACTTCCCAGGAAATTTGAGAGTGGCACAAAGGCCCACCCTAGGACGAAGTAAACATTTCACGCCCCCTCCAATTCTCCGCCGGGACGATTGTTTGCAATATTCAGCACGTTTTCCCTGAAAAAAACCTGAAGCATCTTATCAGCATGATTGGGGTATAATGTGTTTAAGAGACGCCTTAATTCATTTGGCTTCATGCTGTCTGCTGCCAACATATTTAGACATAGTAAACATACAGGTCTTTCCTCGTCTCCCACCATAGTCACATTGAAGCCAAGTGCTACATACGCTTTGTCATATTTCATCTTAGCTTTTGGGAGACTTACCTTTGTTTCATTATCTCCATCTCTCTCCTCCTTTCTTTTCATTCCTGTTAAATTTTTTTTCCAGGGTTTGTTATATGCACTTCATATCTTCTACTCTGTGCTGTGTTCGGTGCAAAAAACCCCTACTCCCTGCAGCAAAAAAACATGTTCCCTGGGGTCACGTGTTCCCCCTTGGCATCGCATCCCTAGGGGGGGGGACTGTCCTGGATTAGACACTGAGACACTGATTAGAGCTGGGAGCAGTGGTTAGAGTGTAGAACTGCAGGCTATTTCAGCTAACTGCTACTGTATTTCCCCGAAAATAAGACACTGTCTTATATTAATTTTTGCTCCACTGTCTTATATTAATTTTTGCGTCTTATTTTCAGGGGGTGCCTTATATTTCTCAAATAAGACAAATTCACAGGCAGAAAAGCTGACACCCCCAAAGAAAGTGTACCGTACGGTACACTGATTACAGTACCTGTCAGTATGACACCAACACACACAAACGACGACACTTATATGGTACAACAGTGTACTCCCGCTATTGCAGCTTCCGGCCACCAGAGGAACTACAGTCTACGCACTGTAGTGGAGACTGTAATGGCGGTGAGACAGCAGCAGACTGTGTCTGCTGTACTGGACGGTACAAAGCGATGGAAGGGGCCAGCAAGGGACGCCACATTATTACGGTACTGCTATGAACAGCTTTGAATGGTACCGTATGTTTTTCCACCGTACCGTATGTAAACTTGACTACGCCTTATTTTCGGCATAGTCGAATATTAGCAAATTCTGCAAAATCTCTGACATGCCTTACTTTTGGGGTACGTCTTATTTTCGTGGAAACAGGGTAGCTGTAGTTTAGCAGTTCAAATCTCACGACGGGCTCAAGGTTGACTCAGTCTTCCATCCTTCTGAAGTGGATAAAATGAATGACCCAGATTGTAGGGGGCAATAGGCTGATTCTGCAAACCGCTCAGAGAGGGCTGTAAAAGCACTATGAAGCGGTGTATAAGTCTAAATGCTATTTCTGAGGAAGTCCACAGCGAAGGTTGAAAATGGTAGTCCCATGATCATGTAGAACAGGTTATATGTGTGAACTAGCGGCCAAATGCCCAGATTACAATCCCATGACCTCTGGGGGTGCTGAGATGGCTGGAACATGGAGGACCAGCCCTAGCTACCTTATGCAGTTCCATCATAACCTTGGTCATTGGGCAACAACTACCCCTATTCAGAAGTGTTTATATGATACCGAAATGTTAGCAAGGTTGATAAAAAGTCAACAGAAATAGATGTTTAAGAGACATTCAACACCATTTTGTTCATCAGCACCTACTTAGACTCACTTTATAATCTGTATGGTTATTAAAGTTAAAGTAGATCTAAAGGTTTCAACAGGTGTTTATGTTATTTACGGATATCTTTATAGAGAAGGAGGTGTGAAATACATTCTTTATCTTAATGCAACTGCCAGCTTCCAGTGGCCTTATGTTACAATGAGATCCTCACCCCCTTCCTGCCTTCTGAAAGATTTATATTGCTGTAACAGCTGAAAAGATTAGTTATATTGGTAAGAAATTCATGATCGGGAAACAGTAGATCTTGCCGAGACTGTCTTGAATATGTTGCACTGTTGGGTTGAAAGGACATTTTTTTGGTATTCTGTTTGAAGAGTACGGAGCTCTAATTACAATTAAAATCCATGTTAGTGAAAGTAAGTATGTAAAATCCTTAAGTTTGGCTTGGCTGCAATAAGTAGATTAACCGTGTTTTCTCCCTCCTTCCTGTATTGTTTTTAGATGATGCGTACTGCTTCTACATGCAGCTTAAATGGACCAATTAAACATCCCACTAACATACAACGTTCCAACTCTATTGACGGGACCTCCCAAAATACTAGATCTCGACCTCTAGTCCGGTCTTCCCATGATCTAGAAGGGTGGATGGCTTCCAGCTCTGAAAACTTAAAGAGCTGCTCCCTGTCCAGTTGTTATCCAGCCATCAGCAGTGATGAAGTTTAAGCTGCTTCAAGTGAGCATCATCACTTTGCGGGCGTTTCTTGGAGACAGAATAATTTTGTGTTAAATATGGCACATGGTCTATCCAAGATCCAATAGATTCTGGCTCTCTTTGGGTTCTTTGGGCACTACCTAGATCTTTTGATTTAACAATCTATATCAAATAAGATCATGCTTACTTCTGGGTTTCTTCTCATGTTTATGATAGTTTCAAAATTTTGTTATAATTCTTTTGGGGGGAAAAAATCCTAAACTTTCCTGAACAAAAACAATGTGGATATCATATCATAACAGTCCATCCTTCCACAATCTTTATATTCTCCTGCTGCTGATTTGTAGCAGGACCATTGATGGTCTCAGTGGTGCAAGCTTAGCCTGGGATGAGATGTGAATGGAGATTGTCAGTCAATCCAGGTCGTGGTTGTCCCAAAGGTGCTTTTTCAAAGGGCAACTGGAGTTTGTTTTTATTTTTCTTGAAGACAGTTCGCTTCTCATCCAAGAAGCTACTTCAGTTCAGCTCAGAACTTGCCTTTTGAAAAAAACACCTTTGGGATCTAGGATGCGATGCACCATGGACAATTTTTCCTTCCTCCTCTTTGGGTTTCACTATATTTGTCTGGTGCAGAACATCAAGACTATTCAATGTTCTTCAAAACTGGTGGCAAATTTAGTTAATTCATGCAGGCAGGCGTATAATTCAAAGTGTTGGTTATGACCTATAAAGCCCTTCATGGCACCGGACCAGATTATCTCAGGGACCGCCTTCTGCTGCACGAATCCCAGCGACCAGTTAGGTCCCACAGAGTGGGTCTTCTCCAGGTCCCGTCAACTAAACAATGCCGCTTGGCGGGACCCAGGCGAAGAGCCTTCTCTGTGGCGGCCCCGACCCTCTGGAACCAACTCCCCCCAGAGAATAGAATTTCCCCCACCCTCCTTGCCTTTTGTAAGCTACTTAAAACCCACCTCTGCCGCCAGGCATGGGGGAATTGAGATTCCCTTTCTCCCTAGGCCTTTACAATTTTATGCATGGTATGTCGGTATGTATATTTGGTTTTTTATATTAATGGGTTTTTAATCGTTTTTAGTATTGGATTATTATTGTATGCTGTTTTATGATTGCTGTTATCCGCCCCAAGTCTTCGGAGAGGGACGGCATATAAATCCAATAAATAAACAAACAAACAAACAAACAAACAAATAAATAAATAAACAAACTGCTTCAGTCACAACTGATGGTAGTGTCATTTATTATTTATTTATTTATTGGACTTATATTCCGCCCCTCTCTGTGGACTCGGGGTGGCTCACAAACATATCAATAACCAGTGTACTACAATAATACAGCTAGATCCATTTAATATAAATAGTTAATTTAAAACATTATAAAAAGCTAAACATTAAAATCATTCATACAATTACAACCGTAAACATTCTGCCGCACGAATCCCTGCGGCCGATAAGGTCCCACAAAATTGGTCTTCTCTGGGTCCCGTCCACTAAGCAATGTCATCTGGCGGGCCCCAGGGGAAGAGCCTTCTCTGTGGCGGCCCCGGCCCTCTGGAATCAATTCCCCCCAGAGATCAGAACTGCCCTCCACCCTCCTTATCTTTCGTAAATTACTCAAGACCCACCTGTATCGCCAGGCATGGTGGGAATTGAGACACCTCCCCCAGGCTTTTATAGTTTATGTATGGTATGTGTTGTATGGTTTTTTTATGATGGGTTTTTAAGATGTTTTTTAAATATTAGATTTGTTACATTGTTATATTGTTACTATTCTTGTTGTGAGCCGCCCCGAGTCTGCGGAGAGGGGCGGCATACAAATGTTAATAATAATAATAATAATAATAATAATAATAATAATAATAATAATAAATAGTAAACATTCAATGGTCAGAGGCTGGGATCTAATGCCCCCAAGCCTGGTAGCCTAAATAAGTTTTCAGGTTTTAATGAAAGGCAAGGAGGGTGGGGGCAGTATGAATCTCCGGGGGGAGCTGATTCCAGAGGGCCGGGGCCACCACAGAGAAGGCTCTTGTCCTGGGCCCTGCCAAACGACATTGTCTAGTTGGCAGGACCTGGAGAAGGCCAACATTTTATCTGTAGCAATGATGAAACTAGCAATAATTTCAGCACTTACAATCCTTAATTGCTTTCCAACATAGATTCCCATCACATATTTTCAGTAGGGGGAAGGCCATGCACATTTCAGTCCCCCAAGGCTTCCTGCAACAAACAGGTCTTAATGACCTTTTGTTCCAAAAGTGGTGGAGTTGCTCTAATTCTAGGTAGAAAGAACAGTAGCAGAGAAAGGCCTCTTTTCAAGGGTCCCAAGGCTAATTCCCTCTAGGGAGAAGAACGCAAAGGTTCCTTTCCTTTCCCAATCTTACAAAGGTCCTAAGCCACATAAAGATTTAAAGGTGACAGCCACATCCAGAAAGACTGCTGATGACCAGTGCAAAATAGTGGCAATGCATAGGCACAATGAGAAATGCCCATAATTACTCAAATCCTGGAGGTTTAAGGGCCCCGTGCCATGCATTAAATTGGCCTTGAAGACCCTGGCTCTTTCTACCAAGTGCTAGGTTAAGAAATATAAACCTTTGTGGGAATTGTATTGATTTCCCCAGTGTATTGTTCCCAGGTTATTATCTTCTTAGTTTTTATTTTATTGGGTATGTTTTTTTAAACTTACAATATACCCTGTCCAGAGCTGCAATGAATTGGGTAGCATACAAATTAGATGTACATATACAGTACTTTTATAAGTACTGCACCATCTGTGGCTTCCAGCTGGGCTTCAAGAACATTGTAAAACCAATTTAAGGAATACAACCAAGAAATGACCAAGGCATGTAAGACCATGTGCAGGAACTCCTGGTGCAGGAAAATGCCATAAATGTAGCACAAAATGGTTGTGTAGAGGCCCTCTCAGTCTCCTGTCTGTTGTTCTTTGAGGAGCAACCATGAGCCCAGCAAGACCGCCTGTTCTGAATGACAGAGTGCCATTTGGTCCTAAAAATATAAGATTTGGTAGAAATAAGCAAAGCGTTCAGCCAGGTTCGCCTGGTACACCAGTTGCGACCCTATTTGGACCGGGAGTCACTGCTCACAGTCACTCATGCCCTCATCACCTCGAGGCTCGACTACTGTAACGCTCTCTACATGGGGCTACCTTTGAAGAGTGTTCGGAAACTTCAGATCGTGCAGAATGCAGCTGCGAGAGCAATCATGGGCTTTCCTAAATATGCCCATGTTACACCAACACTCCGCAGTCTGCATTGGTTGCCGATCAGTTTCCGGTCACAATTCAAAGTGTTGGTTATGACCTATAAAGCCCTTCATGGCACCGGACCAGATTATCTCAGGGACCGCCTTCTGCTGCACGAATCCCAGCGACCAGTTAGGTCCCACAGAGTGGGTCTTCTCCGGGTCCCGTCAACTAAACAATGCCGCTTGGCGGGACCCAGAGGAAGAGCCTTCTCTGTGGCGGCCCCGGCCCTCTGGAACCAACTCCCCGCAGAGATTAGAATTGCCCCCACCCTCCTTGCCTTTCGTAAGCTACTTAAAACCCATCTCTGCCGCCAGGCATCAGCCAGGCATGGGGGAATTGAGATACTCTTTCCCCGTAGGCCTTTACAATTTTATGCATGGTATGTCTGTATGTATGTTTGGTTTTTATAATAATGGGTTTTTAATTGTTTTTAGTATTGGATTATTATGATATGCTGTCTTACTACTGCTGTTAGCCGCCCCGAGTCTCCGGAAAGGGGCGGCATACAAATACAACAAATCAATCAATCAATCAATCAATCAATCAAACACTTTCTCTTGAGAGCAGGTAACAGAATTTCATTTTTCATGTAGTAAGGCGTGCTCGCAATAAAAAAGAAACGACAGTACAGTGGTACCTCTACTTAAGAAAGCCTCTACTTAAGAAGTTTTCTAGATAAGAACTGGGTGTTCAAGATATTTTTGCCTCTTCTCAAGAATCATTTTCTACTTAGGAACCCAAGCCCGGAAAAATTTCCCAAGAAATTTGAGAGTGGCACAAAGGCCCAGCCAGTTTCCTGCCATTCCCCCTGGGTTTCTCTCTCTGGCAAAGTGTATGGGAGGCAGCCTCACGCCAGGTGTATGGGAGGCACGTGCTCCTCCTCGCCGCCTCAGAGTCCCTCTTTGTTATTTTAAGCCTTAAAGTTTGGATTTTTTTTATTCTCCTCACCTCACCTTCTTCCTTCAGCAGCAACTGTCCTCCTCCTCTTCTTCCTCCTCCTCCTTCCACCCAAATTCCGAGCTTTTATTTCTTTCCTAATGGGTTTGCACACATTATTTGTTTTTACCTTGATTCCTATGGGAAAAATTGCTTCTACTTACAAACTTTTCTACTTAAGAACCTGATCACGGAACGAATTAATTTCTTAAGTAGAGGTACCACTGTAGTTATCTTTAAAGCTTGGTAGGGTGAAACTGCTCTTAAATAGAATTCAATAACAGATGAGATCTTCCCTTTTCCCTCTCTTTTGATGGTTGGTCACATAAAGATCGTGGAAAGCCCTACTTTAAAATAAATGCAATGTATACACACACACCTGTGTCAATCGTGTTGCTAAAGACAGTTGGGTTTGTTTTTAGCGATGAAAAAGGGATTGCAAGAAATAACATGCATAACACACAGGGCATTTGGAAGATTTATGTTTTAAAATTAAACAAGAAAAACGTTTTTTGATTCCTTTTCCCAAAACAGCTTTGATTATTCTTCCTCCCTCTCACTTACACATTTTGAAAGGTACTTTATTGATGCATTTTTGTTTCCTGCAAGAGATCGTAGCCTTAACATTTGCTCTTTTTCTCTTCCCTCCCTCCCTGACAATATAGAGCATCCATTCTCCTTCCGTCATAAATCTGCCATCACTATTTGAAAAGAGAAGCCATACCTTCAGTCGGTCAACTACTCATTTGATATGAAGTGGACGGAAAGAGGAGCCGCAGCGTAACACGATGTGGACCAAAGGAATTTCTAAGTGTTCAGGCAACCATATGCTGACATAAATGGTGGTACTTAGGTAGCACTTAGTGGCAATTAGTTAACTTTTTAGATAACACTAAGTTAAACCGCCAGGAATGCTCTGATTTTGCCTGCAAAGCAAAAGAAGGATGGACCTTGTTACAGATAACATATTAATTTGCACAGATTGCTTTACATGCATAATGGAGGAATTTTGCTCAGTGTAAACCATTCATTAAAACGACTTGTATTTTTAATAACCTTTGTACATGGGATGTTGTGAAATAGCTATTGCATGGGTATACTGTATATCTAAAGTTAAATATTTGTTTCACATCTAAAATAGAGAGATTTGACCTCCCTTAATATTGAAGCCTTCAATATTCTGTTAAAGAGAAATATTTTTAAAAAGCTTAAGTATATTTCTAGGGTGGCAATAAGGGGGTTGGTGCTGGATTACTGACAACCTCTGTAGCTGCCCAATGATCTAAAATTTATCTGTTTTTTCATTTTTTTTAAAAAACCTTTCATCCAACAGTTTGAAAAATCAACAGAAGTGGAAACCCCTGGAAAAATAATTATAGATAATTGTACTAACCAATTGTTTTTTAAAAAGAAAAAAAACCTGTCTCTAAAGTTTTGTGGAACACTTCCTTTATATAGAGTTTTTATGCATATATTTCAGAAATGAGATTAAAATGGAGATCTAAGTTTAATATCTACAGCTGCTATTTTTAAAAATTCATATTCTGTCATATAAATGGATTTGAAATGTTAAACCTTTGATCCCCTCCCCCTTCTGGTATTTTTTATTTTTTTGGCAACATGAAAAATAATGAAATTCCCAGAATCTATTCCTCCACTCATTCTTGGATTTAAATTTCTGCACACAATCAAAAACTTTCTCTTGTGGCCATTATTATGCAAGGGGTATTGGATGGGATGCTTTAATCTCCATCGTCTTAATGGCAAGATCACTACATACAAGTTAGTGTAACTTAAGAGTTTACCTTTATCAATTTTTAATTTTTTAAAAAAATACTGTGCCAGCAGAAATTTTTGAAAATAAACCAAACACTGTTAATTTTGGATGTAAAAATCCCATTGATTGTATATGCGTTACCCTAACTTCTGTAATAACTGCTATGTTTCTGCAGTGTGAACAGCTCAGCCTACTGTGTTGCCTGTTAAAACTTTCTTAGAGGAAAAAATAGTTTTTCTAAACTCATTTATTCATACCTATTTTTTGGAATTAATCGCTTAAATATTATGAACTCTGTTGGCTTTGTTGGTGGATTCGTAGGCTCGAATGTTACTTATCATTGATTTTAGTAATATTTGCGGTAGAAGTATCCTTTTGGACATTTAAGAGTTGGAGGGCAGATTAAGACGTCAGAGAAGAATGTTCTCAAATGACTCCCTAGCCTTGTGGCTTCTTGACCACAATCTCTGCTGCCTGTAATTGAAAGATACCATAGCTCCATGATGGCAAACCTATGGCACGTGTGCCACAAATGACATGCGGAGCCATAAATGTGGCCACGCAAGCTCAGGTCAAGTTGGGAAATGGACCATTTCTAGCCTCCGGAGGGCCTCCGTGGGGTAGGGGGGCAGGGAAGGCCACTTTTGTCCTCCCCAGGCTCCTAGAAAGGCTCTGAAGATTGGGGAGAGCCAAAAACCCTCCAGAACCTCCGGGTCAACCAGAGGAAGACAAACAGAAAATTTCCAGCTTCCAGAGGACCTCCGGCCCCGGGGGAGGGGGTGCTCTCTCCAGGCTCCTAGAAAGGCTCTGAAGATTGGAGAGAGCCAAAAAACCCTCCAGAATTTCCGGGTCAACCAGAGGTCAGCAAACAACATTTCCAGCTTCCAGAGGACCTCCGGCCCCGGGTGTGTGTGTGTGTGCTCTCTCCCAATCCTAGAAAGCTCTGGGGAGAGCGAAAAAGACAGAACTTCCGATCCAACGGGAAGTCAACAAATGGAATATTTCCAGCCTCTGGAGGACCTCCGGGAATGGGTGGGGAAGGCCGTTTTCACCCTCCCCAAACTCCTAGAAAGGTTCAACCGGAACTTGGCAATTGGGCCATTTCTGGCCTCCCAGTGGGGAGGAAGCCATTTTCGCCCTCCCCAGGCTCCTAGAAAGGATCTAGGGGAGAGCAAAAAATCCAGAACTTCTATTTCAACCCAAAGTCGGCAAACGGAACATTTCCAGCATTCAGAGGACTTCTGCGGGGTGGGTGGGAGGCCATTATCACCCTCTCCAGGCTCTTACAAAGGCTCTGAAGCCTGGGGAGAGCGAAAAAAGGGCATGGCATCACGTACCAGGAAATGGGTGTGTGTGTGTCACATGGACCTGTGCGGGGTGGCATATAAAATTATGGGTGTGGGCATGTGTATGACATCCCCCCCTCACATTCCCACTTTTGGCACACAAATCAAAAAAGGTTCATCATAGGCAAACTGTTATAATTCGAAGGATGGCCTGATCAACCCACAGTGAAGCTTCTTCGCACAATAGGCATCCAAGGTAAAGGCTGGTTCTCCAATGCGCTGCTTAGGAGAGTCCGGCGTGGGTTATACTCAAGTCTTATTGGTAGGGACTGAGTTTGAATTTGAATAATTAATTCGGTCCCGCCCCCTGCTTGCCCCAGAGGGCTCAGTTTTAAAAACTCAGTCGTAGAGTAGGGACGTTATATTTTATCCTCTCCGACTGACACCATGTTGGACTCTCCGAAACAGATAAGGTAAGTTCTTCTACTTTTTTTCTAAGCAGTTGGCTGGTTAGCTGGTTAATTGGCCAGTTTTATACCACGAGGTATTGCCAAGCTGAAGAATATCCCGTCCAATTTATCTTTTGGCTCTGCAACGCAATACAAAGGGCTACCTGAGGTCAGTCTCCCAAGCTTCACATTCTAACAATAGATTAAGTGGGACTTGGAAGCAAGGCAAGAAATGTAGACAGCAAGAAGTGGCTAAGATATAATGGCAATTTTTTCTCAAGATGAGCAATGTGCGATATATATTTTTTTTAAATTTAAAGCTGTGGTAATTTGCCCTCCCACAGTCTGACAGTATAGCAATTTCACTATATCAACATTTTCACCTTTTTTCTTTTTAGGGTCAAAAGCCCTTCCAATGAGAAAGGTGCGAATATGGAATGAATCATTGCTTTCATGATAAAACGTTTTTCTCTTTTCAGCGCTGTAGTCAAATGTTCCAGTTTGTTATATTTAAAGTTCCTGGTTCTGTTGGAAGAGCCTTTGTTTTGCCTTCCTGCGAGCTATTAAGGTGAGGTCCAAGTCTATGTTGGTTGAGACAGGCAGCATTCCTTTAGGTACCATTTGTTGGGGGTCAAGGGAAAGGGACCGTTTTGCCTTCTCTTTCTGCTCAAATCCCCATGTACAATTGATGGGCCATTGTGTGACACCGGATGCTCGACTCAATGGGTTGTTCTTATGTTCTTATGAGGTCCCCAAACTTGACAACTTTAAGACTTGTGGAGTTCAACTCCCAGCTGGCTAGAGAATTCTGGGAGTTGAAGTCCACAAGTCTTAAAAGTAGTCGAGTTTGAAGACCTCTGTATTAAGGCATTTGTGAGCCAACCTCATGCTTCGTCAGATTGTTAGACTGGACTACAATTCCCTGCCAGTGCGGGCACTAGAAAAAAATTTATGGAACAAAAAAAGAGGGCTGGTTTAGCCCATAGCAGTATATATCCTTTGAAGTTCCTTTTTGCTGTTTCGTGAAAAGAGTTTAATACAGATATCAAAAATAGATAGTTAATATGGCTGAAACAATTAGTTCCTAAGCACATCAGCATTCACATGAATACCCTTTGCAGGGTTTCTCAAACTTGGCAAGGTTAACATGGGTGGATTTCAACTCTCAGAATCCCCCAGCCAGCATCCTGCAGTTTTCTTGGCAAGATATCAGAAGTGGTTTGCCATTATCTCCTTCATAGGGCCAAGAGTGTGACTGGCCCAAGGTCAACCAACTGGCCATTGTTTATAAGGCAAGATCAGAACTCGCAGTCTCCCAGGTTTCTAGCCTGATGCCTTACCACTGCATTGCCTCTCTAGACTGGGTTAGAAATAACATGAATATTTCTGTACCCAAGGTTCAACCATGATTGACTTCTAGTTGAGCTGACTCAATGATAAATACTATCCTATTATCACTTTCTTAGATAACCACAAATTATAAGACAGAGTAATTATCCTATTAGACCCTTATTTGGATATTTCTAGGTTGGATAAACATCTACTTCTGTTGATGTTTGAGCTCCGAGTTTGGCAATTTGGTTGCAAACATTTTGTCACCGTTCATGTGCATGAGTGCATCACATAAAAAAGGTATTCAAGGCAAGCCTTCTGACAATCAAACAATTGAAAGCACACTTGATGGTGAGACATTTACAACCAAATTGCCAAGCTTAGAGCTCAAACCAACAGCCCAACTACCAACCCAAACTACTAATATATTTCATCTGCTTCTCCATTGCATCTGGAAGGAGAGTCCAACATGGGTATTACTCCAATCCTATTGGTAGAGACTGAGTTAGATTTATATATTAATCTAGCACCGCCCCCTCTGCTCTTCCCATGAGCCAGTTTTAAAAACTCAGTCAATGAGTAGAGACATACTGAGTTGTAGCTTAAAGGTTTACTTAAGGAAAATTGTGAATAAATGTTATTACCGTTTTAATCTTCTGTTCTTTGTTTTTCAGGATGAAGACACAGGAGGATCCAGACGGTTTTTGGGGTCGCTGCCCTCAGCGGGCATCACCTCCAACGATCCTCCCCAGGGGTTCTGTATTCCCCCAGTGGGAACACCCCGTAGGGGAGCAGCCAGCCTGGGGGTCCCTGGCCTCCGAGGCCATACCGAGGCTGTCAGCCGAAGGTGGGGAGGTCCGCCCTCCCCACTGGGAGGCTAGATGCCGCCCGCAAGACGGGATATGAGCGCCTCACAGCTGATGAGGCTAGAGGAGCGGCGCGCCGCTGGGAAAGCCACCGCCGCTGAAAGCTCCGCGGACATGGAAACAAGCGGAGAGCGCGGCAGAGACAATAGAGCCCCCCCGGTGAGGCCAGGAGAAGCCTCAGGGTCGGAGGACCCGGACGGCAGCCCGAGGAGCTGCGGAGGCTGGGCGCCGTCATTTTGGGGGAGCTCTAGTGCGGCGAGAGCGTCTTTGGGCGCGAAATCGGCTGGCGGCCAGGCGGAATTGGCGCGAACGGGCTGGAACGCCCTAGTGCGCAGGCGCAAAGCCCGGGAGACCGAGGGCGCCATTTTTTCGGGTGATCCTGACGAGGTGGGCGAGAAACAAGCTACCGGAGGTCAGACATCAGAGAAGCCTTAAAACCCAACGACTGGCACTTGTGAGTACCATGGAGGAGAACCAAGGGAAGGATCTCCCAAGCTCTCCTGCCCCTTCTAAAGAAAAGGCTAAGGGCAAGCCTAAAGAGAAGGCCAAAGCCCATTCATCTGCCTCATCAAATTCCATCAAAGAGGCTGAGAAGCGCATTAAGGCGCTAGAAAAAAAGCTGGAGGCAGCCTTGCAATCTTCCCCAGCGGGGTTCCCTCTGGCCCAGAGGCATCCTGCAGACCCCATCTCACCCCCAACTACCTTCGGGCCTACAGGGGTTGAAGTAGAGGGGGATTGGTCACCAGACCGGCAGTTTCAGCCCCTGCCTCCGAGCATGCCTTCACCCAGCACATCTTGGGCTAGACCAGGGTCGGCGGGTCCTTCAGGAATGAGCTACCAGGGGCCAGCAGCCACCTTCACCCCCACAGCAGCGGGCCTTCGCGCACAGCCTGGGGCGTGGCAAAGTTTGCCCCCAGATCTACAGGATCTCATTGTTTCTGCGTACTCACAGAACATGGCCGGGGCTCAGCAATACAGTAGACCCCATCAGCAAGCCACATGTTCTTGGTCGGCACCGCCCCCCTCGGGTTTGGGGTCCTTGTTGGAAGAGCAGGATCAATTTGAGGACAGTGACCCGGAGTTTGGCCTTTCAGAGGATGAGACTGCGCCAGATCAGGCACCCTCAGTTGGTCTGTTTAAACCAGCATTATTCAAGACCTTGCTATCAAAGGCCAAGCAAGTAATGAATCTCCCGGGCGCCGCCAAGACGGCAGAGGCCGCTGAGACAGGCCAGACCTCGGCCTCGCTGCTTGAGGAACCTCAACCCGAGTCCGACCACTTCCCAGCTTCAGGCATTTTCGTAAAAGGCATCAAAAGGCCTTGGCAGCAACCAGCAGCAGCACAGGGGCCTTCCAACCTCGAGAGGAAATTTTATACCTTTGACGAGGAGGTAGAAAAGCTGCTTGAATTCCCCCCAATCGACCAGCCAGTGGTGACGCTTGTTTCCAGTGCCTTGGTTCCCTCAGAGACTGGGGAAAGCCTCAGACCGGAGGAGAGAAAGGCAGAGACATTGCTGCGTAAGTCACACTTGATGTCCGGCTGGGGATTCAGGGCAGCGGCAGCAGCATCGTTTATCAATCGAGCGTCACTAATGTGGATCAAGGAGATGCAAGCTCGACTAGGGCCCGAAGACGGGCGTCTCCGCCAGGACTTAAGTAAATTATTGGCGGCGACCGAGTTTTCGGCAGACGCTACTCTTCATGCGGCGAAGTTTTCCACAAGGAGCATGGCAATCTCGCTGTCTTCACGCCGACTTCTGTGGCTGAGAAACTGGCAGGCAGATCTTAAGTCTAAATGGCGCCTAGCCTCTGGGCCCTTCCAGGGCTCCACTCTCTTTGGAGACCTGTTGGAGAAAGTGCTAGTGGAGGACAAGGATAAGAGGAAGGTTCTCCCCAGGGCCAATAGACGACCAGATAGAAGGTTTACCCCTTACTCAAGGCGTCAGTCCTTTAGCTGGGATCCTACCAATACCAACCAAGGCCAGCGTTCCTTCTCCCAGGGTCAGTACAATCAGACCTATAGAAGCGACCGCGGATCCTTTCAGGACAGGCCGAGAGGCTATCATCAGTCCAGGAGACCGTTTCGCGGTAACAACCAGAGAGGGTTCAAACGCACGAAGTGACTCGGCCGCGCCCCAACCCT
Source organism: Erythrolamprus reginae (assembly GCF_031021105.1). NCBI lineage: Eukaryota > Metazoa > Chordata > Lepidosauria > Squamata > Dipsadidae > Erythrolamprus > Erythrolamprus reginae. The sequence goes on from NC_091954.1 coordinate 102,621,415, forward strand.
TAGGAGGCAGACTACAGGGTTTTGGCAACGTCTGGCAAACAACTGCCTCCGACCAATGGGCCCTAGCCACGGTCACTCACGGGCTCAAGTTGGAGTTCATCCAACCACCGCCCAGCCGCTTCGTACATTGCCCGCTGATAAAGGACACTATAAAGAAACTGCAGCTGCGCAGGGAGATTACGCACCTGCTCGACATCCGGGCTATAGAGCGGGTTCCGCAGCAGGAGGAGGGCAGGGGATTCTACTCCATGATTTTCATCGTGCCCAAATCCTCAGGAGGTTGCCGGTTGATCCTCAACCTAAAACAACTGAACTTTTTTATAAAGTACCGAAGGTTCAGGATGCACTCGCTGCAGACCATTCTCGCTTCCATCCGGAAACAAGACATCTTAACATCCATCGACCTCAAGGAGGCATACCTGCACATCCCTATCCATCCGGAACATCGCAGGTTTCTCCGATTTTGCACCGAGGGACGACATTACCAATACAGAGCAATGCCGTTCGGCCTGTCATCGGCCCCATGGACGTTTACGAAGCTTTTGGACGTATTGACCGCCAGCTTAAGAGCAAGGTCCATAAGACTCATGGCCTACCTGGACGATATTATCATTTTATCCAGGTCCAAAGTGGCGGCAGAGAGAGACCTCAACGAGACTATCCGTACACTGGAACTCCATGGCTTCACAGTCAACGTGGAGAAAAGCCAACTGGTACCGACCACCAGGCTCCTACACCTAGGGGCAATTATAGACACTCAGGAGGGCACAGTGTCACTCTCACAGGAGAGACAAGACAACATCAGGCGTTTGATATCCAGTGTTCAGCGGGGACCAGTCCCATTTTCGCTGCTATCAAAGATACTAGGAACCCTGGTATCCGCCATTGGCATAGTGCCTTGGGCCAGGTTCCATATCAGGACACTGCAATGGTTCCTACTCCCTGCTCAACGGACCAAGGTGAGCCATTGTCACAGGAAGGTCCATTTACCCCAGAAGGTCAGAGACTCATTAAAGTGGTGGATGTCTGCAGCAATCAGCAGAGGATCCCCCTTTCAGACAAAGGATCAGATCATATTGACCACCGATGCCAGTCTTACCGGATGGGGGGCCCACATCGGAGCTCACATGGCTCAGGGCCTGTGGACAGCAGAGGAACTCACTTCAGTCAATATAAACTTTCTAGAATTGAGAGCAGTGTTCCTAGCTCTACAGACATTTGCGCCCTTAGTACATCAACAACATGTGTTGGTTCTTACGGACAATGTGGCGACCAGGGCCCACTTGAATCATCAAGGGGGTACAAGGTCGCAGCGTCTCATGGAAGAAACAGAGGCGCTATTCCGCTGGGCCGAACAACATCTACGGTCCTTAGCAGCGGAACACATTGCGGGAATCAGCAATACACAAGCGGATTGGCTGAGCCGGTCCACGTTGGATCAGTCAGAGTGGAAGCTGGACCCGGTCATTTTCCAACAGGCCGTGACGAGGTTCGGTCTTCCGACAGTAGATCTTTTCGCCAGCTCCCAGAACACCCAGCTTCCGAGGTTCTTCACTCGGTTTCCACAGCCAGGAGCGGAGGAAATCAACGCTCTCCGGACACCCTGGCCGCCAGGACTACTTTACGCATTTCCGCCAACGAATCTTATACCGCGAGTAGTGGAGAAACTACTGCGAGAGAGGGCGGAGGTGTTGTTGGTAGCCCCACACTGGCCTCGACGACCGTGGTTCTCCGACCTGGTGGCACTATCAATGTCACCCCCTTGGAGGATTCCGGACCACTTGATATCACTCAGCCAAGGGGAACTTCAACACCCCGATCCCCAGTGGCTCCAACTGACCGTTTGGCACTTGAACGGGTCAGGTTACGAGGATTAAAGTTACCAGAGAAGGTCATAGACACTATGCAGGCTGCAAGGCGTCCATCTACTTCTCGGATCTATCAGACCACATGGGCGGCCTTTTGCAGTTTCTGCGACAAACAAAACATCAACACTGAACAAGCATCGGTCATTACAGTTCTGGAGTTCTTACAGACTGGTCTTGATCGGAGACTAACACCCAATACTTTGAAACGACATGTGGCGGCTCTCGCGACCATGATACGAGTGGAAGGTGTTCGTTCCTTAGCTTATCACCCTTGGGTGAAGGATTTTCTACGAGGAGCAACAAACCAACACTCTCCACCGATCCGGAGGTTTCCTTCGTGGGATCTTACATTGGTTCTCAGAGCCTTGACCAAGCCACCGTTTGAACCTATGAGATCTATACCATTGAGGACATTGTCAATTAAAACGGCCTTCTTAGTGGCCATTACATCAGCAAGAAGAGTGTCAGAGTTAGCAGCCTTATCGGTGCGACCTGACCTTTGTGTCTTTTATCCAGACCGAGTAGTGCTGAGATTAGACCCTTCATTCATTCCGAAGGTCAATTCAGAGTTTCATAGGAAACAAGAATTAATTCTTCCAGACTTTTGCACCCACGGCAGTCACCCATCGGAATTAAGGTGGCATAAGATTGATGTACGCCGTGCGGTCAAGATTTACATCAGACGCACAGAAGCTTTTAGGAAATCGGAAAAGTTGTTTGTTTCCTTTGCTTCAGATAAAGAGGGACTTGGAGTGTCATCAGTGTCCATTAGTCGTTGGATCAGGCAATGTATTGCGGAGGCATACAAGGCCCGTAATCAATCAGTACCAACGGGAGTGACTGCTCACTCAACGAGGAGTGCGGCGACCTCAGCGGCTTGGACTACCCAGGCGTCCATAGATGACATCTGTAGAGCTGCAACGTGGTCGGCACCATCAACGTTCATAAGACACTATAAGTTGGACTCCTTTGCCTCAGCAGAGGCAGCTTTTGGGAGGCGTGTTTTACAAAGGGTTTGCCTATCTCCAACGTCCCTGACAAGACCTTCTCCCTCCCATGGGCCGTAAATCTCTGGTATATCCCATGTTGGACTCTCCTTCCAGATGCAATGGAGAAGAACCGTTGTACCTACCTGAACGGTCTTCTCAGTGCACTGGAAGGAGAGTCCAAACCCACCCAGTTTAGTTTTGGGTACAGGGACGCCGGAGTGGTCAGTTATCAGTTAAGAGTTGTTATAATAAAATTTGGTTATCCTCTTACTATGGTTTCTTTCGTTTTTAAAACTGGCTCATGGGAAGAGCAGAGGGGGCGGTGCTAGATTAATATGTAAATCTAACTCAGTCTCTACCAATAGGATTGGAGTAATACCCATGTTGGACTCTCCTTCCAGTGCACTGAGAAGACCGTTCAGGTAGGTACAACGGTTCTTTTCTGTTGGGGAATGAAATGGAGAAAACACATTTGAGGTCAGAGAAAAAGACGAGTGCTGCAGCTTCCTCTGCCAGTAGAACTTCAGAAGTTGTGGCTACTCCCATCACTGGAGGGTTTTAAGAAGAGACTCGTCAGTCATGTGTCTGGCATGGTATAGGATAGTGATGGCGAATGTATGACACGGGTGCCACAGGTGGCACACGGAGCCATATCTGCTGGCACACGAGCCATTGCCCTAGATCAGCGCCAACGTGCATGTGTGTGCCGGCCAGCTGATTTTTGGCTTGCACAGAGGCTCTGGGAGGGTGTGTTTGGCTTCCAAAAAGCCTCTGGAGGGGATGGGGAGGGCATTTTTGCCCAGCTCCAGGGAAGCCTTTGGAGCCTGGAGAGGGTAAAACACAAGCTTACTGGGCTCACCAGAAGTTGGGAAACAGGCTATTTCCGGCCTCCAGGGGGCGGGAGAAGCTGTTTTTGCCCTCCCTAGGCATTGAGTTATGGGTGTGGGCACATGCACATGTGCGATAGCACACATACACGTGCTTTCAGCACCCGAGGAAAAAAAGGTTCGCCATCACTGGTATAGGATGTCTTGATTGAGCAGGGTGTTGGACTAGAAGTCCAAGGTCCCTTTCAATTCTGGTTATTTCTGTTCTATTCCCTATATCCCCATCCTAATCCTTTGTTGTTTTACAGCAAGGTTCCTTCTGCTTTGTTTTCTCAATCATTATCACCATACTTGAACTCCAGATAGTTTATTTATAGAGGGCTGGACAGGCTGGTCAGTTACACAAGGTCCAGTTAAATCAGTCCTCAAATGCAAGACCTTTTCCCACTATCAATATAGGCTAAGTCTACTTTACATGAACAAAAGAGGACTCTCAAACTGATTGCAAATTAGGTGTCAAGTTCCTTATTCATTTCTTATTCATTATTCTTTAAACTTTAAAACATTAAATTCTAAAGAGAGTTACTCATCTTTCATACAGATGAAGTCATGGTAAAATAAGGATGTACAGTGGTACCTCATCATACGAACTTAATTAGGTCCAGGAGGAGGTTCGTAAGGTGAAAAGTTCGTAAGATGAAACAATGTTTCCCATAGGAATCAATGTAAAAGCAAATAATGCGTGCAAATCCTTCAGGAAAATCCCAAACTTTGGAAGGGAGGCGAACAGAGGGCAGGGAGGAGCAGCTAAAGGGGGCGGGTGGAAGAAGCAAGGCTAGGCTAAAGCGTGAGTGGGAAGGAAGAAAGGCAAGGGGGGCACCCCTCCCTTTTCTTTCTTAAAAAGACACTCTTTCAGTTCCTTTGCAAGCACGTTGTTCTCTGCAAAAATTTTCCTCCCCCAAGCTGCCCCTCCCTCCTCCCTTTTCTTTCTTAAAAAGACACCCTTTCAGTGCCTTTGCAAGCACGTTCTCTGCAAAATGTTTCCTGCTCCAAGCTGCCCCTCCCTCCTCCCTTTTCTTTCTTAAAAAGACACCCTTTCAGTTCCTTTGCAAGCACGTTGTTCTCTGCAAAATGTTTCCTGCTCCAAGCTGCCCCTCCCTCCTCCCTTTTCTTTCTTAAAAAGACACCCTTTCAGTGCCTTTGCAAGCACGTTGTTCTCCGCATAAATTTTCCTCCCCCAAGCTGCCCCTCCTTCCTCCCTTTTCTTTCTTAAAAAGACACCCTTTCAGTTCCTTTGAAAGCACGTTGTTCTCTGCAAAATGTTTCCTGCTCCAAGCAGCCCCTCCCTTTTCTTTCTTCAAAAAAGGGGGAAAAAAGAAACCCCTTCATCCCAGCAGCAGCTGCTTGGGTTCGTAAGGTGAAAATAGTTCGGAAGAAGAGGCAAAAAAATCTTAAACACCGGGTTTGTATCTTGAAAAGTTCGTTAGAAGAGGCGTTCGTAAGATGAGGTACCACTGTATATTAAAAATACATGCATTAAGCAATTTCTTTAGTAGGCTATATGCGCTATACCAAGTGCACAATTTTTTCCATCTTCCTACAGGTCACTGCTTGAAATATCCCATGTGATGTTTAGGAAACACTTTCCCACTCAAGAGACCCATTTAATTTGTGTTTCCTATAAAAATCTCTATTTTTTAACCTATTTGAAGTTAATCTATTTTCCTCCGTTTCTTTTGCCTCCTAAAGGTTAGTACTAACCTAATTAAATGGAAACTACGCTAAACAGGATTAGACTTCAGTCTCGGTGGACTTATAAGCCTTTGCAGAAATTTCCCCATGATTGCAACTATGAAGTTAAGCAAAAGTTGATTCTGGTTTTTTTTAACTAAACAGCAATTATGCTAATACAGTGTTCCCTCGATTTTCGCGGGTTCGAACTTCGCGAAAAGTCTATACCACGGTTTTTCAAAAATATTAATTAAAAAATACTTCACGGTTCCCCCCCCCTGTACCACGTTTTCCCCTGCCTGATGACATCATATGTCATCGCCAAACTTTCATCCGCCTTTAATAAATATATTTTTTAATAAACTTTAATAAATAAAAATGGAGAGTAATAATCTAAATGGTTGCTAAGGGAATGGGAAATTGTAATTTAGGGGTTTAAAGGGAAGGCTTGTGATACTGTTCATAGCCAAAAATAGTGTATTTACTTCCGCATCTCTACTTTGCGGAAATTTGACTTTCGCAGGCGGTCTTGGAACGCATCCCCTGCGAAAATCGAAGGAACAATATATATATATATATGTATGTATGTGTATATATATATATATATATATATATATATATATATATATATATATATATATGTTTTCATAGATTTTCACAGGTACAGGTATGACGGTCTTGGTATATTCGGGTTTCTTCCCATGTAGGAGTTGGAAATTTCTGTCGACGTTTCGAAGATGACGAGTGGGACCTCGTCGAAACGTCGCCAGAAATTTCCAAATCCTACACGGGAAGAAACCCGAATATACCAAGACCGTCATACCTGTACCTATATATATACACACATACATACATACTTACATACATACATACACACACACACACACACACACACTGCTCAAAAAATAAAGGGAACACTTAACACAATATAACTCCAAGTAAATCAAACTTCAGTGAAATCAAACTGTCCACTTAGGAAGCAACACTGATTGACAATCAATTTCACATGTTGTCAGCACATTCAACTTTGTACAGAACAAAGTATTCAATGAGAATATTTCATTGATTCAGATGTAGGATGTGTTATTTGAGTGTTCCCTTTATTTTGCAGTACTGTATATATATCAATCAGAATAGAGTAAGAAGAAACCTTGGAGGTTTTCTAGTCTAATCCCCTGCTCAAAGCAGGAGACCATATACAGTTTGAGACTAGTGGCTGTCCAGTCTTTTGTTAAAAACTTCCAGTGATGAAGTACCCACAACTTCTGAAGGCAAGCTGTTCCTCTAGTTAATTGTCCTCGTTAGGAGGTTCCTCATTAATTCCAGGTTACTTCTCCCTTAGTTTCCATCTATTGTTTCTTGTCTTGCTTTCTGATGCTTTGGAAAATAAGTTGACTCCTTCCTGTTATTCTTCCTCTTCTATGGTCTTAAGTCTGCAGCGAATATATGCTGCTCAAAAAAATAAAGGGAACACTCAAATAAGACATCCTATATCTGAATGAATGGAATATTTTCATTGAATACTTTGTTCTGTACAAAGTTGAATGTGCTGACAACATGTGAAATTGATTGTCAATCAGTGTTGCTTCCTGTTCTGTCTGGGTCACTCCGGAAGCCAAGACCAACCCAAAAAGAGAATCCAGACACACCAGTAAAAGGCAAAGGCAGTTTATAAAATTCAAGAAAAACACAGGTAACAGAAAATGTCCTTACAAACAGGAAAACGCTGTATCTTCAGATATATCCATGAAGGCAAAAGTCCATGCAGCAATACAGGATTCTTGCTGCCAAGACGAGGCTGTAGATAGCAGACCTACACCTCCGACGGGTCTTCCAATCTGCTGGGCCACAAGCCAGGAACAGAGACGCCGAGAACAAAGCAGGACACCGTAACTCCAACTGATAACACTCCACATGGCTTCAAGGGCTTGCCTGCCTTTTAAACCCTGCTAAGGAGGACCACACCCAAGCCCAGCTGTTCCTAATTCAGTGCTGATAATACTTCTTTAATTGCTCCTTTCTTTGATCTGAACGTCTCTGTCGCATGTCAATGACGGCTTGTGCTTCATCACCTAAGGACTCCAAGCTACTAGCTGGGGAGAGCCCCCCCCCCCGGGGCTCTCATGCTGTTTTCCTTTGTCCCATTCCTGACTTTCCCCCGTCCGACTGCTCAGCCCCCTCCTCTTCGCTGTCATCCTCCTCCGGGCATGGAGCCAGCAGAGACACAGCCGGTCCCTGAGCAGCCTCAGGCTGAACCACAACAGTTCCTAAGTGGACAGTTTCATTTCACAGATGTTTGATTTACTTGGAGTTATATTGTTTTGTTTAAGTGTTCTCTTTATTTTTTTGAGCTGTGTACAGTATCTCACTTTTCAACTTAGACATCTTTTAGGATGTGTAAACTCCAACTTCCAGAATGCGGGCTAGGGAATTCTGGGAGTTGGAGTCTATACATCTTACAGAAACACCGTCCTGGAGCCTTAAGAGGTCCAAATAATTTGAGGGAGAAATCCAAAATATTTGAGTGGGGAGAAGGAGGGTGCAATACTAGCTAGCTATCTTGTAGCTTTGATAAACTTATAAATATGCAAACTTTCTCTTTGCCTTAAAAAAAAAATGGATTGCATGCATCTACGTGTTGTTGGCTTTTTTGCTACTCTGTTGATAACAGATAATATTTCAGTTACTTATGCGGTGTCACAGCCTGGGTGAATGTAAATATAAGCACAATTGTTTTCCCCAAAAGTACCTTAGTTTTCTTTTTTTCTCCCTTCTGCTTTGTACTCCACCAGTTGGTATGTCAGACAGCTGATGGCTAACCAGTCAGGCTTCTAATTAAAAAGTAACAGTGGTTTCACACTTTCAGCTCGATTTTCGCATCAGAAGCATCTGCTAGATGAATAAATAACACTCTCAAAAAGGTATTGGTCCCAGTTTCATCATTTGAAAATTCTGCTATGAATTTGAGAATTTGTAGCAACTACAGACTTCACTGATAGCTGATTAATAACCAACAAAACTGCTGGATTAAACTAAAAGTCTCTAAAACAGCATCCTTGTTTCCCAAAGGAGCCAATCAAACCAGTTTCTCTAGAAAATCTGCAAGCGGGATAGAAAAGCAGCATTTTGCTTCTACACTTAACTCCTAGTGTATCCCTTCCTTTTGAGTCTCAGAATTATATGTTATAAGCCTCCCCTCAACTTGATGCTATTAATTTTCAAGAAATAGGATGGCTCCTAATTAAGAAAATAGAAATTTACTGCTTCGCCCAAATTGAGACTGGGAAAGGTTGATATATGGCCATTGTTCATGGCCTGGGGTCATTTATAGTTTTCACTTCTGTGAGTTTTCCCAATCCCTTCTTAAAGCTACATGGCCTGGTTGTTTATAGAATAGGGTTCCCCAATATATCAGAGCTTCAATCCCCAGAATTATTATTTAGCAGAGTATTTGAGGTTCCATGGTGGCACAGTGGTTAAAATGCAGTATTGCAGGCTAACTCACTGCTGATTGCCAAGAACTTGATCCTGACTGACTCAATGTTGACTCCGCCTTCCATCTTTCCCAGGTCAGTTGAATGACACAGATTGATGGGGGCAATAGGCTGATCTAGATGACTTGACAAGGAAAATAGATTTGGGAAACAATCAAACTTACATAGAACATCTTTCTTGTGTAAGATAATAAAGGCTTGCTGTAACTTACACAGGGCCATAAGGCTTGCTGTAACTTACACAGGGACACAAAGTTAAAACAAATGCAGAGTACCACCTGTTAGTATTTATTTCTGGAATATGCCCTTCAGAAGCAAAGTTGTCTTCTCCTGGACTGCCTTTGTTATCATGGGATAATTCCCAGTGGTCCCTTTTCAGATTGACACCCTGTCTTCCAAGTTTTCTCTGTCCCACTGAATGTTCAGAACTTCATTTACGAACTTATTTACAAGTAGAGGGATTCAGGCTTTAAAGGATATAAAACGTATTGCCAAGGAGGGACCTCCGTACAAAGTGAATTCATTGATTCATATGCCTACGTAGCTCTTTAAACTGCAAGTTGCGCTCAACTTTTGGAATGCTTTGAAAGCAATTCCTGTACAACTGAGTACACAGCACGATGGCTAATTGAATTAGGAAATGACTTTCAAGGGAATTGTTTGGTTATTGAAATGCAGGAATTGAATCTAGCTCAGGTCAGTAACGATTTTCAGTCCTTCCCAATTTTTGGCTTTCTACTAAGACCATCCTCCACAAAAAAAAAATCATCACAATCCAGAACTGCAGTCATCGAGCTTAATGTGGGAAGAATGCCAGTACATAAGTCGATGAACACTGGCTATCATACTGATGTATAAAAGGGAAAACCAATATCACAATATCAGCAGACAAATTCATTATTATAACAGGTTTTCAGAACTGAAAACTGAGGAATTAAGAAGGAAAGTACGTGCAATCTGGTCCATAGTCTTGCTAGTTGACCACTAGAGCTCTTCATTCATTCATTCATTCATTCATTCATTCATTCATTCATTCATTCATTTATTTATTGGATTTGTATGCCACCCCTCTCCGCAGACTCGGGGTGGCTAATAACAGCAATAAAACAGCATATAATAATAATCCAATACTAAAACAGTTAAAAACCCTTATTATAAAACCAAACATGCGTACAGACATACCATGCATACAATTGTAAAGGCCTAGGGGGAAAGAGTATCTCAATTCCCCCATGCCTGGCAGCAGAGGTGGGTTTTAAGCAGCTTATGAAAGGCAAGGAGTGTGGGGGCATTTCTAATCTCTGGGGGGAGTTGGTTCCAGAGGGCTGGGGCCACCACAGAGAAGGCTCTTCCCCTTTTTGCTAGTCCAGAACTAACAGCTGCTTTCCTGCTGATGTTACCCTCTTTTTCCTTGACCGACACTGCTGTCAGCAAGGCATAAAACATAATTTCCATGAGTATATCTGGGATGGGTTGGAGAGAGATTCAGTCTTGTTCTTCAGTACCACTTCCTGATTCTGAGTGGGTTTAATGCACGGGTATGAATGTCTCATTCTCAGTCATCAACCACCATAAAAATGCTATTCAGTCTTTTTCTGAACCTCACCAATCATCTCACAAAGTGTCAAAATCTAGGGAGAAAGTTCATTTTATTTGCTTTCCTCTTGAAAGTTGGCTGAGACCAACTTTCAGCCTCATTGATTTCAGCAAGACTCGAGTATGGTAAACATTCCGGACTGTTAGACAGTCATTGATTAGATTTACACATTAAACTAAGCCAAGTTTTGCTTTTTCATGCTTCATTGAATAAGCCACCTTTATAGCTGAGTGCAAGGATCCCGATACACCAAGAACCAAAATATAAAAATTATGGGTGGGTGCAGGCAACACTACGAGCCAAGGTCAAAGAAAGAGAAACAGAAGATTGACGGCAGAAAAAGACCTCATGGTCCATCTAGTCCGCCCTTATACTATTTGTTCTGTTGCGCTCTCTGGTACACTCCTCCCAAAAATTCACAGGTACAAATTTCAGACACACATACATTTGAAAATTCAAAACAATGTTCTTTATGAAAATATAATGAAAATTCACTTAAACCAAGCCCTCTTTTGGTATAGCAAAGAGCACTCGTCTCCAAACAAACTGGTAATTTGTACAAGTCCCTTATCAGTTCTGTGATACTTAGCTTGCAGTTGTGAGGCAATTCACAGTCCTTCTTTCACAAAGTGAAACACACTTTGCTCTGGTTTAGTTTCAAAGCGGGGAAAAATCAGCACACAAAGGGTCAAAGTCATTAAAGCAGTCACGAAACACAACGATCAGATAATCCTCCACAATGGTCAAACCCACAGGCTGCTATTTATAGCAGCCTCACTAATTATCACAGCCCCACCCAACCACAGGGGGCCTCATTTTCTTTGATAATAATCTCTCAGTTGTTGTTGCCTATGCATCGCTCTCCACATGCGTAGCTATATCTTTAACTCTTGTTCTGAATCCAAGGAGGAGCTAGATAATTGATCTACTTCTGAGCTGTCTGCCACACTCTCCTCCTCCCTGTCACTCATGTCTTCTTGGTCAGAGGAGCCTTCATCAGCAGATTCCATGGGGGGGTGGCAAAACAGGCCTGCAGCATGTGAATGTCTCCCCCACATCCACAGTCCTTGGGGCAGGAGCTGGGCCAGAGCTAACCACAACAACTATTTCCTGTATTTTATCTTTGGATGAATATATGTTTATTCCAGGCATATTGAAATTCAGTTATTGTGGATTTACCAACCATGTCTGCTGGAAGTTTGTTCCAAGGATCATCTACTCTTTCAGTAAAATAATATTTTCTCACATTGCTTCTGATCTTTCCCCCAACTCACCTCAGATTGTTCCCCCTTGTTCTTGTGTTCACTTTCCTATTAAAAACACTTCCCTCCTGAACCTTATTTAATCCTTGAACATATTTACATGTTTCAATCATGTCTCCCCTTTCCCTTCTGTCCTCCAGATTATGCAGATTGAGTTCATGAAGTCTTTCCTGATAAGTTTTATGTAAGTATATTATGTTTAGTGCAATGTATGAAACTGGAATTCTTTTAGTCAGTTTGCTCCTTCACGCAATGCCTTTTCCTTTGGGCCCCAATTCTTTTGGATTACAATGGTAAGAGATGTAAGTAACTGAAGGCTCTTCAACAACTTTAATTTAGATTGCTGGGCAAAGAACAAAGAGGCTTTGGCTAACAGCAGCCATTTTAGTTGAAAGCCTCTTCCGCAGCTTTTACAGTTGTACCATAATGAGGTTACATTTAAGAATAAGTTAAGCCTATTGCCGAATGTTTCATGTGAAGATTTTTCATGTGAAAAAGAAAAAATCAGGACAAGAGTAAGATATCTGCAATTACCAAGTGGATAACGTAAGCATAGAGTTGGCTCTCCCCCACTTCTACCATGAAAACAGACTGGTTAGGAATAGACCATTTTGTGTTACTCTTTTTATTTTTAACGTTTGGCAGGCTAATGGTCTGTCTCTTCCTCCCTTTCCATTCCCAGGTTAATGAGGTGATGATGCCGGAAAGGGAGGGGAAAAAAGATATCTGGTAAACAGAAAGAGGGTAGGATAATGAAAAGTCAGGACTCCGGTAGTTTAAATCAAACTGGTTTATTCATGGCAAGAGAGATTACAAACACTGGAACGGTAGATTTGCCGGAATGAGGGCAACGGCTAACCCGTTGCCCTTTTATACTCTTTTTAACGCGGGCTTTTCCCAACTGACACACATTTAACTTTCGCGGCTATTTTCTGAATAGCCGCGTCTTAACCAATCGCAGATTTTCTGTGAATATTTTTAAACAAACACAACACCCCTCCCTCTTTGGCTGAGACCATGATTACGTGTTAATCCACGTCACATAGTCCTGCAAGCGGATTGGTGGTTTTACAGATCTCTGGGACCTGCGCAGTTCATTTTGCTGGGAGCTGCTTGCCTGGACGGCTGGCTCCGTTGCTCCGCTAAGGCTAGTCTCTGACGGGCCTGGTTGCGATGATGCATTTTGATCTTCGCCGGCCGCCAGGGGCAACAAGCAGCCATCGCTGGAGTCTCGAGGTGGTTCTGGTAAGTCCTCTATTGGTTTGTCTACAGTAGGCAAAATGTCTGGGTTAGTCTTCATTCTCTTGCGTAGTTGGTCGACATGCCGATGCCAACTGCGCCCATCTGTTAATATTACGATGTATGTTTTTAAACCTGTTTTATCTAATACTGTTCCATCTTTCCATTTATCGTTCGAATCATAGTCTTTAGCATAAATTAAATCCCCGATGTTAAACTGTCTCTCACTTTGTACTTTTATTTCTTTTTGGTCATTCTGGTAATTTGGGTGAATTCTGTCTAATTTAGAACGGAGGTTTCTGCCCATTAAAAGTTCTGCCGGGCTTTTGTTTGTGGACGCTGACGGCGTAATATGCTGAATGGTTAAAAATTCATCAATTTGTTGTTGCCAATCTCCTAATGGTGCTTTGTTTAATGCTTCCTTTGTGGTTCTAACCATTCGTTCTGCTTGCCCATTAGCTTGGGGAAAATGAGGTGGAGTGAGCACATGCTTTATGCCCTGGTCTGCAAGAAATAGTTCCATTTGACGGGCTGTTAACTGAGGCCCGTTGTCAGATACCAAAATATCTGGAATACCATGTGTGGCAAACATTTTCCTTAATGCCTTTATAGTTGCGCTAGTAGTTGTGGATGCCATGAGTTCAATTTCCAGCCACTTGGAGTATGCATCCACAACCAGTAAAAAGGATTGGCCCCTGATTGGTCCTGCAAAGTCAATATGTATTCTAGACCAGGGCCCTCTTGGTGTTGGCCACTCTGATGGTGTGACTTTTGGTGGGTTGGGTCTTGTTCTCTGGCAGGGTACACAACCACCCACCCATGACTCTATGTCCTTGTCCAACCCTGGCCACCATAAATGACTTCTGGCAATAGTTTTCATTTTGACTATTCCTGGGTGACCTATATGCAATAACTGCAATGCTTGCTTCTGTAAGGATTTTGGAATAACAACCCTGTCTCCCCATAATATACAATCTTTTAACACATTTAATTCAAACTGTCTATTCTTAAAAGGTTGAAATTGGTTTGGTTGTTGTTCAATTGGCCATCCCTTTAATATCCATTGTTTAATGTATTTCAAAATTGGATCTACTTGTGTCTGATTGGCTATTTCTGTTGCTGTTAATAACGTTTGTTTACTAGTTTCAATTAATAAAACGCTTGAGGCAGGGGCTGGATCACTGACTAATTCTGTTTGGGGGCACCTGCTTAATGCATCAGCATTTCCTATCTCTTTCCCCCCCCTGTGGATTAATGTATAATTGTAAGCGGCTAGAAAAATAGTCCAACGAGTCATGCGAGGGGAAAGAAAGGCGGGAGTTTGTTTGTTTCCCGCCAAAATACCTAAAAGCGGTTTATGGTCGGTGATTAACGTAAAGGGCCGACCACAAAGATAATAATGAAATCGTTTAACTCCAGCGACAAGGGCTAACGCCTCCTTGTCGAGTTGGGAGTAATTCCTTTCAGCTGCCGAAAGAGTTTTAGAATAATAGGCTATTGGGGCTTCTGTGCCGTCCGGAAAGTTATGGCTGAGGACGGCTCCTATGCCGAACGGTGAAGCGTCGCAGGTTAGGGATAGGGGCATAGCTACATTATATTGTACTAAGACACTGTTGGAGGAAAGTAAATTTTTTACTGCTGTGAAAGCGGCTTGTTCTTTTGGTCCCCACGTCCAGGCAGAGTCTTTCTTTAGGAGGTTATGAAGCGGTTCTGCCACCGTCGCTTTCTGTTTAAGAAAGACGGAATAAAAGTTAAGGAGTCCTAGGAATGCTTGTAAGTCTGTCTTATCTGAGGGGGTGGGGGCATTTCTTATGGCATCAACTTTGTCATTTGTGGGGTGAATTCCAAAACGATCTATTGTAAAACCCAAGAATTCAACTTTGGGCACGGCCCAAGAACATTTGTCTGCTCTTAAATGGAGTCCTGTTTCTTTAAATTTAGTTAAAACGCGCCTGATTCTGTCCCATAACTCAGATTTGGATGTGGCTGATATTAATACGTCGTCGAAATATGGGACGACCCCAGGAATATTATTTAAAATGCGTTCCATCAGACCCTGAAAGATACCTGGGGCGGTAGAGACTCCAAACTGGAGCCGGGTGCATTTAAAGGCACCTCTATGAGTTACGATTGTCTGGGCCTCAGAGGTGTCTTGATCTACGGTAAGCTGTTGATATGCCTGTGCCAGGTCCAACTTCGCGAAGATGGACCCATTTCCTAAGGTGTGCAAGAGTTGTTGCACTACTGGGATTGGATAGGCATTATGCTGTAGTGCTTTATTAATCGTGGCTTTATAATCCGCGCAAATTCTAATAGAGCCATCCGGCTTAACGGGCGTTACAATAGGAGTTTCCCATTTGGCATGATCAGTGGGAATTAAAATGCCCTGAGCTATCAATTTGTCCAATTGTTCATCCACTTTAGGCAAAAGTGGAATGGGAATTCTGCGGGGCTTTAATCGGATAGGCGAAATATTTGGGTCCAGATTAAACGATATGGGGCTGCCTGTATATTTACCCAGAGTGCTAGAAAAAACTTCGGGAAATTCTTTCAATAAATCATTTGGGTCAAAAGAGTCACATACATTGTTAACCCCTGAAATTTCAATGCCTAAAGGTTGTAACCATCTAAGTCCCAGTAATGTGTGTTTAGGACCGTCAACCACTAACAGAGGTAAAAGCCCTTGAAATTTTTTAAACGCAATAGGAACATTTAAGCATCCTAATACTGGAATTGAATGGCCCTGAAAATCACTCAAACCCGGTTCCCAAGGTTGCAAGTCAGTTTGTTTTACACGAGGTAAATATAATTTAAGTTTTTCCCAAGGCATTATGGAATGTCTGGAACCGGTGTCTAATTCCATTTGGCAGGGGTGGCCGTTGAGGAAAAGAGAAACAAATAGCTTGTTTTCCGCAGCGGGGAAATTGCAGTTTACGGAAGAAGGGGAGTTACCTCGTTGGTTAGAAGAGGGCGAGTTGTCAGCCGGGCGGGAAACGTTGCGTGAAAACGGTGGTCGTCGATTCCTCGGTGAAAAATAGGGTCGTTGGTTTTGCTGAGTTGCTGGAGTTGGGTTGGCGGCGCGGCAGACTTCAGCGATGTGGCCGCGGCGCTGGCAACGGCGGCAATAGGCGTCCTTGAAATGGCAGCGAAAACGAGGGTGATTTCCGTTGCAGCCGGCACATCTGTCTGCACGGGAGGCTTCTTTGGCGTCATGGTCGGAGGCTCTTCGGATTTGGAGACAGGTGTCGTCTGGAGTAGCGGATTCCGAGTGTTTTTCATCAGGAGAGCAGGCGTGCCAAGGTGATTCATCAGGAATGTGATGAACGGTTGAGGTTGCGCGTTTAATTTCGGCAACAGATGTTTCAGATACCTCGGAGGCTTTTGCTGCCTTAAGAATGTCTTGGAGAGAGGCATCCTCATCAACTAAGTATTTCTTCTGGAGCGTGATATTGGTTAGACCGAAAATAAGGCGGTCAATCAATTGTTCCTCTGGATCCTTGTATTTGCACTTCGGAAGGAGTGCGCGTAGCCGAGTTATAAAATCGTTGGTGGATTCTCCGTCCGCTTGCCTCATCTGAGCGAATTGATGGCGGTATACGCGGACAGGAGTCGTCGGCTGGTAATGAGCGGCAAGTTTTGCTTGTAGAGTTGACCATGCGACGGTTTCCAGGGTGTCTGGGTCAACGAGTGTAGAGGCTAGGCTGTAGACTTCTGTGCCGCAATAAGCGAGGAATATAGCTTTCTTCCTCTCGTCATCGGCGTCATGTAGATTGCTCGCTTTCAGGAAAAATGTGAATTTGGACATATACGAGGTCCAAGCTTCCGTCTCGGAGTTGAATACAGGCGGCGGTGGAGCCATGGCCGAGTTCATGGCTGCGTTAGCGGGAGTTCGACCTCCTCGTCGCCACTGAAAAGTCAGGACTCCGGTAGTTTAAATCAAACTGGTTTATTCATGGCAAGAGAGATTACAAACACTGGAACGGTAGATTTGCCGGAATGAGGGCAACGGCTAACCCGTTGCCCTTTTATACTCTTTTTAACGCGGGCTTTTCCCAACTGACACACATTTAACTTTCGTGGCTATTTTCTGAATAGCCGCGTCTTAACCAATCGCAGATTTTCTGCGAATATTTTTAAACAAACACAACAGATAATACCTTTGTTGCTTCTCTTGCCCGGATAGAAACATAGAAGACTGACGGCAGAAAAAGACCTCATAGTCCATCTAGTCTGCCCTTATACTATTTCCTGTATTTTATCTTACAATGGATATATGTTTATCCCAGGCATGTTTAAATTCAGTTACTGTGGATTTACCAACCACGTCTGCTGGAAGTTTGTTCCAAGGATCTACTACTCTTTCAGTGAAATAATATTTTCTCACCTTGCTTTTGATCTTTCCCCCAACTAACTTCAGATTGTGTCCCCTTGTTCTTGTGTTCACTTTCCTATTAAAAACACTTCCCTCCTGGACCTTATTTAACCCTTTAACATATTTAAATGTTTCGATCATGTCCCCCCTTTTCCTTCTGTCCTCCAGACTCTACAGATTGAGTTCATGAAGTCTTTCCTGATACGTTTTATGCTTAAGACCTTCCACCATTCTTGTAGCCCGTCTTTGGACCCGTTCAATTTTGTCAATATCATTTTGTAGGATGGCAAAAGCTGTCCCAGTTTTGACACTGCCTAATGCCTTGCCGCAAGAGAAGGGCCCTATTAAAGTTAGTCTGTGTGATAACATCTGTTGGCATTTTTTTTTTTAAAAAAAATTGGAACTCTGCAAAAGGCAACCCATTTTTCTCAGCTGGTTTGAAGTTTTAGGGAATGCAGAAGGACCTGTAATGAACAAGAGATGCTATTCTTGAAGGTTGCAAGTGTGGGTTTGCTTATTTCTGAATCACCTTTTGGATAGTAATTGCTGCATGGCAATGATTTATCCTCTGGGGTTCCTTTTTTTCCTTCCCTGCCCCATGCTGTTACCCCTAAGCAAATCGTTTAACTTCTCAGTAGGCTTCACCTTCCCGCCCCTGCATTGCTATCATTTAATCTCGCTACACATTTAATTTCTTCAGCCCCCGAGACTGACTAGGCCACCTTTTTTTTCCCCCTGTAAGAAAGTGCTGCTTTCTTTTCCCCCGCTTGGTATTTCTTCTGACAGAAAGCATAGCTTTATCTGTAAATGGGAGGGGAAAAAGTTTGTCAGAGCAATTTTGTTGCTTTATTATTATTATTATTATTATTATTATTATTATTGTTATTATTATTATTAATTAGATTTGTATGCCGCCCCTCTCCGCAGACTCGGGGTGGCTCACAACACAATAAAAACAGTTTATAACAAATCTAATAATTTACAGTTTAAAATATTAAAAAAACCCATTATTAAAGAGACATACACACAAGCATACCATACATAAATTGTATAGGCCCGGGGGAGATATCTCAGTTCCCCCATGCCTGACGACAAAGGTGGGTTTTAAGGAGTTTGCGAAAGGCGAGGAGGGTAGGGGCAGTTCTAATCTCTGGGGGGAGCTGGTTCCAGAGAGTCGGGGCCGTCACAGAGAAGGCTCTTCCCCTGGGGCCCGCCAACCGACATTGTTTAGTTGACGGGACCCGGAGAAGGCCCACTCTGTGGGACCTGATCGGTCGCTGGGATTCGTGTGGCAGAAGGAAGGAAAGTAGCCTCTTTTTCACTTCTGGTGGTTACAAATCGCCCAGATTGTTTCTAAAATCAGTGATGGGCTGCCAAAATTTTAACTGCCACACTGTGGGTGTGGCTTATTTTGGGGGGGTGCGGCTTGATGATCATGTGACCAAGTGGGATTGGCTTGACAATCATGTCACCGGGATGGCTTAATGGTCATGTGACTGGGTGGGAGTGGCTTACCAACCTAGATAAGGTTGGTAAGCGCTTGGACTCTTTTTCAATTGGTTAAGTCACATTATTTAAATAGCCACAAAAAGAACAAATGATAGACAGCATTATTTGTTGTTGAGCACAGTAACATTTTAAGGTTTTGTACTGAACCCACAATGTTCAGTATGATAACAGAGTAGGCAAGTAGCTCAATTTTCTTTAATTGCTATAAAAGTTCAGTTCTAGATAATGATTAAAGCGTTTATGGGTAAAAATTTATGATCTAATTATGTCATATTTTAAAAGTAATTAAGGATCATACTAAGGTACTTGTTCTGTCTGGGTCCCCCCAGATGCCAACACCAACCAAAAAGAGTATCCAGACACACTGGTAAAAAGCAAAGGCAGTTTATATAATTCAAAGCAAACACAGGTAACAAAAACTGTTCTTACAGACAGGAACACCATGAAGCTTCACAGAGGTTTCACGAAGGCCAGGCAATAAAACAGGATTCTTGCTGGCAAAAACAACGCTGGAGATAATAAAACCCACGCCTCCCCCAAGTCTTCCAGACTTCTAGGCCACAAGCCAAGATCAGAGACGCCGAGAATCAAAGCAAGGTCACAGGACTCCCAATTGATAACTCTCCACAAGACTGTAAGGGCGGGCCTGCCTTTTCAACCCTGCTCAGGAGAACCACACCCAAACCCAGCTGTTGCCAATTCAGGGATGGCCCTGTCTTTGAGCTGCTAATTGGCCCTGTCTTTGAGCTGCTCGTCGCTGCCTCATGTCTATTATAGCCTGTGCGTCTTCATCCAATGAATCCAGGCTACTAGCTGGGGAGAGCCCCCCCGGGGGTCTCAAGCTGCTCTCCCTCCTCGTCTTCCTGACGTTCCTCTCCCCGTCTGCCTGGTCCTCCCCCTCCTGTTCACTGTCCTCCTCCTCTGGGCATGGATCCGGCAGAGATCCAGCCGGTCCCTGAGGAGCCTCAGGCTGAATCACAACAGGTACTAGAGAAGGAAGGACAATAAAAAAAACTATTAAGTATTCACTAAATAGTGCATAAACCTACTACCCCCACTGCTCCCTCCCCCCACAGGGGCAGCAGCCCATCAATATCTAACATGGCTGCTCAAGTCTTTGCTGTGAAGAATTTGTGGAGTCCACTCAATTGATCTAAAGTTGGTTCTTATAGGTTTTGATCTAGACCCATGTTTCTCAGTTTCAGAACTTTAAGTTAGGTGGACTTCAGCTTCTAGAACTTTTAAATTAATTAATGATATTTTTATCCCACCTTTATTACTTTGTAAGTAATTTAAGATAGGAAACATACATAATTCTTCCTCCTCCTTTTCCCGGATTGAGATTGAGAAATATCGATCTAGGCAGCTCAAACCCACTACATATTAACTGGTGGCCATTTTAGATATTTTCCCTTTTGTGTATGTACTGAGTCTTCAGTGAAACACAGCAGCAGTAGGAAATCTTGGAAAAATATATTTACTTCTTATTTACACTAGTACTGTGTACTGTCTTTACTATATACATCATACTAGTATCTCACTACAACTATCTTAGTTACAATAACTCACAGGAACCAACAGATCAATACAGCAACTTCAGAGCACACTTCACACAGAGCAGGATCAGAGATCAGAAAGAGTGAACAGCGAGCAGAGAACTCTTGCATATTTAAATACTTATCACCTAATGAGGTTGCTGCATGCTTAATTGCCTCAGAATGACTCAGCATTCTCTACGTAGGCTTTCCTTCTGCATTGAGATATTACCTCAGGATATGCTTAATCCTGACGACTATCGCACATACTGTACATGCACCCTTTTCGCACCCAAGCAAAAAACCCGCCATCACTGCCCTATAATTTCATGCCTACAACTTTGTATGTCAGAATAATGAAGGAGATCTGGACCTTAATTGAAGAAAATTGCAGGAGAAAGTGACCATATTGTCTCTGATTTCTTGATATTAAGTGAAAGTGCAATAGACAAATTTGTATATCGGATTTCAGAAAAGCGGATTTTGATGAATCCATACAAAGGGTAAATAAAATCCAATTTACCCTTTTAGGACAAAATCTGGAAGGATGAAAAATGCTTGAGAAATGAGATTCTGAAATTAAAACGAGAGCCTTCTACACAACTAGTATAACTTCACAAAACTTTCTAAAAACGTTGAAAAGAAAATGGGAAATATGTAGGAAATGAAAGGAGAAAAGGACATATGAGTAATTATCAGAAACAATTGGTTGGCGGGCCCCAGGGGAAGAGCCTTCTCTGTGGCGGCCCCGACTCTCTGGAACCAGCTCCCCACAGAGATTAGAACTGCCCCTACCCTCCTTGCCTTTCGTAAACTTCTCAAAACCCACCTTTGTCGTCAGGCATGGGGGAACTGAGATATCTCCCTCGGGCCTATATAATTTATGTATGGTATGTTTGTAGGTATGTCTGCTTAAAAATGGGGTTTTTAAACTATTTTAAATTTAAAATTGTATATTATTAGATTTGTTATGAATTGTTTTATTGTGTTGTGAGCCGCCCCGAGTCCACGGAGAGGGGCAGCATACAAATCTAATAAATAATAATAATAATAATAATAATAATAATAATAGAAGCTTAATAGAATATATTATGTGGTTCGTCCTTTTAGAGGTTATTTGTCTCAAAGGCTTCAGGAGATCCTTAACTCAGCACAGGGTTCAATCTGTTCTAACTCCGAGGCCACAAATTTATATCTCACACTTCTGCCCAGAAATCATTATTAACTGAACTTGGGACAGCTAATAATAATAATAATAATAATAATAATAAATATTCCATTTTGCCCTACTGTTAGGCAAAATTAAGTAAATTATTCTCACCAAGTCCATATCCGGGATCTTGGAGTCCAAGCTGTGCCGTTATCTTAGGTGATCTGCTGACCCACTGAAAGCCATTAAGCATTAATTGGAAGGAGGCCTAAAACGGACACATGGTGAAGGGATTATGGCATCTGTTTATGCAGCCAGTTGACCAAGGATTTGCTGCCATGGAGAGAAGTTAATGGGAGGAAGCAGTAGTGAGACAGGAAGCTCTTGTCTTGCCTAAGACTGTAGCTGTTTTCAGCAATGCACTTTAACCTGAATTAAGTACATCTTTCTCTGGGTTGCCACAGTAGAGGAGTGCCTACAGGGTAGATGCACTCAAGCAGAACTCGGATTACACCTTTGTGGCCATTGTCTTGATGGTTTTTGACCCCATCCTGCAAACACCCCTGACAAAATACAATAAACTAATCAATCAGTGGTAGACAATTACGAGCACACCACAGTTGCATTTTAAGTAACCTGGTGAGCATGTTGTGAAAGCAGCAATTAGGTTGATCTTGAAAACATAGGGGTAGCCCTAGAGAACAAGTTGGACACTTAAACTATATAGTGGTCGGTGCCATGAAATGCTTGCAATGTTAAAGCATTTAACTTTTAATCTGCTGCATTGACAAACACACACACACTCGCACACAGAAAATACTCAAAAGACACCAAGACCAAAGTGACACCGACTTATATATGGACTACCAAGCCGAGTGCATCAAAAGTAAGACCCTCAATCCATCAACCAACATCCAACCCTCCATCATCCAAAACTAGGTATGCATGGCCCTTGCTTCTTCAATGCCAACCACTACTAACCTTAAATGCAAATTAATCAATGCAAGAAGCATCATAAACAAAACGCCGAAACTCCTCCTCTTATTAAATACTGCTGCATTCAACATCATATTTGTCTGAGTGGGTGGGACATTTTTACCTTCTCCCTGGCTCCAGGGAAGCCTTTGGAGCCTGGCGAGGGCAAAACACGAATCAAAACATGTTGTGGTTAGCTCTGGCCCAGCTCCTGCCCCAAGGACTGTGGATGTGGGGGAGACATCCACATGCTGCAGGCCTGTTTTGCCCCTGGTGGAATCTGCTGATGAAGGCTCCTCTGACCAAGAAGACATGAGTGACAGGGAGGAGGAGAGTGTGGCAGACAGCTCAGAAGGAGATCAATTATCTAGCTCCTCCTTGGATTCAGAACAAGAGTTAATGATACAGCCACGCATGCGGAGAGCGATGCATAGGCAGCAACAACTGAGACATTATTATCAAAGAAAATGAGGCCATCTGTGGTTGGGTGGGGCTGTGGTAATTAGTGAGGCTGCTATAAAGAGCAGCCTGTGGGTTTGGCCATTGTGGAGGATTATCTGATCGTTGTGTTTCGTGACTGCTTTACTGACTTTGACCTTTTGTGTGCTGATTTCCCTTCACTTTGAAACTAAACCAGAGCAAAGTGTGTTTCACTTTGTGAAAGAAGAAGGACTGTGAATTGCCTCACAGCTGCAAGCTAAGTATCTCAGAACTGATAAGGGACTTGTACAAATTACCAGTTTGTTTGGAGACGAGTGCTCTTTGCTATAACAAGGGCTTGGTTTAAGTGAATTTTCATTATAAAGAACATTGTTTTGAATTTTCAAACGTGTGTATGTCTGAAATTTGTACCTGTGAATTTTTGGGAGGAGTCTACCAGAGAGCCCGACAGAACAAAACAGGACCAGACTATCTCCGAGACCGCCTTCTGCCGCACAAATCCCAGCGACCAGTGAGGTCCCACAGAGTTGTTCTCCTTAGGATCCTGTTGACCAAACAATGCCCGGCTGGCGGGACCTAGGGAAAGAGCCTTCTCTGTGGGGGCCCCAGCCCTCTGGAATCAGCTCACCCCGGAGATTCGCACTGCCCCTCCCTCCTCGCCTTCTGAAACAGTTTAAAAACTCATCTTTGCCGCCAGGCCTGGGTTTCCTTAGATCTTCTCCCCTGACCAATGAATGCTTTAGTTTGATTGTTGAATGAATGATATTGATAGTTTTTTAATTAGAATTTTAAAGACTGTTTTTAATGTATTAATTGGATTGTTATTATTATTATTGTTTTTGCTGTATATGCTGTGAGCCGCCCCGAGTCCCTGGAGAGGGGTGGCATACAAATCCAATTAAATCTTAAAATCTTAAATCTTACTGGGCCCACCAGAAGTTCGGAAACAGGCTGTTTCCAGCCTCCAGAGGGCCTCGGGGGCGTGGGGGGCAGAGGAAGTTGTTTTCACCCTCCCCAAGCATTGAATTATGGGTGTGGGCACTCGTGCGAGCGTGATAGTGTGAGACCACGCTCTTTTGGCACCTGAGGAAAAAAAGGTTCGCCATCACTGCTCTAAGCTATGGAGATTCAGAGAGAACATTAGCCAATACAGCTGCAGCCCACAGGCTGGAACTAATTGATTGAAGGGGTGGATGGGGGTGATGGTGAGTGAATGAAGAATATTTTCAATCAGAACAAATTTGGAATTAAGAAAAAAAAGATTGACGTCTACCTGGAAGGTGTGTTAAAAACAAAACAGTCCCAGGCTCTACAGCAGTGTTTTTCAACTAGTGTGCCGCGAGACATGGTCAGGTGTGCCGTGAAGAAGGAAGCTCAGGTTCCGGTCTCGCAACTTTTTGCTGAGAGAGAGTGTGTGAGAGAGAGAGAGAGAGAAAGCAAGAGAGAGAAAGAAAAGCAAGAGAGAGAAAGCAAGAGTGAGAGAGAAAGAAAGCAAGAGAGAGAGTGAAAGAGAGAGAAAAGAAAGTAAGAGAGAAAGAAAGCAAGAGAGAGAGAGAGAGAGAAAAGGAGAGGAAGGGAGAGAGAGAATTGAGAGAAAAAGGGGAGGAAAAAAGAGAAATGAGAAAATGATTGAGACAGAGAATGAGAGGAAAGAGAGAGAAACAAAAGAGAGAGAGAAGTGACTCTTGATTTAAAGCACATGATAAAATGCACCCAAAAAATAAGAGAACGCCCCCCCCAGCCCTCACCTGTTTTTGGAAATGGTTCAAGAGTATGTATACACACACACACACACACACACACAGAGGGGTGGGGGGGAGACAGGGATGGAAAAAGAGAGAAGAGTGTCTTAGGGTATCATTTTGTGTCAGTTTGGTTGGTGGTGTGCCCCAGGCTTTTGTAAATGTAAAAAAATGTGCCGCAGCTCAAAAAAGGTTGAAAATCACTGCTCTACAGAACTGAGAATTCATGAATTAAAATGTAAGTTAAAATGTTAGTTTTAGATTGCTAAATATAAAAACCCTTGAAAATTTAAATATGAAAAGCAGGATATGTCTGTCTTACAGATAAAATCCATGCTCTTTCAGATTTACCAATTATTTTGGGTTAAAACTGGGTATTTCTGTATATTTATACTTTGAATGCCATATTCAAATTATGGGGAAAATAGTATAGATGCTCTCTCTATCCCCCCCACCTTTTTATTTCCTTGGTTTTGAGCATAGCCTTCTTCCCTACTAGATCTGGTTTTGTTGTTGCTGAATTTTGCTGATTGAGACCCAAAGCAAAAGGCATACAGAGAAGTATGCTGCTGGCATTGTTGTATTGTTCATAGTTTGTGTTGACTTTGATCCTAAAAATGGGATGAAATAGAGGAGAGGCAAATTAGGTAAAGCTCACACACGCAGAGAAAAGTAATCTTGGAATCTGTGCAACCTCCAAGTCAATTTTAAAACTAAATTGTGACTCACAAGTGTGCTTAAGCAGAATAATTGAAACTCAAATGCAAAGACTTTTGCCAAAGTAATAATTCTACGACTGCAAACATAACACAGGAGGAGGGGGGGGGGGGAGAAGAAGCAATTTTATCTCGAGTGAAAAAATTCTTGGCTACCTGATTCAATTAGGTGACTGACGAAAGCTTAAGATATGTGAAATGTGTACTTGGAATGCAAAACAGTAGTAAAAGAAGAGTGATATCCCAATCAGTCATTCTTGAAAGGGAGAATAAACAAGAATTGGAGTTTATTTTTTCCTGCCATGATTCTGGATTAAATTAATTTACACTGTCCTTACGGATAAGAAAGCTGGATGGTACTTTGGCAATTAGCGAGACATTATACACATTGGAAGCTTTTAAAAACAGCTACTTTTATATCAACTGAAGAAATGTAATTCTCTGTAGTTCAATTAAATGATGAAGCATATGAACACCATGGCTCTAATATACTATGGCTGCAATTCTAAACAAAATTGTTCTCCTTTCTAGCCATAGCTCCAACTTTTGGCTTTCAAGACACTGAAGCACAATAGATCCACCCAAGAACAATGGATTTTTGAGGATGGCTATGTTCCTTCTGCCTGGAGGCATGGTTTTTCAAAACATGGTTTTTCTGTCAAGGCTTTCATATACTAGGAGATCCAAAGTGACTACTGGTTGTACTTGCCAATAAGCAAAATGAGCGGCAGCTCTAGAGGCAGGATGAACAACCCTTTAGTGATTTACTCCCTATCACAGGACAGAATATGATTTACTTTGCCACTAAATATGGAATGGATAGAAGGCCCTAGTTGGCCATTTCCTTTTTAGAAACATAGAAACATAGAAGACTGACGGCAGAAAAAGACCTCATGGTCCATCTAGTCTGCCCTTATACTATTTCCTGTATTTTATTTTACAATGAATATATGTTTATTCCAGGCATGTTTAAATTCAGTTACTGTGGATTTACCAACCACATCTGCTGGAGGTTTGTTCCAAGGATCTACTACTCTTTCAGTAAAATAATATTTTCCCATGTTGCTTTTGATCTTTCCCCCAACTAACTTCAGATTGTGTCCCCTTGTTCTTGTGTTCACTTTCCTATTAAAAACACTTCCCTCCTGAACCTTATTTAACCCTTTGACATATTTAAATGTTTCGATCATGTCCCCCCTTTTCCTTCTGTCCTCCAGACTATACAGATTGAGTTCATTAAGTCTTTCCTGATACGTTTTATGCTTAAGACCTTCCACCATTCTTGTAGCTCATCTTTGGACCCGGTCAATTTTGTCAATATCTTTTTGTAGGTGAGGTCTCCAGAACTGAACACAGTATTCCAAATGTGGTCTCACCAGCGCTGTATATTGCAGCTCATTTTGGCAATAGGACTACTGTGATGTTTTGAATATTGCGCTGGATTAACAACCAGTAGAAAAAGTCTTGGAAGTGGTTTTTGTGTGTGTTTATCACTTCTTTGTCATCAGAACCATTGGTTCGCCCTCACTGCCATAGATATCCAGTAGCCTGCATTCAACTTAGAAACATAGAAGTCTGACGGCAGAAAAAGACCTCATGGTCCATCTAGTCTGCCCTTATACTGTACTATTTTCTTTATTTTATCTTAGGATGGATATATGTTTATCCCAGGCATGTTTAAATTCAGTTACTGTGGATTTATCTACCACGTCTGCTGGAAGTTTGTTCCAAGGATCTACTACTCTTTCAGTAAAATAATATTTTCTCATGTTGCTTTTGATCTTTCCCCCAACTAACTTCAGATTGTGTCCCCTTGTTCTTGTGTTCACTTTCCTATTAAAAACACTTCCCTCCTGGACCTTATTTAACCCTTTAATATATTTAAATGTTTCGATCATGTCCCCCCTTTTCCTTCTGTCCTCCAGACTATACAGATTGAGTTCATTAAGTCTTTCCTGATACGTTTTATGCTTAAGACCTTCCACCATTCTTGTGGCCCGTCTTTGGACCCGGTCAATTTTGTCAATATCTTTTTGTAGGTGAGGTCTCCAGAACTGAACACAGTATTCCAAATGTGGTCTCACCAGCATTCTATATAGCGGGATCATAATCTCCCTCTTCCTGCTTGTTATACCTCTAGCTATGCAGCCAAGCATCCTATTTGCTTTCCCTACCGCCTGACTGCACTGTCCACCCATTTTGAGACTGTCAGAAATCACTACCCCTAAATTCTTCTCTTCTGAAGTATTTGCTAACACAGAACTGCCAATACAATACTCAGATTGAGGATTCCTTTTCCCCAAGTGCATTATTTTACATTTGGAAACATTAAACTGCAGTTTCCATTGCTTTGACCATTTATCTAGTAAAGCTAAATCATTTACCATATTACAGACACCTCCAGGAATATCAACCCTATTGCACACTTTAGAGTCATCGGCAAATAGGCAAACTTTCCTTACCAAACCTTCCCCTATGTCACTCACAAACATATTAAAAAGAATAGGACCCAGAACAGACCCTTGTGGCACACCGCTTGTAACCTGTCTCTGCTCAGAATACTCGCCATTAACAATAACTCTCTGATGTCTACGCTTCAGCCATCTGCAAATCCATTGAACTATCCAGGGATTAAGTCCAATCTTCACTAATTTATCTATCAGCTCTTTATGTGGAACCGTATCAAAGGCTTTGCTGAAGTCCAGGTAGGCAACTTGGTGATCCATATGTTGTACATCCAACAAGTCAATAACGGTCAAAGACCTGCACGGTTTTATATGTTCATGCACATCACAATGAAGTCTCTGAAATTTCTCTGAAAGAGATCACCCTCTGTATAGTCCTGAATTGACTGGAAAAATTAAAAAAAACCCATGACATATTCTGTCCAGCAGGATCTGCTCCAGGAAAAGATTGAGGGTTATGAATAGAAAAGATCAACCCCAAGTACACTGAATGTATTGTGCCCAAAACAAGGTATGCAAGTAGTGATTGAAATTCCTGAGTGGGTATGAATAAACAAGACCACAATACCCTGTCAAGCATCTCATGAATATTTATTCCTGTCTGATGAGACTAATGAAGTGCAGGAGACGGTTGCTAAGATGAGTTGTACGGAAGGGACATCTCATTAATTTGAAGGCCAGCCTGCATTGTCAAATTCCTGTAGTAAAAATGTCCTCTCTTGCCATTTCTGGCAGAGGATATGAATCCCCTCCTTAGTAGGCCTAGCACGGCTGTTCGCTTTGAAGACGCTTCATTTTCATTTTCTGCCGTCTTGCTGTTCTGAGTTTCTTGGTTTTTAAGAAACTGTCTTCTAATTGGTACAGGAAGTCTTCTATAATTCCAACCTGTGGGCAAACATAAAAAGAGAAAGGCAGTCAAAAAATGTGGCAGCCACCTATTTGTGGGTTTGGGTTTTTTGGTTAAAAGCATTACTTTCTCCTTAAAATGAAACAATTGCCTTTAAAAAAAAAAAAAGCAAAATTCTATCCTAGAGGCATGCAGTGTTTCAAGAGCCACCCGTTTAATAATAATAATAATAATAATAATAATAATAATAATAATAATAATAATAATAATAATAATTTATTAGATTTGTATGCCACCCCTCTCCGAAGACTCGGGGTGGCTCACAACATGATAAAAACAGTATTATACAGGCACAAATCTAATATTTAAAAAAACTAAAAACCCTATCATAATTAAAAAGCCAAACAGCACATACATACCAAACATAAATTGTAATAAGCCTGGGGGAAAGGTGTCTCAAATCCCCCATGCCTGGCGGTATAGGTGGGTCTTAAGTAGTTTACGGAAGACAAGGAGGGTGGGAGCAGTTCTAATCTCCGGGGGGAGTCGATTCCAGAGGACCGGGGCCGCCACAGAGAAGGCTCTTCCCCTGGGGCCCGCCAGACGACATTGTTTAGTCGACGGGACCCGGAGAAGGCCAACTCTGTGGGACCTTATTGGCCGCTGGGATTCGTGCGGTAGCAGGCGGTTCCGGAGGTATTCTGGTCCAATGCCATGTAGGGCTTTAAAGGTCATGACCAACACTTTGAATTGTGACCGGAAACTGATCGGCAGCCAGTGCAGGCCACGGAGTGTTGTAGATATGTGGGCGAATCTGGGAAGCCCCACAATGGCTCTCACAGCTGCATTCTGCACGATCTGGAGTTTCCAAACACTTTTCAAAGGTAGCCCCATGTAGAGAGCATTGAAGTAATCGAACCTCGAGGTGATAAGGGTAATGGACAGACAGATGGAATTGTCCTTGGGAGGCAATACCCACAGTCACTCCGTCTTGTCTGGATTGAGTTTGAGTTTGTTATTTTGAGTTTGTTGACACCCATCCAGTCCCCAACAGCCTCCAGGCACCAAGATGGCACCAAAGTCTGAGGATGTTTATATTGTTTATATTGTCTTTTTACTGTTGTTAGCCACCCCAAGTCTGCGGAGAGGGGCAGCATACAGATCTAATAAATAATAATAATAATAATAATAATAATAATAATAATAATAATAATAATAATAATGTATTGCCCAACTTTCATTTATAGAAACATAGAAGACTGACGGCAGAAAAAGACCTCATGGTCCATCTAGTCTGCCCTTATACTATTTCCTGTATTTTATCTTAGGATGGATATATGTTTATCCCAGACATGTTTAAATTCAGTTACTGTGGGTTTACCAACCACATCTGCTGGAGGTTTGTTCCAAGCATCTACTACTCTATCAGTAAAATAATATTTTCTCACATTGCTTCTGATCTTTCCCCCAACTAACCTCAGATTGCGCCCCCTTGTTCTTGTGTTCACTTTCCTATTAAAAACACTTCCCTTCCTGAACCTTATTTAACCCTTGAACATATTTAAATGTTTCGATCATGTGTCCCCCCCCCTTTCCCTTCTGTCCTCCAGACTATACAGATTGAGTTCATGAAGTCTTTCCTGGTAAGTTTTATGCTTAAGACCTTCCACCATTTTTGTAGCCCATCTTTGGACCCGTTCAATTGTATCAATATCTTTTAGTAGGTGAGGTCTCCAGAACTGAACACAGTATTTATTTATTTATTTATTTTTATTTATTTATTGGACTTGTAAGCCGCCCCTCTCCGCAGACTCGGGGCGGCTAACAACAGTGACAAAAAACAGCATGTAACAATCCAATACTAAACAACTAAAAAAACCCCTTATAATAAAACCAAACATATATACAAACATACCATGCGTAAATTGTAAGGCCTAGGGGGAAAGAATATCTCAGCTCCCCCATGCCTGACGGCAGAGGTGGGTTTTAAGAAGCTTACGAAAGGCAAGGAGGGTCGGGGCAATTCTAATCTCTGGGGGGAGTTGGTTCCAAAGGGCCGGGGCCGCCACAGAGAAGGCTCTTCCCCTGGGTCCCGCCAAATGGCATTGTTTAGTTGACGGGACCCGGAGAAGGCCCACTCTGTGGGATCTAACTGGCCGCTGGGATTCGTGCAGCAGGAGGCGGTCTCTGAGATAATAAGTATTCCAAATGTGGTCTCACCAGCGCTCTATACAGCGGGATCACAATTCCCCTCTTCCTGCTTGTTATACCTCTAGCTATGCAGCCAAGCATCCTACTTGCTTTCCCTACCACCTGACTGCACTGTCCACCCATTTTGAGTCTGTCAGAAATCCCTACCCCTAAAGCCTTCTCTTCTGAAGTTTTTGCTAACACGGAAGTACCTGGGCTTTGTTTTTTTAGTTAAAAGCATTGCTTTCTCCTCAAAACGAAATAGTTGCCTTAAAAAAAAAAAAGCTACTGTATCCGAATAGCATAATTCTCTCCTAGAGGCATGCAGTGTTTGAGGAGTCACCCATTTCCCAGGTGGCACTGAGGTCTGAGGATGTAATGCCCAACTTTCATTTATAGAAGAAAACTGAACCCAAGTGATAGAAACATAGAAACATAGAAACATAGAAGTCTGACGGCAGAAAAAGACCTTCTGGTCCATCTAGTCTGCCCTTATACTATTTTCTGTATTTTATCTTAGGATGGATATATGTTTATCCCAGGCATGTTTAAATTCAGTTACTGTGGATTTATCTACCACATCTGCTGGAAGTTTGTTCCAAGGATCTACTACTCTTTCAGTAAAATAATATTTTCTCATGTTGCCTTTGATCTTTCCCCCAACTAACTTCAGATTGTTTCCCCTTGTTCTTGTGTTCACTTTCCTATTAAAAACACTTCCCTCCTGGACCTTATTTAACCCTTTGACATATTTAAATGTTTCGATCATGTCCCCCCTTTTCCTTCTGTCCTCCAGACTATACAGATTGAGTTCATTAAGTCTTTCCTGATACGTTTTATGCTTAAGACCTTCCACCATTCTTGTAGCCCGTCTTTGGACACGTTCAATTTTGTCAATATCTTTTTGTAGGTGAGGTCTCCAGAACTGAACACAGTATTCCAAATGTGGTCTCACCAGCACTCTATATAGTGGGATCATAATCTCCCACTATATGATAGAAAAAAGTCAAAGCGGACTCATGCTGCATCACTTTTAATATGCTTCTTTTCTTTGGAAGTTGTCACTGGGAATTAAATTGACACCTTGACCTTTCCAAGATGGCTAAACAACTGCTTTTAATGGAAGGTTTTAAAAGGGTATCATGTTCATTGAAGCCGTCTGCAATTTCAGCCTCAACCTGTTTAACACATTCTTGATGGCGAGTCTTCCCATAATGGTATTATTCACCGACAATAAAAAAAAGGACGATACGAATTAACTGTGATTAAAAAGAATTCAACACAACCATCGACAATAAAATAATCTATTAAGTCAAGGCAACAAAGCAGTAAACATGCAACATAATAGAACACAACACATTGATCATGCTGTTTCAGTTGGGTAGTGTTGTGGGTTAGCTCTGGCCCTGCTCCTGCCCCAAGGACTGTGGATGTGGGGGAGACATCCACATGCTGCAGGCCTGTTTTGCCCCCGGTGGAATCTGCTGATGAAGGCTCCTCTGACAAAGAAGACATGAGTGACAGGGAGGAGGAGAGTGTGGCAGACAGCTCAGAAGGAGATCAATTATCTAGCTCCTCCTTGGATTCAGAACACGAGTTAATGATACAGCCACGCATGTGGAGAGAAATGCATAGGAAGCAACAACTGAGAGATTATTATCAAAGAAAATGAGGCCACCTGTGGTTGGGTGGGACTGTGGTGATTAGTGAGGCTGCTATAAAGAGCAGCCTGTGGGTTTGGCCATTGTGGAGGATTATCTGATCGTTGTGTTTCCTGCCTGTCTTGCTGACTTCGACCTTTGTGTGTTGATTTCCCCCCGCTTTGAAACTAAACCAGAGCAGAGTGTGTTTCACTTTGTGAAAGAAGAAGGACTGTGAATTGTCTCATAGCTGCAAGCTAAGTTTCTAAGAACTGATAAGGGACTTGTACAAATTACCAGGTTGTTTGGAGATGAGTGCTCTTTGCTATACAAAAAGAGGGCTTAGTTTATTTGTATTTCCGTTATAAAGAACATTGTTTTGAATTTTCAAACGTGTCTGTGTGTCTGAAATTTGTACCTGTGAATTTTCAGGAGGATTCTACCAGAGAGCCCGACAGAACAGGTAGAAATTATATTCATAAAGAATTACAAAACTGTTTCTGTGTCTCACTTATTTTGGGCATTTTATGAGGAAGAATTCACTGGAGAAAGCAATTATGTTTGGAGGAGTTAGCAGAAACAGGAAATCAGGCCACCCAAGGACACGGTGGCTGGACACCATCAAAGTTGATGCCAGCTTAGGATAATTCTTTATGTGGTGTCTGGACATACCCAGTAAATCCATAATAGTTTGGATCCAGGTCTTAACCCTCAAGTAAGCTTTCTTTTCAGAGACCTTTGCCCCCTTCTTACTTCATTCCCATAATTTTATTTTAATGGCAAACCTATGGCCTAAAACTGACACATGGTGAAGGAGTTATGGCAACTGTTTATGCAGCCTCTGTGGGCATGCAAGCTGTCACTCAGCTCAGAGCCGGGGTGGCGCAGCAGGTAGAGTGCTGTACTGCAGGCCACTGAAGCTGACTGTAGATCTGCAGGTCAGCGGTTCAAATCTCATCACCGGCTCAAGGTTGACTCAGCCTTCCATCCTTACGAGGTGGGTAAAATAAGGACCCAGATTGTGGGGGCAATAGGCTGGCTCTGTTAAACAGTGCTATTGCTAACATGTTGTGAGCCTCCCTGAGTCTGAGGAGAAGGGCAGCATAAAAATTGAATAACTAACTAACTAACTAACTAACTAACTAACTAACTAACTAACTAACTAACTAACTAACTGCATGCATGCATGCATGCATAAATAAATAAAATAAAGCTCCACCATGCATAGGTGTGCAGCTCCCGCTAGCCAGCTGATTTGGGGGTCATAATCATAATCATAATTATAATCATTATCATAATTTATTAGATTTGTATGCTGCCTCTCTCCGAGGATTCAGAGCGGCTCACAACAGCAAAACACAACATACAAATCTAATGTTAAAAACAATTTAAAACCCTTCTTATAAAAAATAATCACACAACCTAATGAACCACACCTAAAAAACCATCGTAGTTAAAGGGTGTATCAGTTTCCCCATGCCCGGCGACATCGGTGGGTTTTTAGGAGCTTTCAAAATGCAAGGAGGATGAGGACAGTCCTAATCTCTGGGGGGAGTTGATTTCAGAGGACTGGGGCCCCCACAGAGAAGGCTCTTCCCCTGGGTCCCACCAGATGGCATTGTTTAGTCGGCGGGACCCGGAGAAGGCCAACTCTTGGTTTAGACAACTTACAACTCCGTCGTCTCCGTTCCGACTTAATTATAGTTCATAAAATCATATACCAAAATGTCCTACCTGTTAACGAGTACTTCACCTTCAACCGCAACAACACACGAGCACGAAATCGATTTAAACTAAATGTCAACCGCTCCAAACTTGACTGCAAAAAATACAACTTCAGCAACAATCAACGCCTGGAATGCACTACCTGATTCTGTGGTTTCTACTCCTAACCCCAAAACCTTTAACCTTAGACTATCTACAATTGACCTCTCTCCCTTTCTAAGAGGTCTGTAAGGGGCCTACTATGCCTACCGTCCCTGTCCTATTGTCTTCCTTTGTTACTTTTTATCATTACTTATCTAATGTTTAATTTGTACAGGGGAAGAGCCTTCTCTGTGGCGGCACCGGCCCTCTGGAACCAACTCCCCCCGGAGATTAGAACTGCCCCTACTCTTCCTGCCTTCCGTAAACTTCTTAAAACCCACCTTTGCCGTCAGGCATGGGGGAATTGAAACATCTCCCCCTGGGCACGTTTAATTTATATATGGTATGCTTGTGTGTGTGTCTGTTAGTATATGGGGTTTTTTAAATCTTTAAAATTTTAAATTGTTTGATTACTTATGATTTGTTTCTACATGTTGTGAGCCGCCCCGAGTCTTCGGAGAGGGGCGGCATACAAATCCAAGTAATAAATAAATAAATAAATAAATAAATAAATAAATAAATAAATAAATAAATAAATAAATAAATAAATATTATTATTATTATTATTATTATTATTATTATTATTATTATTATTATTATTATTAATTAGATTTGTATGCCGCCCCTCTCCATAGACTCAGGGCGGCTTACAGCAATGATAAAAAACAATATATAATGACAAATCTAATAGTTAGAATCTAAATAACAATAATACATTTAAAAAGTCTAAAAAACAAGAAACCCCAATATATGAAAACATACATACAGTCATATCATACACAAAAAAACTACATAGGCAGGGGGCGATGTTTCATTTCTCCCACGCTTGGCGACAGAGGTGGGTTTTAAAGAGTTTACGAAAGGCAAGGAGGGTGGGGGCAGTTCTAATCTCTGGAGGGAGCTGATTCCAGAGGGTCGGAGCTGCCACAGGGAAGGCTCTTCCCCTGGGTCCCGCCAAACGACATTGTTTAGTTGACGGGACCCGGAGGAGACCAACTCTGTGGGACCTAACCGGTCACTGGGATTCATGCGGCAGAAGGCGGTCTTGTAGATACCCTGGTCCGGTGCCATGAAGGGCTTTTTAGGTGATGACCAACACTTTGAATTGTGACAAAATTTTGTTTGACAAAATAAGTAAGTAAGTAAGTAAGTAAATAAATAAATAAATAAATAAATAAACTGAGCCAGGAAGAAGGAAAAATAGGACAGGATAGGGCAGGGGCTGGTTGGCCAGGCCTGAACTAGTCCAAGCCAGCAATAGCTCATCACTGTGGAAGTGTCTGTGCACATACTTTGGTATGCAAATGTTTGCATTTGTTAGGTAATGACTCCTTTTGTCACTTCTTTCCGACAGCATCTGTTGTTTTCCTGATGCAGGACAGACTGATGTGGGCGCCTTCCTTCGGCTGGTGCACAGGACCACGGAGAATTGATCAGAACACTATCTTTAAATGGCATTGAAAAACAGCCGCTTTAAAAGGAAGACATGCTGAGAAAATTAATCTTCTTCAAGTCTTCTTGATAAGAAGAAAATGCTGGTTGGAAGAGCTGTAGTTGTAGTTTGGAAGTCAGTTTGCGGAGAAAAATGTGTGTTCGTTCCTGCCGTGGCGAGAACCATTTTTTCTATTAAATCACGATGAAGCTCTAAATGAATACATTTTCTGGAGAAACATCTTTCACCAAAGGGTTGAATAGACTAAGAGTAGAAGATGCAAAATAAGGATTCTTGCGAACGTCATCCATCTTGCCCCCGAACAAGTCAATGATTATTTTAATAAGGGGCATATTGGAATGCCTATCTTTTCTTTACTCTACCTATATCAGTGATGGTGAACGTTTTTCCCCTCTTGTTGTGGTTAGCTTTGGCCCAGCTCCTGCCCGAAGGAATGTGCAGGCAGATGTGGGGGAGACATCCACATGCCGCAGGCCTGGTTTGCTCCCGATGGAATCTGCCGCAGAAGCCTCCTCTGACCAAGGAAGCATGAGTGACAGGGAAGAGGGGAGTTTGGCAGACAGCCCAGGAGGAGATCAATCATCTGTATCATCTTTGGATTCTGAACAAGAATTAATGACACATCCACGCATGCGTAGAGTGATGCATAGGAGACAACAACTGAAGGATTATTACAAGAGAAAATGAGGTCACCTGTGGTTGGGTGGGGCTCCAGTAATTAGGGCTGCTGCTATAAATAGCAGAGTGTGGGTTTGGCCGTTGTGAAAGAGTATCTGATCGCAGTTCTTCAGGAATCGTGTGTTGCTGTTTTTTGGACTTTGTTGATTTTTCACGCCTTTGAAAACAAAGCAGAGCAACATGTGTGTGTGTGTGTGTGTTTCACTTCGTTGGAAGAAGAAGGGGTGTGAAGTTTCTTCACAGCTGCTAGCTAAGTACTTAATGACTGCTTAAGGGAAATTGTACAGCCTACCCGGTTGTTTTGGGACGAGTGCTCTTTGCAATACAAAAAGAGTGCTTAGTTTATTTTGAATTTTGTGATAAAGAACATTGTTTTGAATTTTCAAAAGTGTGTGTGTCTGCAATTTGTATCTTTGAATTTTTCGGGAGGCTTCTACCAGAGAGCAGAACACCTCGGGCGCCAAAAGAGAATGTGCGTACATTATCGCGCATATGTGAGTGCCCACACCCATAATTCAATGCCTGGGGAGGGCGAAAACAGCTTCCCCCAACCCCCCTGGAGGCCCTCTGCAGGCCAGAAATGGCCTATTTCCCAACTTCTGGTGAGTCCAGTAGACTCGTTTTTTGCCCTCCCCAGGCTCCAAGGCTTTCCTGGAGTCAGGGGAGGGTAAAAACACCCTCCCCCATTTTCTGGTGGCTCTTTGGAAGCCAAAAATGCCTCCCAGAGCCTCTGTGCAAGCCAAAATCATCTGGTCGGCACACACATGCACGTTGGAGCTTAGCTGGGGTAATGGCTTGCGTGCCAGCAGATATACCTTACTCCGCCAGACTTGAAATTCTTGGTTTAGACAACTTACAACTTCGTCGTCTCCGTTCCGACTTAATTATAGTTCATAAAATCATATACCGAAATGTCCTACCTGTTAACGGCTACTTCACCTTCAACCGCAACAACACACGAGCACGAAATCGATTTAAACTAAATGTCAACCGCTCCAAACTTGACTGCAAAAAATACAACTTCAGCAACAGAGTAGTCAACACCTGGAATGCACTACCTGATTCTGTGGTTTCTACTCCTAACCCCAAAACCTTTAACCTTAGACTATCTACAATTGATCTCTCCTCCTTTCTAAGAGGTCTGTAAGGGGCGTGCATAAGCGCACCATTGTGCCTACCGTCCCTGTCCTATTTATCATTACTTATCTAATGTTTTATATGTACAAATTATCACCCTATAATTGTTTGACAAATAAATAAATAAATAAATACAAAATATATGGCTCCGCATGCCACCTGTGGCACCTGTGCCATAGGTTCACCATCACTGACCTATAGCATGAAGAGCTTTGAGACAGAAAGCCGCATCGAGTTTTTGGAGAAGGGCGGCATACAAATCTAATAAATAATAATAATAATCCAGATTTATTTATTTATTTATGTATGTATGTATGTATGTATGTATGTATTTATTTATTTATTTATTTATTTATTTACTTATTTATTTGATTTGTATGCCGCCCCTCTCTGTAGAATCGGGGCGGCTAACAACAATGATAAAAACAGCATGTAACAATCCAATACTAAAACAACTAAAAACCCTTATTATAAAACCAAACATACACACAAACATACCATGCATAAATTGTAATGGCCTAGGGGGAAGGAATATCTCAACTCCCCCTTGCCTGGCGGTATAAGTGAGTCTTGAATAGTTTACGAAAGACAGGGAGGGTGGGGGCAGTTCTAATCTCCGGGGGGGAGTTGATTCCAAAGGGCCAACACAAAGAAGGCTCTTTCCCTGGGGCCCACCAAACGACATTGTTTAGTCGACGGGACCCGGAGAAGGCCAACTCTGGGACCTTATCAGTCGCTGGGATTTGTGCGGTAGGAGGCGGCTCAGGAGGTAATCTGGTCCAATGTCTTCAAGTATTTATATAGATCTATATACTTATAATTCGTATTTATTCATGTTTACAATGCTCACAAATACAAATGGCCACTAAAATAAACTCAAGGTAGCTGAGAATTTGCAATTAATTACGGACCAGACATCAGCACTTCAAACAGTACTTAGTTTCCCTACTGGACTGTAAACACTCAGTTCTTTTCTTTAAAGAAAAAATCATGAAATTCAATTAATCCATAAGTCTGCTATCAGACTGATAGAGCAGTACAGGATTTTGTGCATGAACCTGCCTGTCTGTGTCACCGCAGACTCACAGAATATGTGAATCAGTTTGAAGTTTGTTTACCATCGAAATCATAGGGGAAAAAAATATAGGTTTGCAAAGATATTTTCAACAATGTTGTATCTCAGAATGTTATCAAATGTTTCTTCTGTCAAAGTAGAACTGTCTGCTCCATGGTTTTTAATATGCATTTGGTATTAAGAGTCAGTTTCCCCCAGGTAAAACCACCTATTTGCTTAAAATTTCCATCAGGTTCCGCTCCTGATATCCCTCCTTCCTTATAAGAGATTAGGTAGAATTTCTTTTAAAACTGCCCAAAACATTAATTTGTTACTTGCTTATCATTCTAAGTGCAAATTAAAACATTTTTAAAATTTGTATTGGCCTTTGATGAGCTAAGACGAGTTGTTTGCTGCCAACTGTGTGTGTTATGCACAGGTGGGAGTGGCTTGATAATCCTCACACTGTAGAAAACTTCAAGGAGATGCTTTGCTTTCATGAACATTTGTGAAAAGCACCCAAACCATTTGAAGCTGCTTTCTAGTGCAACACATATGCCTATTTCTAAAATTGAACTTGAATTTATGCACTGTATATTCCTGGAAGATTATTCATACAAAACTTTTGCCAGACCCATCCTAGACTACTGCTCATCTGTCTGGAACCCATACCACATCTCAGACATCAACACCCTTGAAAATGTCCAAAGATATTTCACCGGAAGAGCCCTTCACTCCTCCACTCGAAACAGAATACCCTATAAGAATAGACTTTCAATCCTGGGCCTAGAAAGCCTAGAACTACGATTTGAGTATTGCCCACAAGATCATATGCTGCAACGTCCTACCGGTCAATGACTACTTCAGCTTCAACCGCAACCACACAAGAGCACGCAACAGATTCAAACTTAATACGAACCGCTCCACACTTGACTGTAAAAAATATGATTTCAACAATCGAGCTATCGAAGCGTGGAACTCATTACCGGACTCAATTGTGTCAACCCCTAACCCCCAACACTTCTCCCTTAGACTCTCCACGATTGACCTCTCCAGGTTCCTAAGAGGCCAGTAAGGGGCGTACATAATAAGTGCACTGGTGTGCCTTTCGTCCCCTGTCCAATTGTCTTTCCTCTCTTTCACCTATCATATATATTTTCTTCCTTTCATATATCCTCTCCTCTAAGTTCACTTTTACCCTTATATATATTACCACATGTCTATTTTCTTCCTAAGTATTTGTGTATTGGACAAATGAATAAATAAATAAATAAAAATAAATACTTTTCCAGGCAATTACAAGAAGTCCTAAAAGAATAAGATCACACTTGGCTACAGGAACCAGTGGTCAAGGCCTTAGGTAAAGATAAATAGAATAGATTTCTTTATTGGCCAAGTGTGATTGGACACACAAGGAATTTGTCTTGGTGCATATGCTCTCAGTGTAAATAAAAGAAAAAGATACACTTGTCAAGAATCATGTGGTACAACACTTAATGCTTGTCATGGGGTCAAATAAGCAATGAAGAAACAATCAATATTAATAAAAATCTTAGGATACAAGCAATAGTCCTAAGTGGGAGGAAAGGATGATAGGAATGATCAGAAAAACTAATAGAAATAGAAGTGCAGATTTAGTAAATAGAATAGAATGGAATAGAATAGAATAGAATAGAATTCTTTATTGGCCAAGTGTGTGTGGACACACAAGGAATTTATCCTTGGTGCATATGCTCTCAGAATACATAAAATAAAAGATACATTTGTCAAGAATCATGTGGTACAACACTTAATGATTGTCATAGGAGTCAAATAAGCAATGAAGAAACAATCAATATTAATAAAAATCTTAGGATGCAAGCAACAAGTTACAGTCATACAGTCTTAAGTGGGAGGAAAACTACGACTAAAATCCCATTACCTTAAAACACAATCAATATTCCACAATCATATCCATACATAACATTTAATGGTCAAAAGTGGGGAGCAAGTACTAGGTGCCCCATGCCTGGCGACATAGATGGGTCTTAAGGACCTTGTGAAAGGTGAGGAGGGTGGGGGCAGTTCCAATCTCTGGAGGGAGCTGATTCCAGAGGGCCAGGGCTGCCACAGAGAAGGCTCTTCCCCTAGGTCCCACCGGACGACATTGTCCTGGAGAAGGCCAACTCTGTGGGACCTGATCGGCTACTGGGATTCATGCAGCAGAAGGCAGTCCTGTAAGTAATCTGATCCGATGCTATGTAGGGCTTTATAGGTCATTACCAACGCTTTGAATTGTGTCCAGAAACCAATTGGCATCCACGGCTCTACATGCCGTGCCATAGGTTCGCCATCACTGTGCTGGGTAGGCAGGAGCTGGGGCAGCTAACGGGAGCTCACTCCATTGCATGGCACTCGAGTCTTGAATCTGGGCTGTCAACTTTCCAGCTGACAAGCTCAGCATCTTTAACCGATAAAGTCATCACGCCCTCTTGGTCAAGGCCTTAAGAGTAATGTAAAAAACTACAGAAAGGTGGAGGTATTGTTTCTTCACCCAGAACATCACACTGTATCCGTGATGTGAATTTATCCAGGTGAAATGCAGCTCTCTCACATTGTGCTTGTATGTATACATAAAGGCAGGGTTTTTTTTTTAATCCTACTGTTTCGATAAAATGATTGAGTATAATGTCTTTAGCATGTAAGAAAAATGAACTTGGCTGCACAGCTGCTCCTGCCAACAGTTGCCATATTTTAAAAAACTATATCTTTTTTTAAAAAAAAATTAATTTTATTTGCATATATAAACAATACAAACATACACATTTAAAAGTTACAAAGAATAAAAATAAAAAGCGGGCGAGTGTGTATAACGGTATTGTTGTGGTTCAGCCTGAGGCTGCTCAGGGACCAGCTGTGTCTCTGCTGGCTCCATGCCCGGAGGAGGATGACAGCGAAGAGGAGGGGGCTGAGCAGTCGGACGGGGGAGGGGACAGCCAGGAATGGGATGAGGAGGAACAGCATGAGAGCCCCGGGGGAAGGGGGGGGGCTCTCCCCAGCCAGTAGCTTGGAATCATTAGGGGATGACGCACAAGCTGTCATTGACATGCGACAGAGACGTTCAGAGCAAAGAAAGGAGCAGTTAAAGAAATATTATCACCATTGAATTAGAAACAGCTGGGTTTGGGTGTGGTCCTCATCAGCAGGGTTTAAAAGGCAGGCAAGCCCTTGAAGCCATGTGGAGTGTTATCAATTGGAGTTACGGTGTCCTGCTTTGTTCTCGGCGTCTCTGTTCCTGGCTTGTGGCCCAGCAGTTTGGAAGACCCGTGGGAAGTGTAGGTCTGCTATCTACAGCCTCGGCTTGGCAGCAAGAATCCTGTATTGCTGCATGGACTTTTGCCTTCGTGGATATATCTGAAGATACAGCATTTTCCTGTTTGTAAGGACATTTTCTGTTACCTGTTTCTTGAATTTTATAAACTGCCTTTGCCTTTTACCGGTGTGTTTGGCTTCTCTTTTTGGGTTGGTATTGGCTTCCGGAGTGACCCAGACAGAACAGGTATTAACTATGTACATTTTCTATTGCCTATTTTAAATAATAATTAATAATTACTGATCGACAAGAAAAAAAATGAAAAGTGGTAATCTTAATTAGTATAAATATCTTAATTTTCCGAATTTCCATTATACATTATCGCCAGGTAATTTTGCCCTATTTCTTTGAAAACCATTTATCTATTCTCACTAGTGTTACATGTTCTCAGGTAGGCCCTTGAACCTCTAGTTCTTCCCAGGGGCTACATCTTTTCTCTGCCAGCCACAAGATAGGAAGTTGGATACGTGCCACAATCAGAGATGTAGAAAGTTAGATAGGATGTTCAGAAGCAAAGAGTCCTACAGCTGTAAAGTAATCAAAGCTTGTCATGGGTCCAGGCCAGGAATCTGATAAACAAATGACAAATCCAAGAGACACAGCGAGGTGGAGTCATGGTCCAACAAGATAAACGTGGCAGAGCTGAGGCTTGAAAAGTTGTTGTGAGTGAGGCTAATAAATAAGTCTCACCGAGCTTCCAGATGCACAGCGGAGGTATGCTACTCATTAGAGGTTTCTCTCCTGCCAGCCTTCTTGGCCAAACTATCTGACCCACGGAGCTCAATTCTCTATGGCTGTATTTTTAAAGCATGTCTATGCTTGGGTGGAGAATCTCACACTCTGAGAGGCAAACAGTGGGTGCAAGCAAGAACTTCTGCGACTTGCTGGACCTTTCTCAAGAAGAGTAGAGTTACTGGTTTCAAAGTTGCTGGAACAAGCCTTTCGGGAAATATTACAAGCTCCTGGATCTATTTTCTGATAGAAACATAGAAGATTGACGGCAGAAAAAGACCTCATGGCCCATCTAGTCTGCCCTTGTATTTTATCTTAGGATGGATATATGTTTATCCCAGGCATGTTTAAATTCAGTTACTGTGGATTTACCAACCACGTCTGCTGGAAGTTTTTCCAGGCATCTACTACTCTTTGAGTAAAATAATATTTTCTCACATTGCTTCTGATCTTTCCCGCAACTAACCTCAGATTGTGCCCCCTTGTTCTTGTGTTCACCTTCCTATTAAAAACACTTCTTTCCTGAACCTTATTCAATCCTTTAACATATTTAAATGTTTCGAACATGTCCCCTCTTTCCCATCTGTCCTCCAGACTATACAGATTGAGTTCATGAAGTCTTTCCTTTTTCGTCACCAGAAAAATGACTCACCAGGACTGCGAATACATTATTATGATTTATTCGATGTGTATGACTTCACAGCTCATTTAGGAACTTGGGAGGTTCACAATAGATGCAATCACCACTTCCATTGAGGTACTAGAATGGAAACTGAGGTGTAGTGATTGTCCACTCCACTTCCGTTGCTGCATTATTCATATTGAAAGCCTCATTTAATGGGGGTTGGACCCATAATGTTCCTCTTTATGGGGCTAGGTATAATGCTGTGTTATCCTGGAAGGAAGACATAATGTGACTAAGGAATTCAGTTGTGGGTCCATTCAGATGGACTAGTACAGTGATGGCGAACCTTTTTTTCTTTGGGTGCTGAAAGAGTCTGCGCATGCATTATTGTAATTTGTAATTTTGTAATTTATTTATTTTGTCAAAACAATTATAGGGTGATAATTTGTACAAATTAAACATTAGATAAGTAATGATAAAAAAGTAACAAAAGAAGACAATAGGACAGGGACGGTAGACACAGTGGCGCGTTTATGCACGCCCCTTGTGCATGCATGAGTGCCCACAGCCATAATTCAGTGCCCAGGGAGGGCAAAAACAACTTCCCCTATCCCCTGGAGGCCCTCTGGAGGCTGGAAATGGCCTGTTTCCCAACTTCTGGTGGGCCCAGTAGGCTCGTGTTTTGCCCTCCCCAGGCTTCAAAGGCTTCCCTGGAGCCGGGGGAGGGTAAAAATGCCCTCCCCCATTCCAGAGGTTCTCTGGAAGCCAAAAATGCCCTCCCAGAGCCTCTGTGTGAGCCAGAAATCAGCTGGCCGGCACACACATGCACATTAGAGCTGAGCTAGGGCTCCGGGACCGCCTTCTGCAGCACGAATCCCAGCGACCAGTTAGGTCCCACAGAGTTGGCCTTCTCTGGGTCCCGTTGACTAAACAATGTCATCTGGCGGGACCCAGGGGAAGAGCCTTCTCTGTGGCGGCCCTGACTCTCTGGAACCAACTCCCCCCAGATATCAGAGTTGCGCCCACCCTCCTTGCCTTTTGCAAGCTCCTTAAAACCCACCTCTGTCGTCAGGCATGGGGGAATTGAAATTTTCCCTTCCCCCTAGGCTTATAGAATTTATACATGGTATGTTTCTATGTATGATTGGTTCTTTAAATTTTTTAGATTATTTTTAATATTAGATTTG
The DNA here is from genome assembly GCF_031021105.1 of Erythrolamprus reginae. Taxonomy (NCBI): domain Eukaryota; kingdom Metazoa; phylum Chordata; class Lepidosauria; order Squamata; family Dipsadidae; genus Erythrolamprus; species Erythrolamprus reginae. The sequence goes on from NC_091954.1 coordinate 102,666,088, forward strand.
TTTACATTGTCTTTTTTATTGTTATTAGCTGCCCCGAGTCTGCGGAGAGGGGCGGCATACAAATCTAATAAATAAACAAACAAACAAACAAACAACTAAATACATAAATAAATGGCTTGAGTGCCAGCAGATATGGCTCCACGTGCCACCTATGGCACCCGTGCCATAGGTTTGCTATCACTGGACTAGTATCTGGTGATACTAGACTAGCCTTGCAGAAGAGACCATTTGCACTGCCTCTTTAGAGCAAAAGAAGTCGTTGTTATAACCATCCAGCACTTTGGTTGTATTGTGATTGAACTACACATTTGTGAGTGAAACAAATACACCCATCTGTAGAAGAAAGTCCACAAGTGTAGAACAGAGACGGGTTCAAAGAGAGGCAGAGACCATTGTAGGAGCGAAAAAAACAACTTTATTTCCACAAGCGAATCAATCCCAAACTTATTTTCCAACCTGTTTTCTTATAGGAATCTTATCTCTATGCAACTTTTGCTATGTACATGCACAGTTTTTCATAATGTGGTAATTCATATAGTAGTACCTCTAGATACGAGCTGCTCCACATGCGAGTATTCCAAGTTACGAGCCAAGACGCGAGCAACATTTCTGTTCGACACCCAAGCTCAAATTTGGGATACGAGCCGAGCGTCCACTAGGTGGTGCAAGAATTCCATGTTTCCAGTTATCTCGGCGCGAAAAGCAAAATCTAAATGCATTCGTTCGAGATGCGAATTGATCGACATACGAGTTCGGCTCTGGCATGAATTAAACTCGTATGTCAAGGTACCACTGTACAATGAATAGTATAGCATTCATAATGGTGCGAATGCAAGGGCAAACGCTAGGGAACTTTTTGACAATAGGCAAAGAATGTGCTTTGATGGTGCCACACAGTCTCAAAAATGTGACTAACTAGGATGGCATTATATATTTCCACCTGTAGTTGCCACTACCAGTTCACCCAAACAGGTCCAAATTGGTTGAATACCATCTCTTCTTGTAGCCCTTCTGTATTCAGAGGTCGCCAGGTTAAGAAAGTTCTGCATTGGAATGAAAAAAAAATGAAAGAACAAAATAGACAGAGACGTGCAGAGTGTAACCGTAACTAAGCAGTTATCGTTCTTGTCCTTGTTCACGGCTTTTTGCTTCTGCCTCTGCATTTTTTTTTTCAAAAGATAAAGCTGGGGAAGAGAATGTCATCCCTTCTGTCTTTTTTGCCTTTTTAAAAGTTGCCAGTTTGACTGCTTTTGGAAAAAAAGAACACCCCAAAACACCATCATCAGAACTGCAGTATGACAGGAAATGCCAGGTTCTTTGTAGGGCTGGGACTGTGTTTTGTGCAAAAGCACTTAAAGTGTAAGACCTGGATGTCAGCTCAAAGAGATGCGTTTGGCAGGGAGCAAGGGAAGAGATATCAATAAAGCAGGTCTTCACTGCACCTGCCAAAGCTACTGTCGCAAAGGCCAAGCTCTTGCCAGGGAAAGTGTTCTGGCTTCAAAATGAAGCAACTCCTGGCCTTTGGCCCATGAGGTCTTGCTGCGTGTGTCCAATCCTCTTCTGAATATCTCTGGATGAGAACAGACGAGGCCTTGCCAGTGATGGCACCGGTGCTTTGGCCACACCGTTCTCTCAGTGTCCTTTTTTTTACTTTGCTGTGCTGCTACACTTTGCTATTTGTTATTTGGCTTTATTTTCATGCTTCTTCATATCATGATGGGCTCCTATAGGTATGGTCAGGTATGCAGAACTGGTAGAAACATTTTGGTCAGGTTCACAGTACAGGTAGAAAAAGGTTGAATTTTTTTCTTTTTTTCCCTTCTGGGCTCTGGGTATGTTTTCCCTATCGCAGTAAATGAGGTTGAATGTGTATAATTTTAGAAGAGTTTTGTGTGTGTGTGTGTGTGTACACACACAATTTATGTAGTAGATAATGTATATTTTTCTGTGCCTGTGTATATTATGTATTTACACATATGGCATGTATACACAGAATTAAATAGTATATTTTGGATGTTCAGTAATAGTAAATAAATAGGGAAATTGTATCTCTTTGAAGTAGGAGAGGCCAGGCACCCTAACCCTAACCCAAACCGTTGACGTCAGTGATGTCAAGTTGGCCACCTTTAAGCCAGTCACATGACCTTCAAGCCACCCTGGTCACATGATCATCAAGCCATTCCCACCTGGTCACATGACTGGCAAGACACACCCACAAAATAAGCCACACCCACAGTGTGGTAGTAAATTTTTTTTGCAGCCCTTCACTGCCCAGTCAGACTCATGGGCTCTCAAATTCAGATTTCCAAAGTCCGGATTCTTTTCCAGGCAATTGCAAAATTTCCAATGTTGGCAATAGAGATGATTGTTTGATAATAGTAAGTACAGAGGTACCTCTACTTACAAACTTAATTCATTCCATAACCAGGTTCTTAAGTAGAAACGTTTGTAAGAAGGAGCAAGTTTACCCATAGGAATCAATGTAAAAGCAAATAATGCTTGTGTAATTGGGGAAACCACATGGAGGGTGGAGGCCCTGTTTCCTCCCAGGAGATTCCTAGAGAGGCCCGACGGAGGCTTCTCTCTGCCTTTTCCGGCCGTGTTTCCTCCCAGGAGATTCCTAGAGAGGCCCCATGGAGGCTTCTCTCTGCCTTTTCCGCTTACAGTTTTGGAGGCTCAGATTTTTAAGTGGAAAATGGTTCTTGAGAAGAAGCAAAAATATCTTGAACATCCAGTTCTTATCTAGAAAAGGCGTTTGTAGGTAGAGGTACCACTGTATATCGTTTTGAGGGAAAGAGACAGAGGCAGCAGCCATGCATGAGATATAATTTTCCCAGTTTGCATCAACCCAAAAGAACCTCAACTCTTCCACAAAAATGAAATTAGTTCCTCTATGCCTTGGAAATGAAAAGGCAGCCCACCATTGTTCTAGGAATGGGAAACTGTTTGAACAAGTCATATATTTAAACAACTGATATCGTCTTCTCTCATTCACTGGCCTAAGTGCTAAAGCCCACTGCAACAATATCGCCAAAAAGGCTTCTAGAGTTGGTAACCTGATCCTACGCAGCTTCTGCTCCGGCAATCTCACACTACTCACCAGAACCTTCAAAACCTTTGCCAGACCAATCCTTGAATACAGTTCATCTGTCTGGAACCCATACCACATCTTGGACATCAACACCCTAGAAAATGTCCTAAGATACTTCACCAGAAGAGCCCTTCACTCGTCCACTCAAAACAGAATGCCCTATGAAAGCAGACTATCAATCCTAGGTCTTGAAAGCTTAGAACTACGATGCCTAAAACACGATCTAAGTATTGCCCACAAAATCATATGCTGCAATGTCCTGCCTGTCAATGACTACTTCAGCTTCAACCGCAACAACACAAGAGCACGCAACAAATTCAAACTTAATATTAGTCGCTCCAAGCTTGACTGTGAAAAATATGACTTTAGCAATCGAGTTGTCGAAGCGTGGAACTCATTACCGGACTCAGTAGTGTCAACCTCTAACCCCCGACATTTCTCCCTTAGACTCTCCACGATTGACCTCTCCAGGTTCCTAAGAGGTCAGTAAGGGGCATACATAAGTGCACTAGTGTGCCTTTCATCCCCTGTCCAATTGTCTCTCCTATATCTCATATCTCATATATCTTTTCTTCCTTTCGTATATCTTCTCCTCTATTTTTATATCTTTCCTTTATATATAATACCTCATGTCTATCCTCTTCAATATGTATTGGGTATTGGACAAAATAAATAAATAAATAAAAATAAAAATAAGAAGCCAGTTTCTATCTCCTCACTGTCAAGCAATGCACGAACCCTGCCTGGTTCATAGAGTCATATCCCTGCCTCTTTGTATGTACAACACACCACAGAAAAAAGAGGTGAGGCTTTTATCAGGTTGCTGCAGGGGCCTTCTTGGCTTGGACTCCCTCTGCGGACACACTATCCTATTTCAGAACAGGATAAAGATTTCTTCTCTCAGCCAGCCTTTTTGAGTTCTATTTGTAAGACATTTTTATTGATCAGTTCTTAATATTGCACTGTGTTTCTCCAAAAATAAGATTTTTTTGAATGCTGAAATAAGCCCTTGGCCTTATTGCCATGCACCCAAAAGCCTGATTGAGCTTATTATTAGGGGATGTCTTATTTTGGGGAAAACAAGGTACCATATTATTGTGGTTGGCTCTGGCCCAGCTCCTGCCCCAGGGAACGGGGAGGTGGATGCAGGGGAAACTTCAACATGTCACAGGCCTGTGTTATTGCCGACAGAGTCAGTTCAGAGTTTAGTTTCCTCGGACGAAGAAGAAGGTGGGAGTGACTTGGAAGAGGGGGGCTTGGCACACAGCCCAGGCAGTCAATCTCCATTATCTTCCATTGATTCGGATGAAGACGTCTTGGACCCACGCAAGCGCAGAATTATGTGTAGAAGAGACCAAGTAAGGACATATTACAGGAGATAAGAGAGGCCACCTGTGTTTGGGTGGGGCTCCAGTAATTAGGGCTGCTGCTATAAATAGCAGCGTGTGGGTTTGGCCGTTGTGGAAGAGTATCTGATCTCAGTTCTTCAGGAATCATGTGTTGCTGTTTTCTGGACTTTGTTTGTTGATTTTTCACGCCTTTGAAATCAAAGAAGAGCAACGTGTGTGTGTGTCCCACTTTGTTGGAAGAAGAAGGGGTGTGATGTTTCTTCACAGCTGCTAGCTAAGTACTTAATGACTGCTTAAGGGAAATTGTACAGACTACCCGGTTGTTTTGGGAAGAGTGCTCTTTGCAATACAAAAAGAGTGCTTAGTTTATTTTGACTTTTGTGATAAAGAACACTGTTTTGAATTTTCAAACGTGTGTGTATCTGAAATTTGTACCCTTGAATTTTCAGGAGGCTCCTACCAGAGAGCCTGGCAGAACACCACATGTTTTGGAGTATAAGACGCACTGGAGTATAAGACACACCTTAGCTTTTGGGGAGGAAAGCAGGGAAAAGAATCTGCTTACAAGATATTCATCTGGCTGCCATCCTTAGTCTGTTGAGCTCCAGCACATTATTTTATCCCCTGGTTAGGGCTTAAAAAAAACTCGTATTCAGAGAGAGTAACAATGAAAGAGTTTGCAAGCCAATAAGAACTGGGAACATCATTAGCACCTGGTTAGGACTAGAAAGAAATATTTGGAGCAAGTAGAGCAGAGAGTAACAATGAAAGAGCTTGCAAGCGGATAAGAGCTGGGAACATCATTAGCACTGGGTTAGGGCTGGAAAGAAACATTTGGAGCAAGTTAGAGCAATGAAAAAAACCCTGCCTCCCAAACTGGAAATTATACTACCACGCCACTGCCTTGACATGGATAAAAGAATGGTTGACCTTAGAAAATCAAAGGATGCTTAACTTAGAAGGCCACGACCTGATGGTTGGCTGGCATGCATTTATATGGTATGATAAATTAAAAACACATTCATATTTTAAAAATCACATTATTAGGAAAGCATTGATAGAAGTATGGAATGAAATAAAGAAGAACCAATTTTTGGTAATGCCAGAATGGGTTTCACCCCTTGAAGCCATTACGCACCCGAATTTTAAAGAAAAAGGTAAGAATTGGAAACATAGGGATTTGCTAGATAATCAATTTAAATTAAGAACAAAACAAGAATTATATGACCTAGGTATTGATTTAGATTGGTGGCAGTATATGCAGATCAGTTCTAGATACCAAAAAAACACAAAGACTTATATTTAAAAAAAAGAAAATAATGTATTGAGTAAATTATTATTTCAAAATCAAGTAAAAATAATCGGAAGTGTGTATAAATACTTATTAAATTATAGAACTATAGGTTGGATATTGAAAGATAATATGATTAGTTGGTGCAAAATTTAGGCAAAGAGATAAATTTAGACACATGGGAAAAGATATGGATGTACAATTGGAAGATAACAAAATCAATTTCCTTTAAAGAAAATCAAATTAAGATGTTTTACAGATGGCACCTTCCACCATATAGAATTTCTAATATGTTTCCGTCTGTATCGCCTATTTGTTGGAAATGTAAAAAAGAAATTGGTACATATTATCACGCGTGGTGGACATGTTCCGAGACAAAAATATTTTGGAATAAAGTAGAGAATTGGATAAATGAAATAACAAAAGAGCAGATTAAAAAATCTCCTGAATTTTTTTAATTGGGTATTTCAAACACAAAGTATAAAAAAGAAATTTATTATTTAATAATACATATACTGGTTGTGGCAAGAATAGTATTTGCACAGAAATGGAAAGAAAAGACAATATCAAAAGACACTGAAGTATTTAAAAAAATTATAGAATGTGCAGAACTAGATATGATGACTAAACGTTTAAATAATCAAACTGAAACAGAATTTTATAAAATATGGAATAAAGTATATGACTGGTGGAATTTTAAAAATGGTATTGATAGTTAACTATAAGATAGAATGAATTAATATATAGTATAACTAATTTAGAAGTGTATTTTCCCCCCTCTTTTTTCTCTGTACTACTAATAACTTCTTTTTTTCTGTTTAAGTATATAATATGTTAAAATATAAAGAAATTTGAACAATAAGTTCAATATTATAAAAATAGAGCTGAAATTCAATAAGAATGTAACTCACAGGTGTGGTATTTCTGCTTTGATCTGACTACAGTTAGGTTTTTTATATTTCTGTAATAGTTAGACGTCTACCATGAGCGGAGCAATAGTAGCTCCTTAAATGTTTAATGTTGTGTGTTTTTGTCTGTCTTTTTTGAAAATCAATAAAAATATTCTTTTTAAAAAATAAAAAAACCCTGCAAAGACTTAGGGCTTCAAAAACATTCTTCCTGAAGAGTAACAATGAAAGAACCTGCAAGGTAAGAGCTGAGAAGATGGTTAGCACCTAGTTAGGGCTTGGGTAAAAAAGCTTCTATAATAGCTACATTTAAGAGTATAAAATGCACCTGAATTTTCAGCCTCTTTTAGGGAGGAAAAGTGCATCTTATACTCCTAAAGATATACTAGTTTATTGGAAATTGTTAGGAAAGAGGGGGGAAATGCGGTCAGGGTTAGGGACGGAGTTTGTAAAATCTCTCATACAAACTCAAGCATGCGGCTCACTCAAGAGGCCACGGCTTGGCAATTAAACCAAGTTTGCTGGTTGATAGCCTGAATCAAATGTCTCAGTTGATACTGACATTTGACTTTGTCCCTGACGGGACTTCAGGCTTTAGATCCCTTCTGGCAACCATAACAGATGTTGTGTGGTGAAGGTGTCCCTTTCTCAGAGAACATCTGCCTGGTGCCATGTACTACGTACAGCTCTGTCAAGACATTAAAAAACGAAGCAATTTTGTTTTGGTTATAAATGGCATGAGATACAGTACATGCAAACAGATAATAGGCTTGGTGCAGCTTATTCCTTGCCCTGTTTAATTTGATATTAAATCCCATACATTTTTATGCCCCCTATAAATTTTATTATTTATTATTTTATTTTATTTTATTTATTTATTTATTTGGTCCAATACACAATGAGGGTTTTAGTGGGTATATATGTGTATATATATATATATATATATATATATATATATATATATATATATATATATATATATATATTTGTTTTCGTAAATTTTCACGGGTATATGTATGTAGATTGTTCTGAGTTCGGGTTTTGCCCTGTGTAATGTTTTGCATGTCTATGCGACGTTTCGGTAAAATCACATTTACCATCATCAGGCTGGAGTTCCAATCTCTGTGTTTTTGCAAATGAATATTAGCAACTGACATTCCTTCTTAGCATGTAGTGTGGGGGTGGAGATTTGCTTTGAATGTAGCAAATAGATTGGGTGACTATGCTTCCGTGATCTGATTGGTTGGTGTAATCATGGTTATAGAAGGAATGGTATGAAGATTATGAAGTGTTTTGTTTAAGTCTGATTTCCAAATATAAAATTCTAAAATCATAATAATTAAAGGATTGACATATTGATTATAATGAAGTTTTTATTTTGTTTAAGGCTGGTTTCCAAATCTCTGGCAGACGTGAGGTATCATCCCGTTTATTTAAACAAAAAGATCTTTTTTCAATTTCAATAGCTTCTAGAGAGATTCTTTTATATAAATTCTCTGTTTTGTGGAGTAATTTAGTTTTTTCAAAGTCAATTTCGTGCCCTGTTCTTTTAATGTGCTGGACAAGGGAGGAGGTCTTCTCCTGTTTCTTGACTGCATTCATATGTTCTGCCATGCGCTGGCTCACTCTTCGGTTAGTTTGTCCAATGTATGTGGCTGCACATGTTTTGCAAGGGATTTCATAGATACCTTGGTATTCTAATTGGATTTTATCTTTGGGGCTCCTTAGGATATTAGATATATATATATGACGGATATATATATATATATATGACGGATATATATATATGTTACAACAACACAAAGATTGGAACTTCAGCCTGATGATGGTGAATGTGATTTCGCCGAAACGTCGCATAGACATGCAAAACATTACACAGGGCAAAACCCGAACTCAGAACAATCTACATACATATACCCGTGAAAATTTACGAAAACAAATATATATATATATATATATATATATATATATATATATATGGGCTCTTAAGTCGAGCAGCTCTTATCTCGAATGACTTTTCCCCATAGGAATTAATGTAAATAATTTTAATTGGTTCCAGCCCTCAAAAAACTCACAAAGTTAGTCTAAATTATGCAGAAAGACATGTTTTTAATGAAGAAATGTACATGTACATATAAATGAATAATGAAGTTTCTTTCACTTAACTTGTAAACTTTCTTAAACTTTTAAATTTACATATGTTCAACTTCTCTGCCACCCAATCCTGTAGGACAGAGGTCCCCAACCCTTTTTGCACCAGGGACCGGCTTTAAGCGATCAAGAGAGGAATGGGTGAATGAATGGACGGAGGGTGGGAAGGAAGGAAGGAAAGAGGGAAGGGACAGGAACAGAGGAAAGGAAGCAAGGAAACTTATGAAAGGGGAGAGTAAGAGAGGAATGAGTGAAGGGAGGGAGGGAGGGAAGAAGGTGGGAAGGAGAAAGAAAAGAAGAAATAGAGGAAGGGAAGGTAAAAGAGAGAAAGAAAAAGAGCAAAGAAAGAAAGGGGGAAGGGACAGGAACAGAGGAAGGAAGCAAGGAAACTTATGAAAGGGGAGAGTAAGAGAGGAATGAGTGAAGGGAGGGAGGGAGGGAAGAAGATGGGAAGGAGAAAGAAAAGAAGAAATAGAGGAAGGGAAGGTAAAAGAGAGAAAGAAAAAGAGCAAGAAAGAAAGCTGCAAGCACCCCCCCGAGCCCCCCAGGCCGGCTGCAACCTTTTAAAACACGCGCGCCGCTTCGCAGCTGTCTCCTGAAGCCGAACGCGGAAGTTAGCGTTTGGCTTCAGGAGACAGCTCCTTGGCGCTTGTATCTCGAATTTGGGCTTGTAAGTAGAACAAAAATATCTCTCCCCTCCCAGCTCTTATCTCGAGTTGCTCTTAAGTAGAGCAGCTCTTATATCTCGGTCTTGGTATATTCGGTTTCTTCCCGTGTAGGATTTTGAAATTTCTGGCGACGTTTCGACGAGGTCTCACTTGTCATCTTCAGGCTGGTGTTTCTGTCCTTGTTCTAAGGCGAACACTCTCCAAGGACAGAAACACCAGCCTGAAGATGACAAGTGAGACCTCGCCGAAACGTCGCCAGAAATTTCAAAATCCTACACGGGAAGAAACCCGAATATAACAAGACCGTCATACCTGTACCCGTGAAAATCTACGAAAACAAATATATATATATATATATATATATATATATATATATATATATATATATATGTTAAATGTTTATAGCTGGAATTTTAAAATTAAGGGAGACCAGGATAGATCTATTTCGGCCTTATTAGGCCTCATCAGCTGGCCACACCCATTCTTTTACTGGGATTCGATCTGGGAAGCTTCTGCATTGTAAAGCAGAGAGCTAGCAATTAGACCCATCCGATCTGAATCCATCCAGCTTTGTACCAGGGAGGGGTATATGTTTTTTCTTATGTCGGATGACCCTGGTATATTTTTAAGGAACGTCACAGCTCCTCTTTTTTTTGCCTATAGGCCCAGCCTAGGGCCACTGCAAGGCAGTAATATATTTATAGCCGACAAACTATATTTTGTATGTGTTAAATGTTTATAGCTGGAATTTTAAAATTTTAAAATGAGGCCTAATAAGGCCGAAATAGATCTATCCTGGTCTCCCTTAATTTTAAAATTCCAGCTATAAACATTTAACACATACAAAATATAGTTTGTCGGCTATAAATATATTACTGCCTTGCAGTGGCCCTAGGCTGGGCCTATAGGCAAAAAAAAAGAGGAGCTGTGACGTTCCTTAAAAATATACCAGGGTCATCCGACATAAGAAAAAACATATATATATATATATATATATATATATATATATATATATATATACACATAGTAAAATACATGATGAAGGTTGTAGAGGAGATACTCATAGTAAAATATATCTAAGAAAGAATAGAAAAGAAGATATAGGAATAGAACATATCAATGAAAGAATAGAAGAAGAGATATAGGAATAGAAGAAAGGAATAGGAGATATAGGAGAGCAATAGGACAGGGGACGGAAGGCACTCTAGTGCACTTGTACTCACCCCTTACTGACCTCTTAGGAATCTGGATAGGTCAACTGTAGATAATCTAAGGGTAAAGTGTTGGGGGTTTGGGATGACATTATGAAGTCCGGTAATGAGTTCCATGCTTCGACCACTCGGTTACTGAAGTCGTATTTTTTACAGTGGAGTTTGTAGCGGTTAATATTAAGTTTAAATCTGTTGTGTGCTCTTGTGTTGTTGTGATTGAAGCTGAAGTAGTCGCTGACAGGCAGGACGTTGCAGCATATGATCTTGTGGGCAATACTTAGATCTTGTTTAAGGCGTCTTAGTTCTAGGCTTTCTTTTTCCTTGGCAGTTCAGAATTTTGCACTGACAGCTCATAACTGCAGACCCTGTCAGTGTTTGAAAGACAGAGGTTGAACTCGAACACTGTTGGGTATCATTTTGGACCCAGGAATGGAAGAGGAAAGCAGTCTTTTTGGCATAAGTAAATAGATGAGACGTTGGAAATTTAGCAAGGAAATTTAGATCTAAACTGCACCGGTTCTGCTTAAATTACACTATGAAATTGAGAAAGTCATCGCAAGTGCCTCTTGGGTTTAGTAATCCATAATCTACCCTGACTTTGCCATTAAACAGGAAGCAGCAGGTGCTTAAAAGAAAATAAGAAGTATTAAGTATGAGATTGTTATTAAAGACTAGATTAAACAGAGAAAATCAATTATTCATAACAGAGGTCAAATAATTTATGGCATCTATTTTATTTCAGTCGGCATTGCTTAATTAGTGTCCCAAAGTGATGTAATTTCATTTGCTCTTTCTTTGTGCAGTTTATTGTATTACTGAACTGTTGCTATGGATTTCTTGCTGTTTTAGAACCCAGCTTATTTTTGTAGTTGTTGTCCTGCAAGCTGCCAAAAGTATGCACATACTTCCATCTGTTCCGTGGAGCTTTTAAACATACAAAGTGCTATAAACTTTATCCTCTTTCATCATGCGTTTTCTACTGGCAGTACTTGATCGCAATCATTTTGTTTAGTGATCGTTCAGAGCTACAAGGCATTGGAAAAAGTGACTGTCCGTGCATTTACGACCAAGTCACATAATCAAAATTTGGGCCCTTTGCCTGTCGGCGACTACTTCAGCTTCAACCACAACAGCACAAGAGCACACAACAGATTTAAACTTAATATTAACCGCTCCAAACTTGACTGTAAAAAATATGACTTCAGTAACCGAGTTGTCGAAGCGTGGAACTCATTACCGGACTCCATAGTGTCATCCCCAAACCCCAACACAAAATGAACTAATTTTTCTTCTTCTTTTGAACAATAATAACAACCAAGAACCTTAATGCTCTCAAGCCCTTTCACAAGGTCGTTGGAGTCTTTGATTTTCCTCCCAAGAACAAGTAATCTTATGTAGATGTGTTTCCTACTACATTTGTCCTATCGTGGATCTTCACACTTCGTCATGCAGCAAAATTTTCTTGCAAGAGATTCTTGGTGTTTACATCTCTACGCTATGTCTCCATAGTGTCATCCCCAAACGCCAAACATTTTACCCTTAGATTATCTACGATTGACCTATCCAGATTCCTAAGAGGTCAGTAAGGGGCAAGTACAAGTGCACTAGAGTGCCTTCCGTCCCCTGTCCTATTGCTCTCCTATATCTCCTATACCTTTCCTCTATTCCTATATCTCTCTTCTATTCTTTCATTGATATGTCTATATCTTCTTTTCTATTATTTCTTAGATATATTTTACTATGTGTATCTCCTCTATAGCCATCATCATGTATTTTACTATGTGTATATAGATATACCCACCAAAACCCTCATTGTGTATTGGACAAAATAAATAAATAAATTACAGGAAAACAGAGTTGGAAGGGACCTTGGAGGTCTTGTACTCTAAACTCCTGATCCAGCAGGAAACCCTATATAAAAAAAAATCAGATAAATGGTTATCCATTCTCTTCTGAATATCTTCCAGCTTTGAAGCACCCACAACTTCGGGAGGCAAGTTGTTCCACTGATTAATTATTTTAGTTGTCAGGAAATTTCTCCTTAGTTCTAGGTTGCTTCTCTCGATTGGTTTCCACCTATTGCTTCTTGTCCTGCTTTCAGGTGCTTTTATTTATTTATTTATTAATTATTTATTTATTTTGTCCAATACACAATGAGGGTTTTAGTGGGTATATATCTATATACACATAGTAAAATGCATGATGAAGGTTATAGAGGAGATACTCATAGTAAAATATATCTAAGAGATAATAGAAAAGAAGATAAAGTAATAGAACATATCAATGAAAGAATAGAAGAAGAGATATAGGAATAGAAGAAAGGTATAGGAGATATAGGAGAGCAATAGGACAGGGGACCGAAGGCACTCTAGTGCACTTGTACTCGCCCCTTACTGACCTCTTAGGAATCTGGATAGGTCAACCGTAGATAATCTAAGGGTAAAGTGTTGGGGATTTGGGGATGACACTATGGAGTCCGGTAATGAGTTCCACGCTTTGACAACTTGGTTACTGAAGTCATATTTTTTACAGTCAAGTTTGGAGCAGTTAATATTAAGTTTAAATCTGTTGTGTGCTCTTGTGTTGTTGTGGTTGAAGCTGAAGTAGTCACCGACAGGCAGGACGTTGCAGCATATGATCTTGTGGGCAATACTTAGATCTTGTTTAAGGCATCTTAGTTTTAAACTTTCTAGGCCCAGGATTGAAAGTCTAGTCTCATAGGATATTCTATTTTGAGTGGTGGAGTGAAGGGCTCTTCTGGTGAAGTATCTTTGGACATTTTCAAGGGTGAGAATATTTATTTGGAGAATAGCTTCACTCCCTCTTCCTTGTGGCAACCCCTGAGACATCGGAACACTGCTATCATGTCACTATCATGTCTTTATTTTCATTAAACTAGACATGCCCAGTTCTTGCAACCATTCTTCATATGTTTTAGCCTCCAGTCCCCTAATCATCTTTGTTGCTCTTCTCCGCACCCTTTCTAAGGTTTCAATATCTTTTTTATAATAATTGGCATGTATTAAGTAGAATTAACACTCCATGTGATCTTGATTTTATTCCTCTGTTAATACATCCTAGAAGGCCCAGGACTGAAAGTCTAGTCTCGTAGGGTATTCTATTTCGAGTGGAGGAGTGAAGTGCTCTTCTGGTGAAGTATCTTTGGACATTTTCAAGGGTGTTAATGTCTGAGATGCGATATGGGTTTCAAACGGGTGAGCTGTATTCGAGGATGGGTCTGGCAAAAGTTTTGTAAGCTCTGGTAAGTAGTGTGAGATTGCCAGAGCAGAAGCTACATAGGATTAGGTTTACAACTCTTGAAGCCTTCTTGGCTATGTTGTTGCAGTGGGCTTTGGCACTTAAATCTTTTGTTATTAGTATACCGAGGTCTTTAACTGAGTGAGGATTATCTGTGATAATTTGATTATTGGAGTTCAGATTCTTTTTCCCAGTGTGTAGGACAGAGCATTTGCTAGTTGAGATTTGGAGTTGCCATGTTTTAGACCACTCAGAAACAGAGTTCAGGTCTTTTTGGAGAGTAGTTGTGTTATCAGTAGTGTTGAAGAGTTTTACATCGTCGGCGAAGAGGACACAGTTGCTTGTGATGTAATCGCAAAGGTCATTGATGTAGAGAATGAAGAGCGTTGGTCCCAGTACACTACCTTGGGGAACACCGCTTTTTACTGGGATGGGGGTGGATATGATGCTTCCTATTTTGACCACTTCTTGTCTTTTTGACAGGAATGCTGTAATCCAGCTGTGGAGGGATCCTGAGATGCCATAGGATTTGAGTTTTAGGGGTAGTTTGTCATGGACCACTGAATCAAAGGCTTTGCAGAAGTCGATATAAATTGCAGCTGTAGATTTTCCTTGATCTAGATGAGTTGTCCATATATTTTTGCAGTGGAGGAGCTGCAGGTTGCAGGATAGTTTTTTTCTGAAACCAAATTGTTTGTTAGAGAGCAAATTATTAGTTTGTAGATGGAGAGTATTTGATTTGTTTATAATTGATTCCATGACTTTGCATGGGACGCAGCATAGTGAAATTGGTCTGTAGTTATCGAAAAGAGAGGCGTCTCCTTTTTTGAAGATGGGGATGACCATTGCTTTCGACTATAGCTTAGGAAGTGTGCTGGTTCTGAAGGATTTTTCAAAAATTATGCTTAATGGTTCAGCTATGGCAGAAGAGAGCTTTTTTAGGAAGTAAGCACATAGACCATCTGGTCCGACTGATAGAGAAGGTTTAAGGTCATGTAATGCTTTTTCAACTCGGTCTTCAGTGAAGTCTACTTGGGTTAGGTCATTGAGGGAGTTTGAGATGCGATTGATGAAATTGGGGGATGAGTCATTGCTGTTAACAAAGACAGAGCCAAAGAAAGAGTTGAGGAGGTTTGCTTTGGATGAATCATCATGGTATTCTTTGTTGTTGGGTCATTTGAGAGGTGGGATAGGGCTAGAGTCTTTGAGTTCATTGCTGACAAAGTTGTAGAAAGCTGTATTAGATTTGATGCGCAGGTTTTCCTCTTGTTTGCTGTAGTAGTTAAGACATTCTGCTTTTATTTGATTGCAAATGCTTTTATATTGTCCTTTTTTGTTTTTCCTCCAGAGAGATTTTTTTCTTGTTTGTAATTTTCTTATTGAGATGGGGAGGTTATTTTTTGTTTTGTTTATGATACATGTTAGAGGTATATGAAGTCTGAAGATAATTTTCATTTCATTTTTAAATCTTTTTAAATCTTGTAAAAGAAAGAAGCAACTGGGAGATCTGGGAAGTTTAGAGTTTAGATTACTAAAGTTCGAAGGGACTCTGTAGGTCATCTAATCCAACCCCCTACCCAAGCAGGACAACCTTACACTTTGACTCTACCTAGGATCATACACACAAAAGTCAGAGAGTATGTCAGCATTTCTCAACCTTAGCAACTTTAAGCTGCATTGATTTCAACTCTCAGAATTCCCAAGCAGTCTTGTATCCAGATATCTAGACATAAAATGAGGCTTCCTGTTTCATTTGAGGAATTATATGGATCTGATGTCAGGCTGAATAAAAGAGAATGTTTCCCAAAAAGAAGGGACGATTTGGGTATTTTAAAGAAAAAAAAATTACATTTGCTATCAGCATCTTTATTTTTTAAAGAAAGACTTACTACTTCATTAAGATTTTCTGTGGTTAATAAACACATCAAAAGACTGTGGTTAGGATAACTTTATGTTGAAACTGAGAGCCCTCTTTTACATATTTCACAGAATTGTTGGGATAAATCACTGCAGGGGTGAAATTCAGGCGGTTCTGACAGGTTCTGGGGAACCTGTAGCAGAAATTTTAAGTAGTTTGGAGAACTGGCAAATACCAGCTCTGGCTGGCCCCAGAGTGGGTGGGAATGGAGATTTTTTCAGTATCCTTCCCTCAGAGTGGGTGGGAATGGAGATTTTTCAGTATCCTTCCCTCAGAGTGGGTGGGAATGGAGATTTTGCAGTATCTTTCCCTCAGAGTGGGGAGGGAATGGAGATTTTGCAGTACCCTTCCCTCAGAGTGGGTGGGAATGGAGATTTTTCAGTATCCTTCCCTCAGAGTGGATGGGAATGGAGATTTGGCAATATCCTTCCCTCAGAGTGGGTGGGAATGGAGATTTTGCAGTATCCTTCCCTCAGAGTGGGTGGGAATGGAGATTTTGCAGTATCCTTCCCTCAGAGTGGGGAGGGAATGGAGATTTTGCAGTATCCTTCCCTCAGAGTGGGGAGGGAATGGAGATTTTGCAATATCCTTCCCTCAGAGTGGGTGGGAATGGAGATTTTGCAATATCCTTCCCTCAGAGTGGGGAGGGAATGGAGATTTTGCAGTATCCTTCCCTCAGAATGGGTGGGAATGGAGAATTTGCAGTATCCTTCCCTCAGAGTGGGTGGGAATGGAGATTTTGCAATATCCTTCCCTCAGAGTGGATGGGAATGGAGATTTTGCAATATCCTTCCCTCAGAGTCGGGAGGGAATGGAGATTTTGCAGTATCCTTCCCTCAGAGTGGGTGGGAATGGAGAATTTGCAGTATCCTTCCCTCAGAGTGGGTGGGAATGGAGATTTTGCAATATCCTTCCCTCAGAGTGGGTGGGAATGGAGATTTTGCAATATCCTTCCTCAGAGTGGGTGGGAATGGAGATTTTGCAATATCCTTCCCTCAGAGTGGGGAGGGAATGGAGATTTTTCTGTATCCTTCCCCTGCCATACCCACCAAGCCATGCCCACAGAACTAGTGGGGAAAAATTTTGAATTTCACCCCTGGATCACTGATATCGCCCTGCTTCCTGTGTGATACCAAAGGTGCTTTAAAAGTGTTATCACCCACACTTTTTAGGAAAAGATATATAAATCACTGTCTAAATTGCCAGGTGACCCATCAGTTAATTATTCAGCATTTTATGTGAATTTTAAATTAATACAGAAAAGGAGATTGTCGGTGGTTCATTTAGCTACAAAGAAGAGGACCCACACTCATTTGAACAAAAGTGATATGCAGCATTAGTCTGCGGTTAAACAAAATGAAGATATTAAAAAAGTATAATATTTTCTTTTCATTTATTACACACTTTGAGGTGCCAACTAATTTTCTACTTAATTTAATTCTCAGGATATATGGCAGAGAGGGAATAGCTCCTGGCTCTGTCAACTGGCATTCCCTCGCTGACAGGACCTGTAAAATGCCCAGTCTGCTGAATTGAATTGGATGGTTGGGAATAACGGGAAGAAGACAGTGGGCCCACATCAACAAAATGATGTTCAACATCGACAAGAGCAAAGTCCTTCACCTAGGTAAAAAAAAACCTGGACACACATACAACCTGGGAGAAACCCCTCTCAGCAGTAGCGACGACGAAAGAGACCTCGGAGTCTTTGTGGATAATCAACTTAACATGAGCCAACAATGTGCAGCAGCAGCCAAAAAAGCCAATACAATCCTAAGCTGCATCAACAGGGGAATACACTCCAAGACCAGGGAAGTCTTAATACCACTCTACTATGCCCTGGTCAGACCATACCTGGAGTACTGTGTTCAGTTCTGGTCACCACACTTCAAAAAGGACATTGAAACTCTGGAGAAGGTGCAGAAAAGAGCAACCAAAATGATCAGGGGACTAGAAACCAAGACTTACGAAGAGAGACAGCGGGAACTGGGCATGGATAGCCTAGAGAAAAGAAGGACCAGAGCTGACATGATAGCAGTCTACAAGTATACGAGGGGATGTCACAGAGAGGAAGGGATCACTTTATTCTCCAGGGCACTGGAGGGCCGGACGAGGAACAACGGCTGGAAGCTGACCAAGGAGAGATTCAACTTAGAAATAAGGAAGAACTT
Organism: Erythrolamprus reginae; assembly: GCF_031021105.1. Lineage (NCBI taxonomy): Eukaryota > Metazoa > Chordata > Lepidosauria > Squamata > Dipsadidae > Erythrolamprus > Erythrolamprus reginae. Next base: position 102,684,104 of record NC_091954.1, read on the forward strand.
CCTGATGGTCAGAACGATCAACCAGTGGAACAACCTACCAGCGGACGTTGTGAACTCCAATACTCTGGACATTTTAAAGAGGAAATTGGACTGCCATTTGGCTGGGATGCTATAGGGTTCCTGCTTAGGCAGGGGGTTGGACTTGATGACACGCATGGTCCCTTCCAACTCTAACAATAAATAAATGAATGAATGAATGAATGAATGAATGAATGAATGAATGAACAAACAAACAAACAAACAAAAAACAAACAAAAAACAAACAAACAAACAATCTTTTAGGTTAAAAAAATAATGATGATGGCTTCTTCTATCAAATTATCTCCCTTTCCTAGCTGAGGGAGCCAGAGTTGTCTGAAGACATTTCTGTATTCATGTGGTCACCATGACTATATGTTTAGGCCAGCAAAGGGCTCCACTTACTTTTCCCTATCAGTACAGGATCCTGAGGCCAGTATGGGTGCGCTCGTGACCAACATGTGTACATGCACAGTAATGGGCAGCCAAAATTTTTACTGCCACACTGTGAGTGTGGCTTATTTTGTGGGTGTGGCTTGCTGGCCATGTGACCAGGTGGGAGTGGCTTGAAAGATCTTTTTTTTTTAATTTAATTTTTAAATTTTTTAATAATGAACAAACAGAACAAGACATGCAGACAAACTTTCAGATATTAAAAAAACACAAAGTGAATTAGCTTGATACTTTACAATTCTGTTTCCATTGATTCATTCTTTTTCTTAAACGTTAGTTCAATTCTTTTTTCTTTTCTATCCAACTATATAATTTCCCCCAAACTGTGTAGTAGTCTTTATTTTGTTTATTCTGTAATTTGTATGTTAATTTGCTTAATTTAGCACAATCTAGCATTCTCCTAGATCATCATCTTTCAAGTGAACTGTTAAGTCCTCGACTTACAACCTCACCAGTGTCGCTCGCTGTGGTGCCAATTTGTTTCGCGATTCCCACCCTCTATTTCCTGGGTTGCCCCCCCGCCTCAGGCTGGGTAGCTAGGCAAACAGGTGCAGATCAGTTGTTGAGAAAAGAGGGGGGAAGAAAAGGACCCACCACAAACTGGACACACTTGAAGCACAACCCTAAGATGTGCAAAGGCCTTAAGGGCCACAGCTGCCATTTTTTTAAGATGAAGGATGTTTCTGAGGGTACCAGGAGAAGGTGAAATATCTTCTGCTTACTTTGATTCCCATACAAATTTAAGATGTGTGGACTTCAACTCCCAGAATTTACTCTACCCTCCACATCGGCAAAAAGAATCCAAACCTCATATATAAACTGAATAAACAAAATCTCACAGCCAAATCCCACTCAGTAAAAGACCTTGGAATACTAATATCAAATGACCTAAGTGCTAAAGCCCACTGCAACAATATCGCCAAAAAGGCTTTTAGAGTTGTTAACCTGATCCTACGCAGCTTCTGCTCTGGCAATCTCACACTACTCACCAGAGCCTACAAAACTTTTGCCAGACTAATCCTTGAATACAGTTCATCTGTCTGGAACCCATACCACATCTCGGACATCAACACCCTAGAAAATGTCCAAAGATACTTCACCAGAAGAGCCCTTCACTCCTCCACTCGAAACAGAATGCCCTACGAAAGCAGACTATCAATCCTAGGTCTAGAAAGCTTAGAACTACGACGCCTAAAACACGATCTAAGTATTGCCCACAAAATCATATGCTGCAACGTCCTGCCTGTCAATGACTACTTCAGCTTCAACCGCAACAACACAAGAGCACGCAACAAATTCAAACTTAATATTAATCGCTCCAAGCTTGACTGTAAAAAATATGACTTTAGCAATCGAGTTGTTGAAGCGTGGAACTCATTACCTGACTCAGTAGTGTCAACCCCTAACCCCCAACATTTCTCCCTTAGACACAATTGACCTCTCCAGGTTCCTAAGAGGTCATTAAGGGGCGTACATAAGTGCACTAGCCTGCCTTTCGTCCCCTGTCCAATTGTCTCTCCTTATCTCATATATCATACTGGCTGAGGAGTTGTGAGAGTTGAAGTCCACACATCTTAAATGTTTCCCAGCTTGAAAAAAACATTGCATTAGAATAATTAGTGCACAACACGGCATTAGATAAGAGAAAATGGTTGGCAAAAACTGGTAATTAGGCCCCAACCCCCTACATTTATGCATTTATACAGTTTTAAAATTGCTTTCTAATGCTAAATAACAAATCCCTAACTGCAAGCAAAAATATGTTTGGAGGAATATGCTCAGAATGCATATTTTTCCACACACTTCTCTTAGCACATCCGTTCTGAAAGAACACACTCAGGGGACAGAAACAGCTAAGGGAACAACTTATCAATTAGCAGGTACAGAAATAAGTCAAACTGAATTTATGAATCAAAGAATGGGAAACGAAAATAAATTGAAACGGGCCGATTGGTGAAAATAAAAAGCTGAGTAAAACCAAGCTGATGGATCTGAACATTCCATAAACCTGATGCTATGATCATTTTTAAAAATCAGCAGCAATTGGGCAGGATAATGGCAAAATTGCAATTGGCACACCTAATTTGGTTTTGAAAGATGTCAAAATCCAAGTTTGCTAGACCTCTGCAAGTAGTAACAAAATACAATTCACTTAAGAATATTTTATAGCAGTACCTTACATTTGTTTAATGTAATCCTTTGCATGAGTTATCTTCTTGTGTTTTACTACTCAATTTTAGCAGTCTGCATTGGTTGCCGATCAATTTCCGGTCACAATTCAAAGTGTTGGTTATGACTTATAAAGCTCTTCATGGCATCGGACCAGAATATCTCCGGGACCGCCTTCTGCCACACAAATCCCTGCAACCGGTTAGGTCCCACAGAGTTGGCCTTCTCTGGGTTCCGTCGACTAAGCAATGTAATTTGGCAGGACCCAGGGGAAGAGCCTTCTCTGTGGCGTCCCCGACTCTGGAACCAGCTCCCCCCAGATATCAGAGTTGCCCCCACCCTCCTTGCCTTTCGCAAGCTCCTTAAAACCCACCTCTGTCGTCAGCCATGGGGGAATTGAAATTTCCTTTCCCCCTAGGCTTATAGAATTTATACATGGTATGCTTGTATGTATGAGTGGTTCTTTAAATTGGAGTTTTTAAGATTACTTTTAATATTAGATTTGTTACATTGTCTTTTTATATTGTTGTTAGCTGCCCCGAGTCTTCAGAGAGGGGCGGCATACAAATCAAATCAAATCAAATCAAATCAAATCAAATCAAATCAAATCAAATCAAATCAAATCAAATCAAATCAAATCAAATCAAATCAAATCAAATCAAATCAAATCAAATCAAAAAATAAACAAACAAACAAACAAACAAACAAATAAATATTATACTGCATTTTAACTTATTTATCCAAATTCCTTTTATTTTATCCAATTTTATTGTATTTTAACCAGTTGCAGTTTTATGATGACCGATGTGGTCCCTGTTTTTGCTTTGATATGGTCGATTGACTAATCAAGTAAAGTTGATTCTTGTTGTTAGTAACAAAATACCTTATTCCACCAGATGTGAAATACTGGGATTAGACCATTTATAACTATGTCACCTCCGATCTGATCTAAATGTAGTTCATAAAATCATATACCAAAATGTCCTTCTTATTAATAACTACTTCACCTTCAACCACAGCAATACATGAGCACGTAATAGATTCAGACTAAATGTAAACTGCTCCAAACTCGACAACTTCAGCAACAGAGTGATCAATGCCCGGAATGCACTACCTGACTCTGTAGTTTCTTCCCCAAACCCAAAAACTTTAGCCTTAGATTGTCTACAGTCGACCTCTCCCTGTTTCTAAGAGGTCTGTTAGGGGTGTGCATAAGAGCACCACTGTGCCTACCATCCCTGTCCTACTGTCCTCTTTTATCGTTACTTTTTACTTATATTATGTTCATACAAACTACTACTATCCTATACATGTTTGAGAAAGAAAGAAAGAAAGAAAGAAAGAAACAAACAAACAAACAAATAAAAAAATCAATAAATTAGTACACTCAAGTTGTGGCTACTGCATTTTTGAGTATTACAGACTAAACAGGAACATCCCCCAAGAGTAGGTTGTAAGCATCACTTTACCCAGCTGTTAAGTTGGCTCCTTGTTTACCGCACTGAATTTCTTTACTCTGCAACCTTCTCTTGATTTAGTAGCCAAGGTGATATATTATTTCTTTGCATGAAGTTATTCTAAAAAAATGTCCATCAACATATTATGGACACTTCAAATTACAGAGCAGGGTGCAATCCAGGGATTTTGGAGCTACTTCAGCAGTGGTGAAAAAAATATGTATCAGCATGGGAATTGGGGGTTTACTCTTCTCCTGCTAACATCTTCTCAATCTAAATTCATGTTAATGCTCCTGTAGAATCTTTTTAAAAAAAAGAGATTACGCATTCTTTTTAAAAATTCCTCTGCAGAGATCCCTACTTATTTGGATGGGCAATTAGCTATAGCACATACAGTGATACCTTGTCTTAGAAATTTAATTGGTTCCGGGACGAGGTTCTTAAGGTGAAAAGTTTGTAAGACGAAACAATGTTTCCCATAGGAATCAATGGAAAAGCGATTAATGCGTGCAAGCCCAAAATTCATCCCTTTTGCCAGCCGAAGCACCCGTTTTTGTGCTGCTGGGATTTCCCTGAGGCTTCCCTCCATGGGAAACCCCACCTCTGGACTTCTGTGTTTTTGCAATGCTGCAGGGGAATCCCAGCAGGGGAATCCCAGCATCGCAAAAATGAGCGCGTTGCTGGCAACGGAAGTCCAGAGGTGGGGTTTCCCAGCAAAGGGAACATCAGTGAAATTGCAGCATCGAAAAAACACTGAAGTCCTCGAAACCCCACCTCCGGACCTCTGTGTTTTTGCGATGCTACGATTTCACTGAGGCTCCCCTCGCTGGGAAACCCCATTTCCGGACTTCAATTGCCAGCGAAGTGCCCGTTTTTGCGCAGCTGGGATTCCCCTGCAGCATCACAAAAACACGGAAGTCCGGAGGTGAGGTTTCCCATGGAGGGGAGCCTTAGGGGAATCCCAGCAGCGCAAAAACGGGCACTTCGCTGGCAATTGAAGCGATTAATGCGTGCTGAAGAAGCTTCTTGGATGAGAAATGAAACATTGGTGGTGGGGAATGTATGTTTAGTCGGGTGATGGGACACATGCACAGAGCACTGTTGTATGTTGTTTGTATTGTGTTATGTGTGTGCAAAAACCAATAAAATATATTTTTTTTAAAAGAAAAAAAAAGAAATGAAACATTTTCAAGGGAAAAGAAAACAAGAAAGTCCAATTGCCTTTGCTTCGGAGAAGTGTTGAATGAAGCAATGCCTTGAAACTTGTCCCCCCACCTGTTAAGTTCCAGTCTGTGAAAAATAACGTTTGCTGCCATTTCATGACATCTCAGATGGCGCCCACTCTGCTACTAGTAGGCCAGGCCTTGCAAAATGATGCATGTAAACCATTTCTGACAAGAAAATAAATTCCCCATCAATCTACCTGCCCTCACTCAACCCAAGAATTCACACTGCATTCCTGGGGATGGCGGGGAAGACATGCCAAATGAAGGCAAATCTATCTTCAAATGTAATTTCCCCAGAAAACATTTTCAGGGTCTCCTTGTTTGCATCCACCTAATATGTGATAGTCTCTTGTTGCCTAGGAATGCAAACTCTTTTATTTATTTATTTAAAGAAAGAGAAGGTGAGATTTCACCAGCTCGCTTTTTTATCTATTTGGAAAAATAAACCCCGCACATCATTATTCTGCTATTTCAGAAAAAAAGAAGAAGGGGCTGAATGTTTTCATTAAGCCTAACAGCTGCTTCTTTTGTAACAAGCCGGATTTCACTAGTGAGGATGGGAAATTTAGCGTTCCTCATTTAAGACTAATTGCTCAAGCTTAGATTGTGGCTATTTTCTCCAACACGTGTAAATTAATTCTGCAGTAATGAAGACAAAAGGGGGGAACCTGGATCTGGAAAGATGAGAAAGAAAAGTTTGGAACAGGTGCCGGAGGCTGAATAGTCGGGCCTGCCTGTGATGCTGGATGCCATTGGAACAGTTTAAGTTTAACAGTTTAACTATTATGGTTTATGAATAGTGTTGGGCGAACCCAACAAAGTTCGGGTTCGGCACCCAAATTTTTAAAAAAGTTCGGGTTCGGCACCCAAATTTTAAAAAAAGTTCGGGTTCGGCACCCAAATTTTAAAAAAAGTTCGGGTTCGGCACCCAAATTTTTAAAAAAGTTCGGGTTCGGCACCCAAATTTTAAAAAAAGTTCGGGTTCGGCACCCAATTTTTAAAAAAAGTTCGGGTTCGGCACCCAAATTTTAAAAAAAGTTCGGGTTCAGCACCCAAATTTTAAAAAAAGTTCGGGTTCGGCACCTAAACCCAAACCCGAACTTTTGCCGAACTTTTGAGTTTGGCGCTCGGGAAAGCGCCAAGAAGCGCTGCCGCCCAGCTGTCACCTTCTGGTTCAGGTTCGGGAGAGCACCAGGAATTGCCCTGGCTGTTTCGGAAAGTGACAGCTGGGCGGCGGCACTTCCTGGTGCTCTCTCGAACCCGAACCTTTGCCGAACTTCCAGGTTCAGCATTCGAGAGACCGCCGAGAAGTGCCCCGGGTGTTTCTGAAGGTGACAGCTGGGCGGCGGCGCTTCCTGGTGCTCTCCTGAACCCGAACCTGAACTTTTCCTGAACATTTGCAAAAATTTAGGTTCGGGTTCAGTATTTATTTATTTATTTATTTATTTATTTATTTATTTATTTATTTATTTATTTATTTATTCATTCATTCATTCATTCATTCATTCATTCATTCATTCATTCATTCATTCATTCATTCATTCATTTATTTATTATTTGGACTTGTATGCCGCCCCTCTCCGAAGACTCGGGGCGGCTTACAACAAGTGAAACAGTCACAAAATCCAATTAATTAAAATATTTAAAGATTTAAGAAAAACCCCATGTAATAACAGACACACACACAAGCATACCATGTATAAATTAAACGTGCCCAGGGGAGATGTTTAATTTCCCCATGCCTGACGGCAAAGGTGGGTCTTAAGGAGTTTACGGAAGGCAGGAAGAGTAGGGGCAGTTCTAATCTCCGGGGGGAGTTGGTTCCAGAGAGCCGGTGCCACCACAGAGAAGGCTCTTCCCCTGGGGCCCGCCAACCGACATTGTTTAGTTGACGGGACCCGGAGAAGGCCCACTCTGTGGGACCTAATCGGTCGCTGGGATTCGTGCGGCAGGAGGCGGTCTCGGAGATATTCTGGTCCGATGCCATGAAGGGCTTTAAAGGTCATAACCAACACTTTGAATTGTGACCGGAAATTGATCGGCAGCCAATGCAGACTGCGGAGTGATGGTGAAACATGGGCATACCTAGGTAAGCCCATGACTGCTCTCGCAGCTGCATTCTGCATGATCTGGAGTTTCCAAACACTTTTCAAGGGTAGACCCATGTAGAGAGCATTACAGTAGTCGAACCTCGAGGTGATGAGGGCATGAGTGACTGTGAGCAATGAGTCCCGGTCCAGATAGGGCCGCAACTGGTGCACCAGGCGAACCTGGGCAAACACCCCCATCGCCACAGCTGAGAGATGGTTTTTTAATGTGAGCTGTGGATCGAGGAGGATGCCCAAGTTGCGGACCCTCTCTGAGGGGGTCAATAATTCCTCCCCCAGGGTAATGGACGGACAGATGGAATTGTCCTTGGGAGGCAGAACCCACAGCCACTCCGTCTTATCCGGGTTGAGTTTGAGTCTGTTGACACCCATCCAGGCCCCAACAGCCTCCAGGCACCGGCACATCACTTCCACCGCTTCGTTGACTGGGCATGGGGTGGAGATGTAAAGCTGGGTATCATCGGCATATTGATGATACCTCACCCCATGTCCTTGGATGATCTCCCCCAGCGAACCACGCAAAGTTCGGTACGAACCCGAACTTTGCAGGTTCGGTTCGCCCAACACTATTTATGAATGGTATGACTGAGTTGTATGGTTTTTAATGATATGGGTTTTAGATGTTTTTTAAATATTGGATTTGTACATTGTTTATTACTGTTGTGAGCCACTCTGAGTCTTCGGAGAGGGTGGCATACAAATCTAATAAATTATTATTATTATTATTATTATTATTATTATTATTATTTAACACGGGGAGGCGGAGTCCATGTTAAATTTGCAGGAAGAAATAATAACTTGGGACATGTCAGATGTGAAAGCTGCCCCTGTGTTGGAAAAGCTCCGCAGATGTACACCAAGCATCAAAGAAGAATTCGGGCTTAGAGGTTTTGTTAGATTAATTTTTTTTTTCAATTTTTTTTCAATTTTTTATTAATTTTCATAAAACAAACAAGTACATACAAACAATAAACATAAAGTGGGGGTGTATTTCCCCCGCTTCTTTTGAAAGTATACATTCAAATATAGAAAAAGAATACATAATTAAATATATGTTAACTATTATAAAAAAAAAAAAAATAGTAAATTTGAGTTAAAGTTTTACAAATCTTGAATACGATGTAAATGTTAGATAGGATTAGTATAACATAATCGTCAAAAAATACCTTTAATATAATCCTAATTACTATGATAAAATAATATCAAACCATCAAACCAAACATTTAAGCTAATTTCAACTATTATACATCAAAAATCTTAATATGTTACTTATACTTATGCATACACTACTATATCATAATCGTCAAAAAATACTTTTGAACTAGTATTAATATTGTTATCACCTAGGTAAAAACAAATACAGAAAATTAACTAGAGATAAATATGTATGTCTTATTTTTTCTTATCTATCCATTTATAAACATTGTTCCATGTTTCATAAAATTTAGTATCTTCTTGATCGTTTAATCTTCTTGTCATCATGTCCATTTCAGCGCAATCTAATATTTTGGCTATAACCTCTTCTTCCTTGGGGATTTCCTCCCCTTTCCAATTTTGCGCATATATTATTCTAGCCGCGGTTAGTATGTGTATAATTAAATAAAGAATTTCTTTCTTGTAGGTCTGATTTGTAACACCTAGAAAGTAAAATTCCGGGGTATTATCTATATCTTGCTTTATTATTTCTTTTAATATTTTCTCAATCATCTTCCAATATATTTTAGCTTTACCACATGTCCACCATTGATGGTAATAGGTTCCTATATCCTTCTTACATTTCCAGCATACTGGAGATGTTTTGGGAAACATTTTTGCTAGTGTTAGATTAATTTTTAATCACCCCTGAGTCACTGGCTGACCGAAAAGTATAGAAGGAATTAGGCAATCTTCGAAGCCGGGTCATTCCATGTAAGTGACTCTTTTCTATTTTGAACCTAATTTTATATAGGGCCAGGAGTGAGCTGCTATGAGTTTACTCCGGTTCAGGAAGGCCCGTAGCTAACATTATGTCTTACTTCTAAATCCCACCCCTGGCTGCCCCCTTCCCTTCCACCCCTCCTGTTGTGGTTCAGCCTGAGGCAGATCAAAGACCAGCTGCGTCTCTGCTGGCTCCATGCCCGGAGGAGGCTGACAGCCAAGAGGAGGGGGCTGGGCAGTCGGACGGGGGAGAGTCCAGTCAGGAATGTGATGAGGAAGAACAGCATGGGAGCCCCGGGGAGGGGCTCTCCCCAGCCAGTAGCTTGGAGTCTTTGGAGTCATTAGGTGACGAAGCCCAAGCTGTCATTGACATGCGACAGAGACGTTTAGATCAAAGGAAGGATCAATTGAAGAAATATTATCAGCATTGAATAAGGAATACCAGGGCTTGGGTGTGGTCCTCATTAGCAGGGAAGGGTTTATAAGGCAGGCAAACTCTTGAAGCCATGTGGAGTGTTATCAGTTTGGAGTTGCTGTAACCTGCATTGTTTTCTCGGTGTTTTTGTTCCTGGCTCGTGGCCCAGCAATCTTGACGAACCGTGGGAGGTGTATGTCTGTTATCTACAGCCTCGTCTTGGCAGCAAGAATCCTATATTGATGCATGGACAATTACCTTCGTGTATATATTTGGAGTTCCAGTGTTTTCCTGCTTTGTAAGGACATTTTCTGTTAGCTTCGTTTCTCTTGAATATTATAAAACTGTATTTGAATTTTACCGGTGTGTCTGGCTTATCTTTTTGGGTTGGTCATAGCTTCCGGAGTGACCCAGACAGAACACCTCCCCTCCCAGGAGTCTCCACACTTCACATTTTGGGTGCAGGGCCTGTGTGGTGGCTCTGAGAGAAGGAAAAACAAGCCTCACGGAAGCTTCCGAGGGCCCCTAGAGCCCGGCAGAGGCAGTTTTCACCCTCCCAGAGGCTCCCAGAAAGCCTATGGAGCCTGGAGAATTATTAACTTACTATCGATTTATTATTTATTAATTTGACTTCTATGCTGCCCAAACCCGTGGGACTCAGGGCAGCTTACAACAATATAAAACACAGTGTAATGTAATAATAGAAGAAGTCAATATTAATATTAAAACTAAACCTTAAAATAATAAAACAATCAATTCCTATTCAAAAAACCCACAACAATCCAACCAATCAACATATACGGCTCAAAAATAAATAAATAAAGGGAACCCTTAAACAACACAATATAACTCCAAGTAAATCAAACTTCTGTGAAATCAAACGGTCCACTTAGGAAGCAACACTGATTGACAATCAATTTCACATGTTGTCAGCACCTTCAACTTTGTACAGTATTCAATGAGAATATTTCATTCATTCAGATCTAGAATGTGTTATTTGAGTGTTCCCTTTACTTTTTTTTGAGCAGTGTACATACCTAACCCATTGACACAATTCGGCTGTGATAGATGATAGCATTCATGGTCCCCAGGCCTGCCGGCAAAGCCAGGTCTTCACTGCCTTTCGGAAGGCCAGTAGAGTGGGAGCAGTATGGACATCGGGGGGGAGTTGGTTTCATAGAACCGGGGCAGCCACAGAGAAGCCCCCCCCCAGCGGCCCCGCCAACCTGCATTGCTTAGTCAACAGGACCCGGAGAAGACCAACCCTGTGAGATCTTATATGCGGCAGAAAGTGAAAATGCCCACCCATCTAGCAACCAGTTAGAGAACCCATTGCTGAATTTTTTTAAAGCCCACCCCTGTTAACAAGGCAGTTTCTGAGGGGGACTTGTGCTAATTCAATTCAATTCAATTCAATTTATTAGATTTGTATGCTGCCCCTCTCCGAAGACTCGGGGCGGCTCACAACAATAATAAAAACAGTATAACAATGGAACAAATCTAATAATAAAATTACATTAAAAACCCCCAACAATTTAAAAACCATACAGCACATACATACCAAACATAAAATATAAGAAAGCCTGGGGGAGATGTCTTAATTCCCCCATGCCTGGCGATATAGGGGGGTCTTGAATAACTTGCGAAAGACAAGGAGAGTGGGGGCAGTTCGAATCTCCGAGGGGAGTTGATTCCAGAGGACTGGGGCTGCCACAGAGAAGGCTCTTCCCCTGGGGCCCGCCAAACGACATTGTTTGGTCGACGGGACCTGGAGAAGGCCAACTCTGTGGGACCTTATCGACCGCTGGGATTCATGCAGTAGAAGGCGGTTCCGGAGGTATTCTGGTCCAATGCCATGAAGGGCTTTAAAGGTCATTACCAACACTTTGAATTGTGACCGGAAACCAATCGGCAGCCAGTGCAGGCCACGGAGTATTGTAGAAATGTGGGCGAATCTAGGAAGCCCCATGATAGCTCTCACGGCCGCATTCTGCACGATATGAAGTTTCCGAACACTTTTCAAAGGTAGCCCCATGTAGAGAGCGTTGCAGTAGTCGAACCTCGAGGTGACGAGGCCACTTTGTAGGTCTTAATAAAAGCTCTTACAAATGTCCAAAATGGTCTTTTTGGTCAATGTTTTCTGCTTGATTTATCTGATAGTAATGCAGAGCAACAATGAGACTCTGGAGTTACCTCCAGTTTTGCCCTTTGTGAAGCAAAACAGTGGATTATAGGCTACGCAACAGTCGGAAGCAAAAATAAAACAAACCCTTGCTTGTCTTAACAGGTTTATGAGGCTGTCCTCTGTGACTGATTCACAATCTCAGGACTGCTTGTAGTTAATTTGTATGTAACTCCAGTGACTTTATATTAATATGACAACAAATACTATATTTGTTATTTCTAAAGTGTTTCTCCCCAGGTGTCTAGACAGAAAACATTAAGAGAGCTTAGAAACTTTGCTCTCCCTGGTTACAAACCATTCATGTGTCAAATTCAAAGGTAAGCCAGAATGGATAAGTATAATTCTTGTTTAGTGTCAGTTGAAGTTTTGTTGTGGTAGTCCTCAACTTACAGTCATAATTGAACCCAAAATTCCTGTTGCTAAGTGAGGCACTTAAATTTTGCTCCTTTTTACAATCTTTTGTGCCATTTTGAGTTAAATGATCCATGCAGTTGTTAAATTAATAACAGTTATTAAGTGAATCTGGCTTCCCCATTGACTTGGCTCGTTAGTAGGTTGCAAAAGGTGATCGCATGACCCAAAGGATACACCAAGCGTTTCAATTTTAATCATGTGACCATGAGGATAAGCAATGGGTTGCTCCCAGTTTGGCTTGGTTCTGTGAAGTGGTAGCGGCGGTGGCAAGAGGCTCCTCCCACTCACCCAGGACACTTCTGCTTCTCCCCGGAGTCAGCTGATCCCAGTTGGAGACATTCTGACAAGCAAATCAATGAGGAAGTCAGATTCATTCATTCATTCATTCATTCATTCATTCATTCATTCATTCATTCATTCATTCATTTGATTTGTATACTGCCCCTCTCTGTAGACTCAGGGTGGCTAACAACAATAATGAACAGCATATAACAAATCTAATGTTTAAAATAATTAAAAACCCTTATTTAAAAACCAAGCATACATACAAACATACCATGCATAAATTGTATAGGCCTGCGGGGAAAGGAATAGTTCAATTCCCCCATGCCTGATGACAGAGGTGGGTTTTAAGGAGCTTACGAAAGTCAAGGAGAGTGGGGGCAATTCTGATCTCTGGGGAGAGCTGGTTCCAGAGGTTCAGGGCCACCACAGAGAAGGCTCTTCCCCTGGGTCCTGCCAGATGACATTGTTTAGTCGATGGGACACAGAAAAGGCCAACTTTGTGGGACCTAACCAGTCGCTGGGATTTGTGCCGGAGATATCCTGGTCCAATGCCATGAAGGGCTTTATAGGTCATAACCAACACTTTGAATTGTGACCGGAAACTGATCGGCAACCAATGCAGATTGCGGAGTGTTGGTGTGACATGAGCATACCTAGGGAAGCCCATGATTGCTCTCGCAGCTGCATTCTGCAAGATCTGAAGTTTCTGAACACTCTTCAAAGGTAGCCCCATGTAGAGACCGTTACAGTAGTTGAGCCTCAAAATGATGAGGGCATGAGTGACTGTGAGCAGTGACTCCTGGTCCAGATAGGGCCGCAACTGGTGCATCAGGCGAACCTGGGCAAACGCCCCCCTTGCCACAGCTGAAAGATGGTTCTCTAGTGTGAGCTGTGGATCAAGGAGGACGCCCAAGTTGCAAACCCTCTCTGAGGGGGTCAATGATCCCCCCCCCCCCAGGGTAATGGACGGACAGATGGAATTGTCCCTCGGACGCAAAACCCACAGCCACTCCGTCTTATCAGGGTTGAGTTTGAGTCTATTGACACCCATCCAGACCCTAACAGCCTCCAGGCACCGGCACATCCATGTGGTTAATAACCATGTCCAGTGAAGGGGTACCAAAATCTTTACTACCACACTGTGGGCATGGTTTGTGCAGGACACCCTGCCTTTTCTTTCAATATCTTTCAGTGTAAATTGGGTGCTCTGGGGCGGAACTCCATTTTCACTACTTGCACTGCGCCCCCCCCCCCCCCGGTCTGGGCAGTAGCCCACCCCTGGCCATGTCATTCACTTAACAACTACAGGGATTCACTTAAAACAGCCACGGAAAGGTTGGTTGGAAAATGGGCCAAAGTCCACTGTACTGCCTGGCTTAGAAACAAAAAGGTTGGTTATGGACTACATACAATATATATTCAGGGTCTGACCTGGATTCTGCTTTGCTAAACCCCTGATTTCTACTCTTCTGTCTCTCTTGTGGCTGTGATCACACAACACACCTAGCCAAATCAGTTAAATAAGTCAGCAGCTACATTTGTACCACGTGCCAAATGCTGTTAGTGTTGGTTAGTATAACATAGAAACATAGAAACATAGAAGACTGACGGCAGAAAAAGACCTCATGGTCTATCTAGTCTGCCCTTATACTATTTTCTGTATTTTATCTTAGGATGGATATATGTTTATCCCAGGCATGTTTAAATTCGGTTACTGTGGATTTACCAACCACGTCTGCTGGAAGTTTGTTCCAAGGATCTACTACTCTTTCAGTAAAATAATATTTTCTCACGTTGCTTTTGATCTTTCCCCCAACTAACTTCAGATTGTGTCCCCTTGTTCTTGTGTTCACTTTCCTATTAAAAACACTTCCTTCCTGGACCTTATTTAACCCTTTAACATATTTAAATGTTTCGATCATGTGCCCCCTTTTCCTTCTGTCCTCCAGACTATACAGATTGAGTTCATTAAGTCTTTCCTGATACGTTTTATGCTTAAGACCTTCCACCATTCTTGGGGGCCGTCTTTGGACCCGTTCAATTTTGTCAATATCTTTTTGTAGGTGAGGTCTCCAGAACTGAACACAGTATTCCAAATGTGGTCTCACCAGCGCTCTATATAATCTCCCTCTTCCTGCTTGTTATACCTCGTGCTATGCAGCCAAGCATCCTACTTGCTTTCCCTACCGCCTGACTGCACTGTTCACCCATTTTGAGACTGCCAGAAATCACTACCCCTAAATCCTTCTCTTCTGAAGTTTTTGCTAACACAGAACTGCCAATACAATACTCAGATTGAGGATTCCTTTTCCCCAAGTGCATAACCTTGCTTTGGAGTGGGTTTTTTTTTTTTTGGTAGCTCAGTACGTTCTGGGAATGCATCCAGTTTGGCTGGCTGACGATTCTGTGTATTGTGTAAACCCAGAAATGAGTTATGTCAATAACCAAGGTAACTGTGATTGCAAACCCAGCCGGTGTGAAAAACCAGGAGAATAAATGGGAGGGGCTTCAGTACATTCCTCCAGCTGTCCCTCTTCATAAGAAAGGCCTCAATCATTCAACAATATATCTGTTTGACACGTAAAGGCAACCGTCCCAGTTTACATCCTAGCATTTCGAACTAGGTTTGGGAAAATGCTAGAGATTTTCTATCAGGGTGTTGACAAAAGTGAGCTTGTTTGATGGATGTTGGATAAAGCAGCTCTGCATTCTTGTTTTAGAAAGCGATAAATATCATTTAGATTTATTTATTTATTTATTCATTTATTTTATTTATTGTTAGAGTTGGAAGGGACCATGCGGGTCATCAAGTCCAACCCCCTGCCTAAGCAGGAACCCTATAGCATCCTAGCCAAATGGCAGTCCAGTTTCCTCTTAAAAATGTCCAGAGTATTGGAGTTCACAACGTCCGCTGGTAGGTTGTTCCACTGGTTGATCGTTCTGACGGTCAGGAAGTTCTTCCTTATTTCCAGGTTAAATCTCTCCTTGGTCAGCTTCCAGCCGTTGTTCCTCGTCCGGGCCTCCGGTGCCCTGGAGAATAGAGTGATCCCCTCCTCTCTGTGGCAACCCCTCGTATACCTGTAGACTGCTATCATGTCCGCTCTGGCCCTCCTTTTCTCTAGGCTATCCATGTCCAGTTCCCGCAGTCTCTCTTCGTAAGTCTTGGTTTCTAGACCCCAGATCATTTTGGTTGCTCTTTTCTGCACCTTCTCCAGAGTTTCAATGTCTTTTTTGAAGTGTGGTGACCAGAACTGAACACAGTACTCCAGGTATGGTCTGACCAGGGCGTAGTAGAGTGGTATTAAGACTTCCCTGGTCTTGGAGTGTATTCCCCTGTTGATGCAGCTTAGAATTGTATTGGCTTTTTTGGCTGCTGCTGCACATTGTTGGCTCATGTTTAGTTGATTATCCACCAAGACTCCGAGATCTCTTTTGCCGTTGCTACTGCTGAGCTAAATGCTTATAGAGCTTTTAGATATATATACTGCTTCACAGTGCTTTACAGCCCTCTCTAAGCGGTTTACAGAGAGTTTACAGCATATTGCCCCCAACAATCTGGGTCCTCATTTTACCGACCTTAGAAGGATGGAAGGTTGAGTCAACCTTGAGCCTACTGAGATTTGATCTGCCAAACTGCTGGCAGCTGGCGATCAGCAGAAGTAGCTTGCAGTAACCACAGTTCTAACCACTGTGCCACTGAGGCCCTTACAAACAAGGATAATAGTAATTATTATCTTTGGAATGGAATATTCCTTGACTAGAAGACCTCCAAGGTCCCTTTCAACTCTGTTATTCTATTCTATAGCGACAATACATGCAAAACATACTAAGGAAGAAGGAATCTGCTCTTTGGATCTTTTTCTTAACTTAAACAGACAGGCATTACATATGGTTTTTAGTCGTATTTTAAAAAATATATTAGATTTGTTCTATATGCTTGTTTTATATTTATTCTGTGAGCCGCCCCAAGTCTTCGGAGAAGGGCGGCATACAAATCTAATAAATTGAATTGAATTGAATTAATAACAAAATGCATGTCAAATATTGTAAGCATTGATGTGCACCTACGGGTATGGTCAGGTAAGCAGAACCGATAGAAAAAAATTGATTTTTTTTTTCTTTTTATCCCTTCTGGGCTCTGGGTATGTTGAATGTGTATAATTTTAGAAGAGCTGTGCGTGTGTGTGCGTGTGTACATACACATACAGTTTATATCAGTGTTTCCCAACCTTGGCAACTTGAAGATATTTGGACATCAACTCCCAGAATTCCCCAGCCAGCGAATGCTGGTTGGGGAATTCGGGGAGTTGAAGTCCAGATATCTTCAAGTTGCCAAGGTTGGGAAACACTGGTTTATATAATAGATAATGTATATTTTTGTGTGCCTGTGTGTAGTATGTATGTACACACACACACACACACACACACATATACATACACTGTATATATATTTAACACACACACATATATATATATATATATATATATATATATATATATATATATGTTTGTTTTTGTTTTTTTTCCTTATGTCGGATCACCCTGGTATATTTTTAAGGAACGTCACAGCTCCTTTTTTTGCCTCTAGGCCCAACCCAGGGCCACTGCAAGACAGTAATATATTTATAGCCGACAAACTATATTTTGTATGTGTTAAATTTTAAAATTCCAGCTAAAAACATTTAACATATATATATATATATATATATATACTGTGTATATATATATATATATATATATATATATATATATATATATATACACAGTGGTCCCTCGATTTGCGCGTTCTCGATTAGCGCGAAACGCTGCAACGCGGTTTTTCAAAAAATATTAATTAAAAAAATAAAATATTAAAAAATAAATTTTTTTTTATTCTGTTCCTTGAATGGAGACCGCCGGCCGCTCAATCGGGCCGGCAGGGAACAGAATGGAGCCTTCCGCAGCGGGGCTGGTAAGGGGGGGAGCCGAGGGGGGAGCCGAGCCCAGCCCCGTGGCATTCGCTTTCCTCCCGCCCGCAGCCAACTGATCGTGGGCTCCTTCGCAACCTCGGAGAGCTTCCTGGTTTTCGTGAGCCTTCATGCCCTGGAAGCTCTCCGAGGTTGCGAAGGAGCCCACGATCAGTCTCGGCTGCGGGTGGGAGGAAGGCGAATCCCCCGTGGGCTCCGTTACATCTTCCGCTGCCAGCCAGGCCATGCTGGCGGCAGCGGAACAATCGCTGGCTGTCAACTTTTCTTTTTAAAACTGGGCAGGAGCTGACTTGCCTCCCCAGTGCTAAAAAGAAAAGTTGACAGCCAGCGCTGCGACTGACGGAATGCTGGCGGGAAGACCAAGGGAAGGTTCCTTCAGCCGCCCAACACCTGATCCGCTCCGCAGCGCGGCAACGGGGAAACCCCATCTTCGGCTCCTCGCTGCTTCCGCGCTGCGGAGCAGATCAGCTGTTGGGCGGCTGAAGGAACTTTCCCTTGGTCTTCCCCGCCGCCCACACGCAAACTCCACCATCTGCGCATGTGCGGCCATGAAAAAAATGGCGCACATGCGCAGATGGTGTTTTTACTTCCGCATCCAGTATAACGCGGAAATCGGTTAGCGCGGGAGGTCTTGGAACGTAACCCCCGCGCTAACCGAGGGATCACTGTATATATATATACTGTAATATATATAATTAAATAGTATATTTTGGATGTTCAGTAAAAGTAAATAGACAGAAAATTGTATCTCTTTGAGTCGAGAAGAGGCCAGGCACCCTAATGCTAACCCTAACCCAAACCCTTGATGTGAGTGACGTCAAGTTCGCCACCTTTAAGCCAGTCACGTGACCTTTAAGCCACCCCCGGTCACATGATCATCAAGCCACTCCCACCTGGTTGCACAGCTTGCAAGCCACACCTACAAAATAAGCCACACGCACAGTGTGGTAGTAAAAAAAAATTGCAGCCCTTCACTGATTGTAGGTGTACTTTGGTGGTGATGCAACTATTCTAGGATCCTGAAATCTGCTGGTGCTACTACATTGGGTTGCTCCTAATTAGAAATAAACTATAATCAAATCCAGATTACTAAAAAAAATATGGATTATAAATAAAAATGTATAGAAGTAAAACATGACATTCTCCCTCAGTTGAGTGGCTTTGAACTGTTAACTCCTAGAATTTCCTGCCAACGAAAAACTTTATCAGGGATTGATTCATTTCCTGAGGTTTATATGCCACTCCAATTATAAGTGACTCTGAGCCATTTGCACTTCAATTTATAGTACCAGATTCAAAACATAACATATAAAATGCAATTTAATTGCATAATATAATACCAAGGAGCAATCCATAACTATTAGTGAAAAACATTCTGTCTAGATTGTATTCTGCCAGATTCCTAGCAGAATAAGGACCATGTTGTTAAGATATTAATGAACTGGGAGAGCCAATGTTAACAAAGTTAGCCAATGAATAGGCACAGCAACTGAATCAGCTAACCTCTTCTTAGTCTGTGCAGAGAATTGAAACTGAGAAGCTTAAGGCTGGGGATGGCTCAGTCTCCACTCTACTCTCTCACTCTGAACTCTGCTGAAATGAAACTAACTGTTCTCTTCTGCCTGTAACTGATTGAAGAAGAAATCTACTTGTGGAATTGTAATATATATTACAATTCATTATCAGCAAAAATATGTTACACACACACACATACACACACACATATTATTTTTATAGATTTTCATTATTTACTTACTTACTTACTTACTTACTTACTTACTTACTTACTTACTTACTTACTTACTTACTTACTTACTTACTTAGTCCAATACACAATGAGGGTTTTAGTGGGTATATATATATATATACACATAGTAAAACACATGATGAAGGTTATAGAGGAGATACTCATAGTAAAATATATCTAAGAAATAATAGAAAAGAAGACATAGTAATAGAACATATCAATGAAAGAATAGAAGAAGAGATATAGGAATACAGGAAAGGTATAGGACATATAGGAGAGCAATAGGACAGGGGACGGAAGGCACTCTAGTGCACTTGTACTCGCCCCTTACTGACCTCTTAGGAATCTGGATAGGTCAACCATAGATAATCTAAGGGTAAATTGTTGAGGGTTTGGGGATGACACTATGGAGTCCGGTAATGAGTTCCACGCTTCGACAACTCGGTTACTGAAGTCATATTTTTTACAGTCAAGTTTGTAGCGGTTAATATTAAGTTTAAATCTGTTGTGTGCTCTGGTGTTGTTGTGGTTGAAGCTGAAGTAGTCGCCGACAGGCAGGTTTTTCCCTGTGTAATATTTTGATATTACACTCAAAATATTACACGAGGAAAAACCCAATCTCACAACTACACACACACACACACACACACACACACACACACACACACACACACACACAATGTTTATTAAAAAAGTCATTGAATCCAGCTGAGTCAGTCATCTGTTTGTGCTTCTGGATTTGATTTTGCAACAAACTCTAATACATGTGAATCCGGAAGAGAGGGCAGTGATACAAAAAGTGGACTCCAGTCTTCTCTCATCATGACACAGTGTAACATGTCAGCAATAGCAAAATCACGCTGGTCCTGCAAGAACTTATGAGCCGCGGCGGCGAGCGCAATTTAGCGTTCCGGCTCATAGCCCACCGCTGATCTAGCCCAATGGCATTATAAACTGGGAAACACCGTCATCAACCTGGTGGTAAATTGACGTAGCTCAGGAATGCCTCTGTGCAACAGGGAGCCCATATAACAGTAGGTAGGAGTCCCAATCATAGTTCCCTCTAAGCTGAGCAGGTGAGCAATCGCTCACTTAAAAATCATCATCAACTCAGAGTTTTCCAAACCTGCCTAGAAGCCAAGAGGGAAATTTTATTATTATTTCTGTGTCGCCCAGTCCCGAAGGGACTGCCGCTCAGACACTATACTTTTCCGCCCACCCCAAAAAATTTTTAGAGAGAACACTGGTCCCAATTTGAACATTGATTTTCAGAAATAAAGTTCCTGGTTTTCTGTGAAACATAATTTTGGTCACCTGCAAGGCATCCAAAGGATACTCACCAGCAATTCTTCCCTGCTCTTAGCTCACAGCTAATTCCAGATCCAAAAGAGAGGCGTACAATCCTGAGAGAGGATCTACTTATTTAGATCTTACTCATCTTCTTATTTAGATTTAAGGACGCATGCCGGTCTCCCCTTCCATCCGCAATTAGATGATACATAAAGGTTTATTCATCTTTCCCCCTTTCACACCCCACAGTTGATATCTGCCCACACCTGTTTGAAGTTATAGTCTATACATCCTACCTTAATGTCATATGAATCATTACTTTCTGTACTGCATTTTTAAATACGCACCTGAAATCTAAGCAAACATATACTTGGGGAAACTGCAGACATAAATTAAAAGGGGGAAAAACCCTTCCAGCCTTTGAAAACTGTTCTGCCAGCGTGTTTCAACCGTCCGTAATTACAGGGTAATTAGTCCAGGAAGACACACACCACACGATAAAAGGAAAACCCAAAAGTTTTTATAAACAGAAAAACAGAAACAGCTCCCTTTTTAAATGTCAAAGGGATTTTCTGGTACACACAAGGCACAGGTTAAATGCAATCCAATTGCTCACCCAATAACTGGGAAATTGAGTCTAATTCTAAAGTCCAGAGAGTCCACACACAATCTTGAACAGCACAAAAACCACGATCTTGACGAAACAATGAATCAGATAAACTGCCATGAGGCTAAAACACTAAGCTGTACTTTTATCTGTAGCACTAATTACAGCAGCCCCATCCAACCACAGGTGGCCTCATTTTCTCTTGTAATAATCCTTCAGTTGTTGTTTCCTATGCATCACTCTACGCATGCATGGATGTGTCCTTAATTCTTGTCCAGAATCCAAGGATGATACAGATGATTGGTCTCCTCCTGGGCTGTCTGCCAAACTCCCCTCTTCCCTGTCACTCACACTTCCTTGGTTAGAGGAGGTTTCGTCGGCAGATTCCATCAGGAGCAAAAGAGGCCTGAGGCATGTGGATGTTTCCCCCACATCCACCTGCACATTCCTTAGGGCAGGAGCTGGGCCAGAGCTAACCACAACAGAAAACTTTGTACATTTCTACCTCTTCTTTCATGGACTTTCACTAAGTTCCTGCTTTCTTTTTATTTCCTTCCACAGCAGATTCTTTTATTATGTTTGGTAGGAAAGCCATAATACTTACAGAATATTATGCATAGCCATTCCCCCTCCACCCCTTTAGTGTGTCATATAGCTGGCTGGTCTGAACTGCATGTTAAGCAGTTGTTTAAGCAGGGTTAGTAAAGTTCAAAACATAGATAATCAAGCTGACATGTTCTCATTTGCCTTTATAAAAAGTAAAAACAATTTAGACTCAAATGCACAGAGAACTTGTTGGGAAACTGCTAACCAGCAAGTAGGGAAGGTCAAGCAGGGAATTAGCCTTGAGTTGTTGTGAAGCTGCAAGAGAATTAGGATTGACACCCTTCCCCACATTCCTGGAATCTTATTTGTTTGTTCCCAAGAGAAGACAAGCAGTCTGGTGAGATTTTTGTATTATAAGTAGAATACAATAAAGTAATCAGGTTGAAACAGAAGGCCAGCAGGGTAGGAGCAGTACAGACATCGGGGGGAGTTGATTGCATAGAGCCGGGGCGGCAACAGAGAAGGCCCTCCTCCATGGTCCCGCTGACCTGCACTGCTTAATTGATGGGACCTGGAGGAGGCCAACTCTGTGTGCTCCTATTGGTGTCTGGGAGGTATGTGGCAAGAGACAGTCCTGTAAATAGTCTGGCCCTGAGCCATATAGGGCTTTATAGGTAATAACCAAAGCATTGACATTCTTCCTCTGCCTGGACCTCTTTTGCCTTCAGTCTTCTCTTGGAGGATTAAGTGATGTATGCTGTATTTTTTCTCGGTGTCGCATCACATATCCAAAATATTCCAACTTTCTCTTTTTTAAGGTTCTTATTATTTCCTTTGACTTTCCTAGAAGGCTTATCACCTCCTCATTTCTGATTTTGTCAATCCAACTTATACGTCTTTGTTGTGGTTAGCTCTGGCCCAGCTCCTGCCCCAAGGACTGTGGATGTGGGGGAGACATCCACATGCTGCAGGCCTGTTTTTCCCCCGGTGGAATCTCCTCTGACCAAGAAGACATGAGTGACAGGGAGGAGGAGAGTGTGGCAAGACAGCTCAGAAGGAGATCAATTATCTAGCTCCTCCTTGGATTCAGAACAAGAGTTAATGATATAGCCACGCATGCGGAGAGAGATGCATAGGCAACAACAACTGAGAGATTATTATCAAAGAAAATGAGGCCACCTGTGGTTGGGTGGGGCTGTGGTAATTAGTGAGGCTGCTATAAATAGCAGCCTGTGGGTTTGGCCATTGTGGAGGATTATCTGATCGTTGTGTTTCGTGACTGCTTTACTGACTTTGACCTTTTGTGTGCTGATTTTCCCCCGCTTTGAAACTAAACCAGAGCAGAGTGTGTTTCACTTTGTGAAAGAAGAAGGACTGTGAATTACCTCACAGCTGCAAGCTAAGTATCACAGAACTGATAAGGGACTTGTACAAATTACCAGTTTGTTTGGAGGTGAGTGCTCTTTGCTATACCAAAAGAGGGCTTAGTTTAAGTGAATTTTCATTATAAAGAACATTGTTTTGAATTTTCAAACGTGCGTGTGTCTGAAATTTGTACCTGTGAATTTTTGGGAGGAGTCTACCAGAGAGCCCGACAGAACACGTCTTCATATGGAATGTACAAATACAAAGAATGAAACTCTTTTCCAAATAAACAGGGTATGAATTGGCCAAGGCTAAAATTTTAAAACCTTTTAGACATGAGACCCAACTTTTCAACACCTTCAAGAACTGATATCACCTCTTGACAAACCTTAACTTCTTAGCATCTGCTCTCTCGGCTGAGTCTCCAACGTGGCTTTTCTTACCTTTTGAATTTTATTCCAAACACGTTCTTTATCACTTTTCCTCCCTTCGAGGGTGTCCATAGCATCTGCCATTAGTGACTGCAGCTGTGACACCAAGATAAAAATTATCGGAATGGAATTCACACAGAAATAACTTCCCTAAATACACAGATTAAAAGCTAATTAAAAAATCATTTGTACGCTGATTATTTTATTGCTCATCTTTTGCACAATGAGCAGCATCACTTCGTTCTGTTTTTCCACTATCCCCTCTCCTTGGACCCATCCACATTTTGCTTTTTTGGTATCGGGGGATAAATAATGATCGCAAATAAGTAAATAGGCATTAGTAAATATGAGCTTTTAGGATTTTTTGTTGGTAGGCAATATTTGCAAAAGAATTGCATTTAAAAAAGAATATTTGTGTTTGGTTGCAATAAGGAAAAATTAGTACATATAAATTGCATTAGTTTCAATATATGCATAGTTGTGTGTTCTACTAACATTAAAACGAGACTAAAATTATAGCATATGGATATTTTAAAACCTATTCTTTCTGAATTATTTGCCTATTTGTGTTTGGTTTTGTATATTCACATTCATAGGCCACCAATTTGTCAATGTACAAAACTAAAAAACAAAATTATAAAAAACCCATCACAAATGTAAAAAATTGTTAATGCTGATGGGACAAGCTATAAACAGCCTGCATCTCACCCTAGCTCAGAGCCTGGATAAAGAGCCAGATAAATAGTTTGGTGTAGTGATAACAATTGGGACTGGCAATTTGAACATTAAATAAAGTAGTTGCTAACATCACAAAACATCACAATTTTACTGTCTTCAGCTTTCCTTCCCTATTTTTTTAAAAAAACTTTGATGGTATTGGTTTTTTTTAATTTAAAACTAGAATATCTATGTTACAGTGAATCAGAACACATGCAAAACATCTTAATTAATTGAATTTGTTTGCCCCCCCATCTTGCTGCCAAGGCGACTCTAGATGCTTACAACATCAAAACGAAACCATAAAGATAAATATATGCACCAATGTATAAAAATCTCAATAAAATCGTGGTGAATATACAGCTTGTAACTAAAATTGAAAGATGGGGAGGAAAGGACCAACAGAATGTAGTCTATGCTTTATTCCATAGGGTCAGTACCTTCATTAAACTTGGGAAACTATAAAAAAATAGTCTCAGTTTGACTTTGAACATCATGTAAGATTTATTTGGTTTTAATTTTGCATGCCACTGTGACCTCTTCAATAACCTGGTCAAACAAACCATTATGGAATGCAGTTTGGGAACCCAACCTCAATTGGATTCATTTTATTTATTTATTTATTTTGTCAAACAATTATAGGGTGATAATTTGTACAAATAAAACATTAGATCAGTGTTTCCTAACCTTGGCAACTTGAAGCTATCTGGACTTCAACTCCCAGAATTCCCCAGCCAGCATTCGCTGGCTGGGGAATTCTGGGAGTTGAAGTCCAAATAGCTTCAAGTTGCCAAGGTTGGGAAACACTGCATTAGATAAGTAATGATAAAAAGTAACAAAAGGACAGGGACGGTAGGCATAGTGGTGCGCTTATGCACGCCCCTTACAGGCCTCTTATTTCAGCCCCTCTGCTTCAAACTCTTCTTTACAAACTTGTTTAAATGCATGCTTTTGTTTATAAACATCCATGTGAATTATATCTATTTGTGCCCTAAGAAGCATTGGTTTATTCATGGTAGAATATTCATCTTGGGTTTCCGATGCTGCCAGGTTTAATAAAGAAAGCTTGAAAGCTTTGCAGACCCGCTAGAGGTGATTTTGCTGGCAACGCTTTCCCCTTGAAAAGGTTATTGGGATTCTCCAGAAGGTGAGGTGCGCTACTGGAAGAGCTAGTTTTAAGTACTGTTTTCATGGCATGCGTTTAAACTGTGATTGGGCTGTCACTCTTCCCAGAAGGGAAAGGAAAAAAACCTTAGACACAGTTCATTTGCATATCATAATTAATTTAAATGCATGCACAGTTAAAATTATCCCTTGTAACAGTTTGAAGTAGAACTTGGGATTCTGTCTTTTATCAGAAGGACTGATATATTTAGGAAGGGTCTACTTCAAACTGTTGCAGGGGATAATTTTAACCAGTTTTAATGATCGGGGGCTCCACTTAACATTTCTAAGAGGAGCCAAGAGTTACTGTGGGTGGAAACGGTACTTATACAGGCAGGATTAAGATGCTGTTTCTTTCCTTCCTCCAGATTTTCTTTACTTTTAATGGGTGAATTAAAGACCAGCCTTTGTGTTTCTCCTCTCCGATTTTCAGCCATTGCATTCAGTGACTGAGCATGCAATGAGTTGCAAAAATGTGGATTAGGGACCGTACCACACATGTCTCTGGGATTTATAGGTTGGTAACTGTTGTGGTTAGCTCTGGCCCAGCTCCTGCCCCAAGGACTGTGGATGTGGGGGAGACATCCACATGCTGCAGGCCCGTTTTGCCCCCGGTGGAATCTGCTGATGAAGGCTCCTCTGACCAAGAAGACATGAGTGACAGGGAGGAGGAGAGTGTGGCAGACAGCTCAGAAGGAGATCAATTATCTAGCTCCTCCTTGGATTCGGAACAAGAGTTAATGATACAGCCATGCCTGTGGAGAGCGATGCATAGGCAGCAACAACTGAGAGATTATTATCAAAGAAAATGAGGCCACCTGTGGTTGGGTGGGGCTGTGGTAATTAGTGAGGCTGCTATAAATAGCAGCCTGTGGGTTTGGCCATTGTGGAGGATTATCTGATCGTTGTGTTTCGTGTCTGCTTTGCTGACTTTGACCTTTTGTGTTCTGATTTTCCCCCGCT
The DNA here is from genome assembly GCF_031021105.1 of Erythrolamprus reginae. Lineage (NCBI taxonomy): Eukaryota > Metazoa > Chordata > Lepidosauria > Squamata > Dipsadidae > Erythrolamprus > Erythrolamprus reginae. The sequence continues at coordinate 102,710,548 of NC_091954.1, forward strand.
TTGAAACTAAACCAGAGCAAAGTGTGTTTCACTTTGTGGAAGAAGAAGGACTGTGAATTGCCTCACAGCTGCAAGCTAAGTATCACAGAACTGATAAGGGACTTGTACAAATTACCAGTTTGTTTGGAGACGAGTGCTCTTTGCTATACCAAAAGAGGGCTTAGTTTAAGTGAATTTTCATTATAAAGAACATTGTTTTGAATTTTCAAACGTGTGTGTGTGTCTGAAATTTGTACCTGTGAATTTTCGGGAGGAGTCTACCAGAGAGCCCGACAGAACAGTAACCCAGAGCTATAATAATATAACAGCTTTCCCCACTTTTGAGATCTTCCTTTGTGGAGGTAACATTGGATTCAGTCACTAGCCTCGTCTCTAATGGTTAGGGACAACTTGTCTCCAGAAATTGTGGATGCTCCAACATTGGAAGATTACAAGAAGAGATTGGACAACCATGTGTCTGAATTGATGCAGGGTTTCCTTTCAACTCTGATTTCTATTCTATTCTATTCTATTCTATTCTATTCTATTCTATTCTATTCTACTCTACTCTACTCTACTCTACTCCTCACCCAACTGAAAGAAGAAGTACATTTGCATGCAGTATTTTCTGAAAAGGGTACAAGGTTTCTGTAAAGCTGACTGTATCTTTAAGATGTGTTTAATTTACAGGAATTAATAATGACATTTTTTTGTGTTTCCAAAAGATGCTTCTGTTGGGATGCATAGCTTTGAGTCTATGGATAAAGACTTGTTTCCTTCTTTCCTTTCTTTTTGGCCTCCTATCTTAAATCTTAGAGTCCTTATTTAACAATCTGAATAAGCAAAGCTTGGTTACTCTGGAACACACCAGCAATTTAACTAGAGTTTAAAAACCAGTTTAAAAATCTGGATTGTTAATTGCAGGAAAGTAAGTTTTAAGAAAAAAATTCTGCCTTGTTGTGGAAAAGAGAGGAGAAGAAACACATTAGGGTATTATGTACACACCTATTTGCTTTTATAATGATTGCATGCGTTCGTGGTGACTATCAATATATTTTGAGAGAAGACACTAACAACAGAAGAACAGAGGGGTAATTCATCCAAAATATTAAGCATTCTGTGAATTGTTTGGCTTTCATGTAGTGTTCTATATGGTCTCAACCAATGCAATTTGTAAACCATGGTTTGGGACTGAGATGTACAAGCCCATCCAACTATGATTTACTCAATAAATCATGGTTAGAGAAAGCATTGCTTAGAATAATGTGCAAATCCAATTGGGAATTCAGTTTGTCCTTGGTTCAGTTTGTTCTGTATCATGGAATTATCCATATTAGCTTCTTGGCTCTGACAAGGCCTCCTCACATTCCAGCTTTGTGATATGATCAGCAAAATTAAATTCTTAAGCACATAAACAAGATTAGATCTAAGAGTTTCATTTGATTTTCCTGATTCTGACCTATGCTGACTTTTATATTTATTGTAACAAAGACAAGGCTCTCCTGTTTCCATCAAAAACTGCAATCCTAATCTTGAAATGTATGGGGCGAACAAGTTAGGGGGATGTAGTGAAAATTATCACCAAGAAAGAAAGCTTCATGCTTTCAGCATATTAGTAGAACTAGTAAACAGCACATTTTTCAACGCTAGGAATATTCTATAGCAGATGAAAATCTCCAGCATAATTAAGCTACAGAATTCAGGAATGAAGACAAATATACATGTCCCAGGATAATGTTGTGGGATCCAATCAAAGTGCTTTTGTGTTATTTCTTTATTTTCTTTCTCCTACCATATGGAAAGCTTAAAAGTGCTGGCTGTTAATTATCCTTTTTAATTATAATTTTACTTATCCTTATGGACATAAACGTCTTCCTCTAAATACTTAGGTTTGGCTTGATTATATTACAGATGTATGCTCGGTTAATATGGATAACAATGGATTCCAATTCGGATAACCTTATTTTTTCCCCCCCACAGTCTGCATCATCACAAACTTAAGATGTTTTGTGATACATTTTCTAGGTTGAGACAGAATTTAAACCAAGCAAATGGAATAGGACAGTAGAAGATTCTAAACTGTTCAAACACTGACCAAGCTAAGCAAGTTGCATAGTTGTGCATGGACATCTTTGTCTGTTTTTTCAAATGTTTTGCCTGAATGTAGCCAGTTAGTAGCCTGCCTGCAAAACACACATTGTGTCACTGCAAGATATTTTCTTTCTTGCTTGCAGGCTTTGTGGTATTTTTGTGCTGGCTGCATTGGGGAAACAATGTCCAGAATTAGCTGTATTTTCATCTGGACCAGCAGAGGGTCTTCTTGTGGTTTCAATGATAAATTCCTCAATGGGAATCCAACCCTGAGGATGGGAAGTGCAGGTGTTTATCCACTAACACAGTTCCAGCAGGGATTGATGACTGGATGTGCCAATGTTGCAAACATCTGACCCATTTTTATTGTCTGCTTTTATAAGGCAGGTTTCTGCCCTGAGTGATTTCTACTTGGATTTTGAATTAAGCCACTAAGACCCGGCTTTGCCAGCAGGCCTGGGCATCCATGATTTTAACAACTATCATGGTCATATTGTATGAATGTTTGTATGCATGTTGATGGGTTAGTTATTATGGCTTTTAATTAAGATTTTATAGTTCAGTTCTTATAATCGACTTCTTCTTGTTTTTGCAATTTTTATACTGTTGTAAACCACCCTGAGTCCTTTGAGATTGGGCGGCATAGAAGTCAAATAAATAAATAAACAAACAAACAAACAAACAAACAAACAAACAAACAAACAAACAGATAGGTAGATAGATAGATAGATTAGATAGACAGACAGACAGACAGACAGATAGATTAGATAGATTAGATAGATAGATAGATAGATAGATAGATAGATTAGATAGATAGATAGATAGATTAGATAGATAGATAGATAGAAAGATAGATAGATTAGATAGATAGATAGATGGATTAGATAGACAGACAGACAGACAGATAGACAGACAGACAGACAGATAAATAGATAAAAAGATAAATAGATATAGATAATTAGATAAATAGATAAATAGATAAATAAATAAATAAATAAATAAATAAATAGATAAATAGACAAACAAACAGACAAATAAAGAATTAAAACTCATTTCCTGGGTATTTTAAGGGTCAAAGACAGGCATAGCAACAGCAATAGCACTTAGACTTACCATATATACCATGTCACAGTGCTTTACAGCCATTTCTAGGCAGTTTATAGAGTTAGCATACGCAACAGATTCAAACTTAATATTAACCGCTCCAAACCTGACTGTAAAAAATATGAATTTAACAATAGAGTTGTCAAAGCGTGGAACTCATTACCGGACTCAATAGTGTCCACCCCTAACCCCCAACATTTCTCCCTTAGACTATTCACGATTGACCTCTCCAGGTTCCTAAGAGGTCAGTAAGGGGCGTACATAAGTGCACTAGTGTGCCTTTTGTCCCCTGTCCAATTCTCTCTCCTTTATCTCATATATCATATATATTTTCTTCCTTTCATATATCTTCTCCTCTATTTTACATATTATCTTTATATATATTACTTCATGTCTATTCTCTTCCATATGTATTGTGTATTGGACAAATGAATAAATAAAATAAAATAAATAAATCTGGGTCCTCATTTTATCGACTTTGGAAGGATGAAAGTTTGAGTCAACCTTGAGCCTAGTGAGATTTGAACTGCCAAATTACAATCAGCCGGCAGTCAGCAGAAGTTTCTTCTTCTTTTGAACAATAATAACAACCAAGAACCTTAATGCTCTCAAGCCCTTTCACAAGGTCATTGGAGTCTTTGATTTTCCTCCCAAGAACAAGTAATCTTATGTAGATGTGTTTCCTACTACATTTGTCCTATCTTCACACTTCATCATGCAGCAAAATTTTCTTGCAAGAGATGCTTGGTGTTTACATCCCTACCCTATGTCAGATTATTGTGTCCTTCTTCATATTACTGTATTGCATCACATATGTGATAGAACAGTAACTAGGAAAAATATAATTTACAGTCTTTCACAGTAGAACAAAGATATCGAGCAATGGCCATAAAAATATCAGCCACTTCATACACTTTGGCAGAAGGTTATGCTCAAGATTTCAGAGTCCCAGTACATATTCCTAAGGACCAGGAAACAAAAATACAATTCTAGTTCCTTCCTTTGTCCTCCAAACCAATTCCAAAAGGACTGAAAGAACAGCATGCTTACCAGTTCTGCATCTGGTTGGTTGATATCCTGGAGGTAAGGAATAGTGGCAAGCTCAGCCATTGCTTGATTGATCACTTGAGATTGTTCCTTGATGCGCTGCAGGCGTCCAAGGAGGCTTGCATATTGCAGCTTTTCTATCACACCTGAACATGCACAGAAGGACTCCTGGGCTCACAGGGAAAAGAAAAAAGTGCTTAGAGGTCGAAGCTGTGGAAGTGGCCTCATTTCATCCCTTAACAACTGACATTGCCTCTTATTATAATCGCACAGTTGACTTTCAGATAAACAGGCCAATGCAATATTTTTTATCTATAATGGTTAACTAGGGGTGAACAAGTATCGTTCAAAATATGTATGCTCCCAGATGCTATAGGCCAGCGATGGCGAACCTATGGCATGGATGCCACAGGTGGCATGCAGAGACAAATCTGCTGGCACACGAGCCGTTGCCCAATGTGCATGTGTGTGCCAGCCAGCTGATTTTTGGCTCACACAGAGGCTCTAGGAGGGCGTTTTTAGTTTCCAGAGAGCCCCCGGGGGAATAGGGGAGGGTGTTTTTACCCTCCCCTGCTCCAGCGAAGCCTTTGGAGCCTGGGGAGGGTGAAACACGAGCCGAATGGACCCACCAGAAGTTAGGAAACAGGCTGTTTTCATCCTCCCAAGGCATTGAATTATGGGTGTGGGTACTCACGAACATGATAGCGTGCGTTCATGCTCTTTCGGCACCCGGGGAAAAGAAGGTTCACCATCAATTTGCTATAGGCAGTGATCCTTAATTACTTTTAAAATAGGAAGTAATTGCCCATAAACGCTTTAATCATTTTAATCATTATCTAGAACGGAACTTTTATAGTAATTAAAGATAATTGAGCTACTTGCCTAATCTGTTATCATACTGAACCTTGTGGGTTACCTTAAAATGTTACTGTACTCTTCAACAAATAATGCTGCCTATCATTTGTCCTTTTTGTGGCTATTCAAATAATGTGACTTAATCAACTGGAAAAGAGTCCAAGCACCTATTTGAAAACTTATCTTGGTCGGTAAGCTACTCCCACCTGGTCACATGGCTGGCAAGCCACTCCTACCCAATCACATGACTATTAAGCCACACCCACAAAATAAGCCACCCCCACAGTGTGGCAGTAAAAACTTTGGCAGCCCATCACTGGCTATAGGTACACTCTTCCTCTGTCAACGAGTTGATAGTGAACTGTAATTACAATATGGCAAGAATAGAGAACATTATTATATTAATCGATAATTACCAGTTTATATTATAGAATATGGAATAACAGAGTTGGAAGGGGCCTTAGAGATCTTCTAGTCCAACCCCCTGCTCAAGAAGGAGATGCTATACCATTTCAGACAAATTGTCGCCCAATCTCTTTTTAAAGCCACCAATGTTGGAGCACTCACACCTTCCGAGGGCAAACTGTTCAACTGGTTAATTGTTCTCACTGTCAGTACTAGGTTGTTTATCTTTTTGTTCACTTTCCACCCATTGCTTCAGTTTACATTGAAATCCTAATTTATTGAACGAAAGTTGAATTAAAATGTTTTTTTTAATTTGGGTCCCACCCCTTTCATTGTCCTCCCATTCTAATTTTATTTTATAATCTAGTTCTCGGCATAGTAGTTCAAGGCCATTTGCAGTCCTTAGGCCTCCAACATGGAGGTTGTTGATGAAGTGGCAGTAAATCTCAGCCACACATGGAATCTATTAGAAACATAGAAACATAGAAGACTGACGGCAGAAAAAGACCTCATGGTCCATCTAGTCTGCCCTTATACTATTTCCTGTATTTTATCTTACAATGGATATATGTTTATCCCAGGCATGTTTAAATTCAGTTACTGTGGATTTACCAACCACGTCTGCTGGAAGTTTGTTCCAAGGATCTACTACTCTTTCAGTGAAATAATATTTTCTCATGTTGCTTTTGATCTTTCCCCCAACTAACTTCAGATTGTGTCTCCTTGTTCTTGTGTTCACTTTCCTATTAAAAACACTTCCCTCCTGAACCTTATTTAACCCTTTAACATATTTAAATGTTTCAATCATGTCCCCCCTTTTCCATCTGTTAGCTGAACTATATTTTATGCCCAGATTTACTGCTTCTCCAGAAAATTGCTAGGCACATGCTTAAGCAAACAAGTTCAGTACTTTGTAGAACAGTTCTAAACTATGTTAGACCACATCAGGGATCTGTCACTGGGGGAACTTGAAAAATTGCTAAAAATCTCATCCAAGGCACTTGCCCATAGTACCTAGGTTTACCGCTAAGTCCATGCGACAGACAATGATCGATCATTTTTCCTGCTGGCAAATGATATTAAATCAGAGAGGAAACACAGCCAGGGGAATCCATCGATTGGTTCCTAAAAACTGTTGCATATTTAATATTGCAACCACAGTAAGCAATCTCATCATCAAAGCTGAATAAAGATCCCGTACTTTAAAAGGGATATGGAGGAACTGGTGCAGATTGAAACTGGAGACCTGTCAGGATGATAAGGGACATAGAAACTAAACCCCAGGGGGAAAGGTTAAAGGAGGCAGGGATTTTTAGCTTGCAAAAAAAACCCCCAACAACCAGAAAGCAGAAGGGAGAGATGATAGTTGCTGCAAAGTTATAAAAAGACTGTCAAGCACAAGAAAGGACATAGATGTTCTTTGTTGAAACCGAGAGCAGGATAAAGATCATATTGTGGTTAGCTCTGGCCCAGCTCCTGCCCCAAGGACTGTGGATGTGGGGGAGACATCCACATGCTGAAGGCCTGTTTTGCCCTCGGTGGAATCTGCTGATGAAGGCTCCTCTGACCAAGAAGACATGAGTGACAGGGAGGAGGAGAGTGTGGCAGACAGCTCAGAAGGAGATCAATTATCTAGCTCCTCCTTGGATTCAGAACAAGAGTTAATGATACAGCCACGCACGCGGAGAGCGATGCATAGGCAACAACAACTGAGAGATTATTATCAAAGAAAATGAGGCCACCTGTGGTTGGATGGGGCTGTGGTGATTAGTGAGGCTGCTATAAATAGCAGCCTGTGGGTTTGGCCATTGTGGAGGATTATCTGATCATTGTGTTTCGTGACTGCTTTACTGACTTTGACCTTTTGTGTGCTGATTTCCCCCCCCCCGCTTTGAAACTAAACCAGAGCAAAGTGTGTTTCACTTTGTGAAAGAAGAAGGACTGTGAATTGTCTCACAGCTGCAAGCTAAGTATCACAGAACTGATAAGGGACTTGTACAAATTACCAGTTTGTTTGGAGACGAGTGCTCTTTGCTATACCAAAAGAGGGCTTAGGTTAAGTGAATTTTCCTTATAAAGAACATTGTTTTGAATTTTCAAACGTTCGTGTGTCTGAAATTTGTACCTGTGAATTTTCGGGAGGAGTCTACCAGAGAGCCCGACAGAACAGATCAATGGAGGTTTTTTTAGAGTGGGGGAATTTTTTTATTAGGAGGAATTGGGTTATGGTTAGTGATGGGCGAACCCAACGCTGTTCGGGTTCGGCAAGTTCGGATGAACTTTATGCAAAATTCGACCGAACCCGAACCGAACCCGAACTCTGAATGCTGCGTGACGTCAAAGCTCCGCCCCCGGAATCCCATCGATTTTTAATTTTATGGATTTTTAATTTTTATTTATTTTTATTTTTACAAAAAAGGACACTGCAGCAGTGCTGCAAGCAAAGGGCGGTCCTTTCACGTAAAAATAAACATTTATTTTTACGTGAAAGGACTGCCCTTTGTTTGCAGCGTCACTGCAGCGTCCTTTTTCGTAAAAATAACAATGTTTATTTTTACGTGAAGCCCACCCTTTGAAGGAACTGGGGAATCCCTCCCACGAAGAGATTCTGGGGGCGGAGCTTTGACATCACCAGCAGGTTGCTAAGGACGCCAAGGTGATCCCTTCCTGGATTCTCATAATATGAAATTATGAGATACTGACAAAGGAGAATATTTATAGCTCAGGGTTGAAATAATGGATCCTTGGTGCTTTCTGAGTTTGGTTGGTTTCTTCTTTTGGTAATGAAGAGTGCTATATAGAGCGCTGGTGAGACCACATTTGGAATACTGTGTTCAGTTCTGGAGACCTCACCTTCAAAAAGATATTGACAAAATTGAACGGGTCCAAAGATGGGCTACAAGAATGGTGGAAGGTCTTAAGCATAAAACGTATCAGGAAAGACTTCATGAACTCAATCTGTATAGTCTGGAGGACAGAAGGAAAAGGGGGGACATGATCGAAACATTTAAATATGTTAAAGGGGTAAATAAGGTCCAGGAGGGAAGTGTTTTTAATAGGAAAGTGAACACAAGAACAAGGGGACACAATCTGAAGTTAGTTGGGGGAAAGATCAAAAGCAACATGAAAAAATATTATTTTACTGAAAGAGTAGTAGATCCTTGGAACAAACTTCCAGCAGACGTGGTTGGTAAATCCACAGTAACTGAATTTAAACATGCCTGGGATAAACATATATCCATTGTAAGACAAAATACAGGAAATCGTATAAGGGCAGACTAGACGGACCATGAGGTCTTTTTCTGCCGTCAGTCTTCTATGTTTCTATGTTTCTATGAAATATCTGCAAGGGAGCAAGCAAGTTCAGGGAGCCTCAAGGAACCCTCAAATACACATACATACACATTTCTCCCTTAGACTATCTCCCAACATTTCTCCCTTAGACTATCCATGATTGACCTCTCCAGGTTCTTAAGAGGTCAGTAAGGGGTGTACATAAGTGCACTAGTGTGCCTTTCGTCCCCTGTCCAATTGTCTTTCCTTTATCTCATATATCATATATATTTTCTTCCTTTCATATATCTTCTCCTCTATTTTTAATATTATCTTTATATATATTACTTCATGTTTATTCTCTTCCATATGTATTGTGTATTGGACAAATGAATAAATAAAATAAAAAATAAATAAACATAGTAAAATACATGATGAAGGTTATAGAGGAGATACTCATAGTAAAATATATCTAGGAAAAAATAGAAAAGAAGATATAGTAATAGAACATATCAATGAAAGAATAGAAGAAAAGATATAGCAATAGAAGAAAGTAATAGGAGATATAGGAGAGCAATAGGACAGGGGACGGAAGGCACTCTAGTGCACTAAATTAACTGAACAGGTTGAGTTCACGCTACGCCACCAAAAAGCCAATCAGGATTAAAACTAACCAAACTTGGCACATTGTACAAATGCACCTGCTAAATCTGGTTAAATGCATTCTGCACAGAGGCAGCAAGGATCTTTTAACAGATGAACTGAAAAAATGATAAGAATATGATTCCCTCACCCCCACCCCTTCATATCTTGACTCAAAAGCTTTTTTTTCATTTTTTCCCTTTGAAACTGTTTGGGTTCCTTCGCTAACATGTTAGAATTGGAAAGAAATGTGGTGATAGGTACATTTCTCCTGTCAGTCCTTTGCAGTCAACTCTTAAGCAAAACCCTGAGGCATTGCTTCTGGCAGGATTTGAGATGCTCTATGCCAACATCTCAGGCTGGATTTTTTTTTATTTTTGCAAGAAAACGAAGTGTTATCCAAAGGTGGCCTTGAAAGAACTAGGTCAAGTCATGCAGTGGGGAAAAAAAGAGACAGAGGAGGAATCAAGAATGCTTAATATCTGAGAACTCAAGTTAGGAAGCATTCTGCTTTCCAGTCCTCTTTTATACAAGCATTTAATCCCCGGTGGCGCCAGTGGGAGGAAGAGGTTCCCAAGAAGGGAAAACTCAGATGGATTAAACAGGATCTTGGATGGCTTCGCTAGGTATCTGTTCTGCAGGGCTCTCTGGTAGGAGCCTCCCGAAAATTCAAGGGTACAAATTGCAGACACACACACCTTTGAAAATTCAAAACAATGTTCTTTATCACAAAAGTCAAAATAAACTAAGCACTCTTTTTGTATTGCATTGGCTGCCGATCAGTTTCCGGTCACAATTCAAAGTGTTGGTCATGACCTTTAAAGCCCTACATGGCATGGGACCAGATTACCTCCGGAACCCCCTGCTACCGCATGAATCCCAGCGACCGATAAGGTCCCATAGAGTTGGCCTTCTCCAGGTCCCGTCGACTAAACAATGTTGTTTGGCGGGCCCCAGGCGAAGAGCCTCCTCTGTGGTGGCCCCGGGCCTCTGGAACCAACTCCCCCCGGAGATTAGAACTGCCCGCACCCTCCCTGTCTTTTGTAAACTACTCAAGACTCATTTATGCTGCCAGGCATGGGGGAGTTAAGATATTCCTTCCCCCTAGGCCATTACAAGTTATGCATGGTATGTTTGTGTGTATGTTTGGTTTTATTATAAGGGTTTTTAGTTGTTTTATTAATTGGATTTCTACATGCTGTTTTTATCATTGTTGTTAGCCGCCCCGAGTCTGCGGAGAGGGGCGGCATACAAGTCCAAGAAATAATAATAAAAATAATAATAATAATATTGCAAAGAGCACTCGTCCCAAAACAACCGGGTAGTCTGTACAATTTCCCTTAAGCAGTCATTAAGTACTTAGCTAGCAGCTGTGAAGAAACTTCACACCCCTTTTTCTTCCAACAAAGTGAGACACACACACACACGTTGCTCTGCTTTGGTTTCAAAGGCGTAGAAAATCAATGAAGTCCAGAAAATAGCAACACACGATTCCTGAAGAACTGCGATCAGATACTTTTTCACAACGGCCAAACTCATACGCTGCTATTTATAGCAGCAGCCCTACTTACTGGAGCCCCACCCAAACACAGGAGGCCTCATTTTGTCTTGTAATAATCCTTCAGTTGTTGTTTCCTATGCATCACTCTACGCAAGGATGATACAGATGATTGATCTCCTCCTGGGCTGTCTGCCAAACTCCCCTCTTCCCTGTCACTCACGCTTCCTTGGTCAGAGGAGGCTTCATCGGCAGATTCCATCGGGAGCAAAACAGACCTGCGGCATGTGGATGTCTCCCCCACATCCACCTGCACATTCCTTGGGGCAGGAGCTGGGCCAGAGCTAACCACAACAGGTATCTTCCAGATGATTGCTTGCATCCCGTAACTGTTCTGTCTGGGTGCCCCCAGACTTCAACACCAACTGGAAAAAACAGCCAGACACGCTGGTAAAAGCAAAGGCACTTTATAGTTTGAAAAATAAACACAGAGAAAAACCTGTTCTTCCCAACAGGTAGGCTATGAGGCTTCACAGCAGAGTCCTGACGGCCAGACAATACAGCAGACTTCTTGCTGGCACACACACCACTGTAGAGAATAAGACCCACGCCTTTCCCCCCAAGGTTTCAGCCTTCAAGGCCACAAGCCAGAATCAGAGACGCCAAAGATCACAGCCAGGTCCCAGGACTCCCAAAGATAATACTCCACAATACAGGAAGGGTGGGTCTGCCTTTTCAGCCTTTCTGGGGAGAACCACACCCAAACCCAGCTGTTGCCTATTTAGGGCTGGAAATACCTGGCTAATTGTCCCCTTCGTTGTGCTGCTCTTCTCTGCCTGAGATCGATGATGGCTTGTGCATTTTCATCTAAGGACTCCAGGCTGCTTGCTGGGGAGAGCTCCACCCCGGGGGACTCAGGCTGTTCTCCCTCTCCCTCGGCCTGATATTCCTCCTCCCCGTCTGCCTGGGCCTCCTCCTCCTCCTCCTGTTCCTCCTCCTCCCCCTCAGAGCATGGAGCCGGCAGAGGTTCAGCCGTTCCCCGAGGAGCCTCAGACGGAATCACAACACTAACCAAAGTACAAATACGTTTTGCCGCCATGTTGCTTTGCTTTCATCCCTGGCCTACAGTCGAGGCAGCTGAAGTTTGTCCTTAGTTTTTCCACTTCTAAAAACAGAAGGAAGCAAATAAAAGGCAACAGCTCAGGAACTAAATTAAAGGCAAAGTAAATGATGATAAAGAGATGGAAGAAAACAGGCAGCATCTGAGAAAACTGGGGAAAGAGAGGCGGGACTTAAGGGAAGAGCCTTCTCTATGGGGCTCCGGCCCTCTTGAATCAGCTTCCCCACAGAGATTTGCACTGCCCCCACCCTCCTTGCCTTCTGCAAGAGTCCTCCACCCGAAACAGGATACCCTACGAAGCTAGACTCACTATCCTGGGTCTAGAAAGCTTACAACTACGATCCCTTTAACATGATCTAAGTATTGCCCACAAGATCATATGCTGCAACGTCCTGACTGTCAACGACTACTTCAGCTTCAACCACAACAACACAAGAGCACACAACAGATACAAGCTTAATATTAACCGCTCCAAATTGGACTGTAAAAATACGACTTTAGTAATCGAGTTGTCGAAGCAAGGAACTCATTACCGGACTCTGTAGTATCTTCCCCTAACCCACAACATTTTACCCTTAGACTATCCACAGTTGACCTCTCCAGATTCTTAAGCGGTCAGTAAGGGGCGTGCATAAGTGCACTAGTGTGCCTCCCATCTTCTATCCTATTGTCTCTCCTACAGTGTATCTCATATATCATATCTACTATTCTTCTATTCTACTATTCTTATACTACTCTCATAATATCCTTCTATTATCTAATTGATAAATTCTATTCCTAAATTTTCACTTCTATTCTTTCTCTAATATATTTTACTCGAGTATAACCTCTATAACCTTCATTGTGTATTGTTGTGTATTGGACAAAATAAATAAATAAAATAAAATAAAATAAATAAAGAGTCTGAATACTCATCTATGCCGTCAGGCTATTAGACACTAGCCCCCTGGCTGATGAATGTAATCTTTTGTTTGAATGGGAATAATTGACTTTTAATGTTACTGGGCTTTTTTAGATTAACTAGCTTAAATTAATTTGATTTAAGATGTTCTTATTGCTTTCTTTTATATTTTGTAAGCCGCCCCGTGTCCTTGGACAAGGCAGCATATAAATGCAATAAATAAATGTCTGGTCTATAAGCTACAGTATGCCCATGTTACACCAACACCCCACAGTCTGCATTGGTTGCCAATCAGTTTCCGGTCACAATTCAAAGTGTTGGTTATGACCTATAAAGCCCTTCATGGCATCAGAACAGAATATCTCCGGGACCGCCTTCTGCCGCACAAATCCCTGCGACCAGTTAGGTCCCACAGAGTTGGCCTTCTCCGGGTCTCGTCGACTAAACAATGTTGTCTGGCAGGACCCACGGGAAGAGCCTTCTCTGTGGTGGCCCCGACCTCTGGAACCAGCTCCCCCCAGAGATGCCTCCACCCTCCTCGCTTTTCGTAAGCTCGTTAAAACCCACCTCTGCCGTCAGGCATGGGGGAATTGAGATATTCCTTTCCCCACAGGCCTATACAATTTATGCATGGTTTGTTTGTGTGTATGTTTGGCTTTTAATAAGGGTTTTTAGTTATTTTAAATATTAGATTTGTCATATGCTGTTTTATTATTGTTGTTAGCCGCCCTGAGTCTACGGAGAGGGACAGCATACAAATCTAATAAATGAATGAATGAAAGAATGAAAGAATGAATGAATGAATGAATGAATGAATGAATGAATGAATGAATGAATGAATAAATAAATAAATAAATAAATGTGCCTCCAGGGTCAATGTTTTTCCTCTGAAATTTCTTAGAAACAGGCCAATATTTTTTACAGGGCAAGCATATATCATTTTTTTAACCTTTCAAAAAGCAAACTGGGAGGGAAGCATACAGTATCAATGTCTACAGTTCACCACTGCCCAACCCCTAAAAAAGACGTGAAATTGCCTCTTTTCTATTGATTTTGCTAAGTGGTTTTTAGCAGCACAATTGCAAGTTATTTTGGCTGGCTTGGGCCTCTTTTTTTTTTTAAGAGTAGAAATGTGAGTGTTTTATTTCTCTCTCTCTCATCCCCACCCATAAAACATTTCCTGTGTCCAGTTGGTCAGGAGAGTGAATTGCAATCGTTGACATATCCCTGGTTTAAATAAATGGTCCAGGAAGAGATAAGGTGCTGCATCCATCCTGCTACTTAGCACAGACATGTCAAGATTGTGGCAAAGCACTTGGTTTCATTCCAACTTTTTCTAAATGACTCTTGTTTGGCTCTCCAGCACTGTTAAAACTTTTCTTTAATACCAGAATGTTTAATAACCTGCAGTGATGTCATGATGATGCATACTATACAGTACATTGTGCAAATGGCTCAGTTACATTGTTTTTATATAAATTATGTCACTCAGTTTATATCACTATGTCATTAAAACCACACTTCGTCACACACAGACTACTAGAAACATAGAAACATAGAAGATTGACAGCAGAAAAAGACCTCATGGTCCATCTAGTCTGCCCTTATACTATTTTCTGTATTTTATCTTAGGACATTTAAGAGGGGTAGGTAGATAGAGAGGAAGAATATTGCAGCAGAGGCGGAGTAACGACACGGACACAAAGAGCTGGATTTAAAATGGGTCATTTTATTAATTAAATTTGCATAATTTATTCATTAAATTAGCATAAATTTAACTATAACCCTAACAAGGACCCGCAGGGTCAAACAATTACTTCCGGGGCGGAAAATGACTTCATAAAAACTTCCGGGGCAACTTATGGGCGCAGCTCCATGCTGATCCAGGTGAAGGGCCCCGCCCTCACCTGGATCTCTGCCATGCACCTGCATGTGGGAGGTCTCGCCATCTAACCCCTATAAGGGGAAAGAAATGGGCGGGACCCAAAGACAGGTTCCCCCCAATTGCTCAGGCCATTAGCACCATGAGCCTTTCGAGAGAACCTGTCAATCATCCCCAAAGATGCCCAAGGGAGAACACGCAGTTGCTAAACACCACCCAGTTTTCCGCCCCTAACCTGCCTACCCAAATGACCAGAGGTAAGCCAATTAGCCTAAACAGGGGACGAAGCACCCACTAACCGCGTATCCGTCACCGCAGTGTGGAATAGGCGAAAAAACGGTCGCAGAAAATACTGAGACAGCCAAAAATTCCTATTCGGCCCCCTAAGGGCGACCCACAGTGGCACACTGAAAGATAGGGAGGGCGGGTGGGTGTTCGCTCTGTCGTCGTCGGGGCAAAAAGGAGGCCCAAAGCCTGCGCAGCCCTTTTTATAGGGCTGGCAGGCTCCGCCCCCGACGACGTCATCGGCTATGGCCAATGCACCCAAAATGGCCGAGATCTCGCAAAATCTCGCGAGATCTCAGCCCCCAAGATGGTGGCTACGCAGAAGGGCTTTGTCTCCCTGGCCCTGCGGCAAATCCGGGCCGGGCGTAATTCACCGGACGGGCATTATAGCAAGTTGAATGCTGTCAGGGGTTGTATTTCAGTGTAAACGGGAAAATGCCAAAAGAGAGTTGTAAATAACTGTCTTTGGCAGCAATAAGAGCCCACTGGGATATGAAGCACATGATGAAAATTACCTGAGTGATGGTGAGGTTCAAGAGACAACTAAGAAAATAAGAAAGTGGCCAAGGAGAAGCTAAAAACACCCTGTCCTGGAACTGCAAAGCTTAAGTAAAGAGGAAGCTGAAATGAAGGCACACTGAACTGGATGATTTAGCAGAGGAGAAAACCTTGACAAATGGACCGAGGGCTGAGGTAGAGGCTTGGCAAAAGGCATTTGTAAAAAGGGATTTTAAAAGGAATGAAGTCAGCAAACAGAAAAGGATTTCCAACCAGGTCCTGTTGAATGTTGAACTTCACAAATTTCTCACTTAGCAACATACATTTAGGGCTCAATTGTAGTGATAAGTTGAGGGCTGCCTGTAATTGCATGCAAACTCTGCCCACAGTCTGAAGTTTGACCCTGACGGCGCTCAAGGTTGACTCAGCCTTCCATCCTTCTAAAGTCAGTGAAATGAGGACCCAGATTGTTGGGGGAAATATGAAAATAATACTTCTACATTGTAAACTAAATTCCTATGGCATCTCTGGACCCCCTACATAATTGGATAGCTTCGTTCCTGTCAAATAGACAGGTGGTCAAAATAGGGAACACTCTATCAAATCCTGCACCTGTTAACAGCACCTGTTACAATGCAGTGTACTAGGACCAAAACTCTTTATACTTTACATAAATGACCTTTGCAATCATATTATAAGGAACTGCATTCTCTTCACTGATGATGTAAAACTATTTAACACCACCAAAAACATTGCTACCCTTGAAAAAGACCTTGACTATGTGTCAGAATGGTCAAACAATTGGCAACTCCAAATCTCAACCGAAATGCCCTGTCCTACCCATTGGTAAAAAGAATCAGGCCACTAAATACAAGCTGAATGGACACGACCTTACAAATGACCCTCACTTTGTCAAAGATCTTGGAGTAGTTAGAACTGACAGTTAGAACAATTAATCAGTGGAACAGCTTGCCTCCAGAAGTTGTGAATGCTCCAACACTGGAAGTTTTTAAGAAGATGTTGGATAACCATTTGTCTGAAGTGGTGTAGGGTTTCCTGCCTAAGCAGGGGGTTGGACTAGAAGACCTTCAAGGTCCTTTCCAACTCTGTTATTCTATTCTATTCTATTCTATTCTATTCTATTCTATTCTACTCTACTCTACTCTACTCTACTCTATTCTATTCACATCTAATGATCTAAGTGTCAAAGCCCACTATAACAATATCACCAAAAAAGCATTAAGAGTTATAAACCTAATCTTGTGCAACGTCTTCTCCAGTAATATTGTACTACAAACTAGAACATAAAAAAAAATTTGCTAGACCAATTCTTGAATACAGCTCAACTGTCTGGAATCCACACTGCATATTGGACATTAACACAACTGAGCATATCCAGAGATATTTTAAAAGAAGAGTCCTCCTCTCCTCTCCTCGCAACAGACTACCTTATGCCCCCCAGACTTGAAATTCTGGCCATGATCTAATCGTAGTTCATAAAATTATCTGCTACAATGTCCTACCTGTCAATAACTACTTAAGCTTCCATCCCAACAATACATGAGCACACAACAGATACAAATCCAAAGTGAACCGCTCCAAACTCAATTGCAGAAAATACGACTTCAGCAACAGAATGGTCAATGCCTGGAACTCACTACCTGACTCTATGGTTTCATCTCCAAATCCCCAAAATTTTAATGAATGAATGAATCAATGAATGAATCAATGAATGAATGAATCAATCAATCAATCTTTCTCCAATAGCTGTAAATAAAACCTGATGTTCCCAGAATTAACTTTATTCATAAGATTATGATAGCAACAACTTGACTTTAGTTTTACTGGAACCATAGAACAATCATATAATAACCGCTGATGTTACAGGCCATATAATTATATACAGAAGGAACTGTGAGGATAACACTTCAAAAGGGATGGGGGGGGGTTATGTTGTGTTATGTTTTGTTATTTGTCTTATAAGATGCAAGTACAACACTTAAACAAATAATTATATTGTAAAATGATAAATTATTTTTAATAATAATAATAATAATAATAATAATAATAATAATAATAATAAAAATTAAAAAAAACTCTTTTAAAAAATCTTTCTCCAACCTATTTTAGCTGTGCTGTGAGGGTTGCTAATATAGTCAAAGGTCATGTTCGCACTATGACATCAGTTATTAAACTCACCTGGAGGGTACCACATGGTCAAAGATTCATTGATGAAATGTTGATGAGGCAAAATGGTCAAAGTTGTTGTTGTTGTTGTTGTTGTTGTTGTTGTTATTATTATTATTATTATTATTATTATTATTATTATTATTATTATTGAAACGTAGTGTATCTCTTGCACAATGGCAGCCTTGTCTTGGTTCCTGTATTTACCTATTTTCTGAGTGTAGTACAAACATTAATAAATTAATTCAGTGGGCTGGGATGCTAAAAAAAAAGGATATAATTGTTTTACAGTGCAATCGTATCCAGGTCTGTCAAGAAATGCCTCTCAGTTTCTCATAGGCAGGTGTAAGAATGTGGTCTTAAATGATAATGCGATTGTGAACCAAAGCGAATCTCCACTTTGAAGCCTTTGAAAAGGGTCTCAATCCAAAGCTCTTTGTGGTCTTCTTGCTTTTGAAAAATTAGAAGATTCTTTTCATCAGAAACTTGGGGAAATCATCAAACAGCCACATGCTTTTCACCTCACCCTCCCAATTCTTTTGATGGGATTGGACAGAACGTACAAAAACAGCAGCTCCCTCCGAGTGGAGTTCAGTGAACAGGTTTTAGTAAATAGGATAGTCTTACTTATTCCTTAAAAAAACATTCTTTAAACTTTAAAAATATTTTCTAGCAGATCTGGATGAAAGTTGCAGCTATGATTGCCTTTTCTGAAATCTGAAAACTCCCTAAGTTGCAAAAGTGGTACAAGAGATTTATGTAAGGGAGGGATAAACTAGTTCATCACATACTTGGAAAATGTAAGGCTGAAAACTTTACTTCCTTTTAAGTTATAAGCCCAAAGATTTACTTCCGTTTAAGCCTACTTGCTCTTAAAATCCAATTCACTAACTCATTTAAGCTGAAATATGGAAATTCAATTGAAAGGACAGTAACTATTACCAAACGGGCTACGTACGACATAGCTCAGTTGCAGATTTAAGCTAAGTAGTTCTTTTTCTCATTAACTGGATAAGCTGTTTGACTGTAGGCAGTGAAGGGCTACCAAAATTTTTACCACCACACTGTGGGGCGTGGCTTATGCAGGACACCCTGCATTTTCTTTCAACATCATATGCTGCAACGTCCTACCGGTCAATGACTACTTCAGCTTCAACCGCAACAACACAAGAGCACGCAACAGATTCAAACTTAATATTAACCGCTCCAAACTTGACTGTAAAAAATATGACTTTAACAATCGAGTTGTCGAAGCATGGAACTCATTACCAGACTCAATAGTGTCAACCCCTAACCCCCAACATCTCTCCCTTAGACTCTCCACGATTGACCTCTCCAGGTTCCTAAGAGGTCAGTAAGGGGCGTACAGAAGTGCACTAGTGTGTCTTTCGTCCCCTATCCAATTGTCTTTCCTTTATCGCATATATCATATATATTTTCTTCCTTTCATATATCTTCTCCTCTATTTTTACATATTATCTTTATATATATTACTTCATGTCTATTCTCTTCCATATGTATATTGTGTATTGGACAAATGAATAAATAATAAAATAAAAATAAAAATAAAATCTTTCAATGCAAATTGGGTGCTCTGGGGTGGAGTTCACTACCCCACTGTATTTCCCCCCCCATCTGGGCAGTAGCCCACCCTGACTGTTGGTAACAGCAGAGTGAGGCAAGGGTCTCAGCCAGGGGTGGGTTCTAACCAGTGGTGGGCTACTAGCCGGAATGCTAAATTGCACTCACCATGGTGGCTCATAAGTTCTTGCGGGGCCAGCATGATTTTGTTTCTGCACCTGTGGAGGCTGCAAAATCATGCACGGAGACACAAGCAGATATAAAAAAGACTTAATCGAATTTGGAATATGTAAAAAACCTAATGAAATAGATAAGATCATCCAAGGGCATGGGGTGAGGTATCCTCAATATGCCGATGATACCCAGCTATACATCTCCACCCCATGTCCAGTCAACGAAGCGGTGGAAGTGATGTGCCAGTGCCTGGAGGCTGTTGGGGCCTGGATGGGTGTCAACAAACTCAAACTCAACCCAGAAAAGACGGAGTGGCTTGCCTCCCAAGGACAATTCCATCTGTCCGTCCATTACCCTGGGGGGGGGGGAAACTATTGACCCCCTCAGAGAGGGTCCGCAACTTGGGCGTACTCCTCGATCCACAGCTGACATTGGAACATCACCTTTCGGCTGTGGCGAGGGGGGCATTTGCCCAGGTTCGCCTGGTGCACCAGTTGCGGACCTATTTGGACAGGGAGTCACTGCTCACAGTCACTCATGCCCTCATCACCTCGAGGTTCGATTACTGCAACGCTCTCTACATGGGGCTATCTTTGAAAAGTGTTTGGAAACTTCAGATCGTGCAGAATGCGGCCGTGAGAGCCATTGTGGGACTTCCTAGATTCGCCCACGTTTCTGCAACACTCCGCGGCCTGCACCGGCTGCCGATTGGTTTCCAGTCACAATTCAAGTGTTGGCAATGACCTTTAAAGTCCTACATGGCATTGGGCCAGAATACATCCAGAACCGCCTTCTACTGCACGAATCCCAGCGGCTGATAAGGTCCCACAGAGTTGGCCTTCTCCGGGTCCCGTCGACCAAACAATGTTGTTTGGTGGGCCCCAAGGGAAGAGCCTTCTCTGTGGTGGCCCCGGCCCTTTGGAACCAACTCCCCCCAGAGATTAGAATGGCCCCCCACCCTCCTTGTCTTTCGCAAATTACTTAAGACCCACCTTTGTCGCCAGGCATGGGGGAGTTAAGTTATCCTTTTCCCCTAGGCTATTACAAGCTATGCATGGTATGTTTGTGTGTATGTTTGGTTTTTTATAATAAGGGTTTTTTAGTTGCTTTTATTAATTGGATTGTTCATGTTGTTTTACCACTGTTGTTACCCGCCCCGAGTCTGCGGAGAGGGGTGGCATACAAATCCAATATATATATATAGTTTGTCGGCTATAAATATATTACTGCCTTGCAGTGGCCCTAGGTTGGGCCTATAGGCAAAAAAAAGGAGCTGTGACGTTCCTTAAAAATATACCAGGGTGATCCGACATAAGAAAAAACATATACCCCTCCCTGGTACAGAGCTAGGAGGATTCAGATCGGATGGGTCTAATTGCTAGCTCTCTGCTTTACAATGCAGAAGCTTCCCAGATCGAATCCCAGTAAAAGAATGGGTGTGGCCAGCTGATGAGGCCTAATAAGGCCGAAATAGATCTATCCTGGTCTCCCTTAATTTAAAAAAAAAAATTCCAGCTATAAACATTTAACACATACAAAATATAGTTTGTCGGCTATAAATATATTACTGCCTTGCAGTGGCCCTAGGTTGGGCCTATAGGCAAAAAAAAGGAGCTGTGACGTTCCTTAAAAAAAAAAAAAAAAAAAAAATATACCAGGGTGATCCGACATAAGAAAAAACATATACCCCTCCCTGGTACAGAGCTAGGAGGATTCAGATCGGATGGGTCTAATTGCTAGCTCTCTGCTTTACAATGCAGAAGCTTCCCAGATCGAATCCCAGTAAAAGAATGGGTGTGGCCAGCTGATGAGGCCTAATAAGGCCGAAATAGATCTATCCTGGTCTCCCTTAATTTTAAAAAAAAATTCCAGCTATAAACATTTAACACATACAAAATATAGTTTGTCGGCTATAAATATATTACTGCCTTGCAGTGGCCCTAGGTTGGGCCTATAGGCAAAAAAAAGGAGCTGTGACGTTCCTTAAAAATATACCAGGGTGATCCGACATAAGAAAAAACATATACCCCTCCCTGGTACAGAGCTAGGAGGATTCAGATCGGATGGGTCTAATTGCTAGCTCTCTGCTTTACAATGCAGAAGCTTCCCAGATCAAATCCCAGTAAAAGAATGGGTGTGGCCAGCTGATGAGGCCTAATAAGGCCGAAATAGATCTATCCTGGTCTCCCTTAATTTTAAAAAAAAATTCCAGCTATAAACATTTAACACATACAAAATATAGTTTGTCGGCTATAAATATATTACTGCCTTGCAGTGGCCCTAGGTTGGGCCTATAGGCAAAAAAAAGGAGCTGTGACGTTCCTTAAAAATATACCAGGGTGATCCGGCATAAGAAAAAACATATACCCCTCCCTGGTACAGAGCTAGGAGGATTCAGATCGGATGGGTCTAATTGCTAGCTCTCTGCTTTACAATGCAGAAGCTTCCCAGATCGAATCCCAGTAAAAGAATGGGTGTGGCCAGCTGATGAGGCCTAATAAGGCCGAAATAGATCTATCCTGGTCTCCCTTAATTTTAAAAAAAAAATTCCAGCTATAAACATTTAACACATACAAAATATAGTTTGTCGGCTATAAATATATTACTGCCTTGCAGTGGCCCTAGGTTGGGCCTATAGGCAAAAAAAAGGAGCTGTGACGTTCCTTAAAAATATACCAGGGTGATCCGGCATAAGAAAAAACATATACCCCTCCCTGGTACAGAGCTAGGAGGATTCAGATCGGATGGGTCTAATTGCTAGCTCTCTGCTTTACAATGCAGAAGCTTCCCAGATCGAATCCCAGTAAAAGAATGGGTGTGGCCAGCTGATGAGGCCTAATAAGGCCGAAATAGATCTATCCTGGTCTCCCTTAATTTTTAAAAAAAATTCCAGCTATAAACATTTAACACATACAAAATATAGTTTGTCGGCTATAAATATATTACTGCCTTGCAGTGGCCCTAGGTTGGGCCTATAGGCAAAAAAAAGGAGCTGTGACGTTCCTTAAAAATATACCAGGGTGATCCGACATAAGAAAAAACATATACCCCTCCCTGGTACAGAGCTAGGAGGATTCAGATCGGATGGGTCTAATTGCTAGCTCTCTGCTTTACAATGCAGAAGCTTCCCAGATCGAATCCCAGTAAAAGAATGGGTGTGGCCAGCTGATGAGGCCTAATAAGGCCGAAATAGATCTATCCTGGTCTCCCTTAATTTAAAAAAAAAAAAATTCCAGCTATAAACATTTAACACATGCAAAATATAGTTTGTCGGCTATAAATATATTACTGCCTTGCAGTGGCCCTAGGTTGGGCCTATAGGCAAAAAAAAGGAGCTGTGACGTTCCTTAAAAATATACCAGGGTGATCCGACATAAGAAAAAACATATACCCCTCCCTGGTACAGAGCTAGGAGGATTCAGATCGGATGGGTCTAATTGCTAGCTCTCTGCTTTACAATGCAGAAGCTTCCCAGATCGAATCCCAGTAAAAGAATGGGTGTGGCCAGCTGATGAGGCCTAATAAGGCCGAAATAGATCTATCCTGGTCTCCCTTAATTTTAAAAAAAAATTCCAGCTATAAACATTTAACACATACAAAATATAGTTTGTCGGCTATAAATATATTACTGCCTTGCAGTGGCCCTAGGTTGGGCCTATAGGCAAAAAAAAGGAGCTGTGACGTTCCTTAAAAATATACCAGGGTGATCCGACATAAGAAAAAACATATACCCCTCCCTGGTACAGAGCTAGGAGGATTCAGATCGGATGGGTCTAATTGCTAGCTCTCTGCTTTACAATGCAGAAGCTTCCCAGATCGAATCCCAGTAAAAGAATGGGTGTGGCCAGCTGATGAGGCCTAATAAGGCCGAAATAGATCTATCCTGGTCTCCCTTAATTTTTTAAAAAAAATTCCAGCTATAAACATTTAACACATATATATATATATATATATAATATAAAAACTTAACAGGACCAGATAAAAAAATTGTTTCCAAAATGTATAATTATTTATTAAATTATGAAAACACAGAGGGAAAAGTCAAACATAACATGATAGCATGGATGACAAATTTTGGTTATTCTATTCAACTAGACGATTGGGAAAAATTATGGAAAATAAACTATAAGATGACACTGTCTATACCATATAAAGAAAACCTACATAAGATGTTTACCGGTGGCATTATGCCCCAGCACGCCTAGCCAAAATCCACCCAAGTATAAGCAATAAATGCTGGAAATGCAAAACGACTATAGGAACATACTATCACATTTGGTGGTTATGCCCGGAAGCAAAAATTTTTTAGATCAGGACTCAAAACTGGCTGGAAGAAACATTAAAATATAAACTAGAAACAAAATCAGAAATGTACCTATTAGGAATAATCAGAGGACAACATAGTAAAGAAGATTATTATTTAATAACTCCCATACTAACATCAGCAAGATTGGTGTTCGCACAAATTTGGAAACAAGAAAAGATAGCAAATGAAGAGATGGTGATTAGGAAAATGTTAGACTGCGCTAAATTAAGTAAATTAACTTGTGAATTACAGAATAAACAAAATAAGGACTACTATTGGCGAGTTTTTTTGCTTCAGCGCATGCCGAAACAAGGGTGCACCTACGGCTCCGTGCGTGATTTTGCTACCTCCACAGGTGCAGAAGCAAAATCGCGTTGGCCCCACAAGCATTTACGAGCCGCGGCTGCGAGCACAATTTAGCATTCCGGCTAATAGTCAACATAGAAACATAGAAGATTGACGGCAGAAAAAGACCTCATGGTCCATCTAGTCTGCCCTTATACTATTTCCTGTATTTTATGTTAGGATGGATATATGTTTATCTGAGGCATGTTTAAATTCAGTCACTGTGGATTGACCAACCACGTCTGCTGGAAGTTTGTTCCAAGCATCTACTACTCTTTCAGTAAAATAATATTTTCCCATGTTGCTTTTGATCTTTCCCCCAACTAACTTCAGATTGTGTTGTGTTCACTTTCCTATTAAAAGCACTTCCCTCCTGGACCCCATTTAACCCTTTAACATATTTAAATGTTTTGATCATGTCCCCACTTTCCCTTCTGTCCTCCAGACTATACAGATTGAGTTCATTAAGTCTTTCCTGATACGTTTTATGCTTAAGACCTTCCACCATTCTTGTAGCCCGTCTTTGCGCCCGTTCAATTTTGTCAATATCTTTTTGTAGGTGAGGTCTCCAACCGCTGGTTCTAACTTATCTCTCTTCTGGTTTGCTTGCCTCATGAGCACATATGTGCTTTGTACATGTGCATACTGCCATTTTTTTAAAAAATCCAAAAACAAGATGGCAACTGCATACACAGTGCTGGAAACTCAGCTTCTGCACATGCTCAGAAGAAGAAGAAAAAATCGTTTTTTTTTTTTTAAAGATGGTAGTACCCACGGACCGGCACCAATCGAACAGGTTCTGTAATGTCATCATGACATCACCAGTGGGTCACTACCAGTTTGGGTGACCCGGTCCAAACTGGGAGGAACCCACTTCTGGTTTCATGGAAACATAATCTTACTCACTGTTAATTTGGTGCCTCTAATAAAATCCATTATTGGTAAGATCCTTTTTCCAATGGTCTCCAGGTGTCTCTCGGCCTCTTCTTTTGTGATAGGGCTGAAGGGAGCTTTGTGCTCTAGTGAGGAGGCAAAAAAAGTTACATTGACTATACATATTTAAATTAGTGGTGAGATTCAATTTTTTTTACTACTGTTTCTGTGAGCATGGCTGCATGGTCATGTGACTGGGTTGTCATGGCTGGTGGTCATGTGACTGGATAGGCGTAGCTAGGTGATCATGTGACTAGGTGGGCGTGGCTAACTTGCCATCACTCAGGTCAAGGGGTGCCTTGCTTGGCCTCTCCTCGCCTCAAAGGCCTAAATGAGATACAAGTCTATTTATTTACTACTACAGAACATCCAAAATACACTATTTAAAGGCTTTGTTAATATTTGCTATGTGTACGTGAAAGACAGTTCTCAAATAATCACCAAATTAATTACTGATTGTTCTCTCAACAGAAGAGAAAGAAAAATGGCTTCTAATCAGTTTGATCATAAATGTGAGATAATAATAATAATAATAATAATAATAATAATAATAATAATAATAATTTATTAGATTTGTATGCCGCCCCTCTCCGAAGACTCGGAGGTATAAGCACCTTGATCCCACTTTATCTCAATTGTGCTGTATATACTGTATATCCTCCTGGTTATATCATGGGGCTAGGACTAGTTAAGGAACCACTAAAAACATTTGTAAACTTCAAAACGTGTATGTGTATGTTTGTGCGTACATCAATGTGCACATTTTGCTACTTTGGAAAATTGTGTACAACTCTGTATCAGTAAGATCTGCTTAAATCTTCTCCAACAAATTGCTTTTCCTAACTTTGAAGATGCACATAAGGGAGAATATATGAAACTGATGGTGATGTAGCTTTAAAGCAGTGTTTTTCAACACTGATAATTTAAGATGTTTAGACTTCAGCTCCCAAAATTTTCCAGCATGGAATTCTTGGAGATGGGATCCATATATCTTAAAATTGCTGAGATTGAGAAACACCTTCTTAAGTAGAAATCCGAGAGAGGGAGAGGTGAAGGGGAGGGGGGGGAGGGAGAGAGAGGGGGGGGGGATTTTACAACCTGAAAACGTTGGCAGTTTTCTACAAGACATTTTTTCTAAAAATTTTCCGACTTCTTTGTTTTTCAGGCCCAGTGTCAGCAAATAGGATTGAGGAGATGGACAAGACCAATCAGCTGTTTGGGGTAAACTGTGCAATCCATGAGGGTCTGGAAATAAATAAAAGAAAGAAAGAAAGAAAGAAAGAAAGAAAGAAAGAAAGAAAGAAAGAAAGAAAGAAAGAAGAGAACATCTACTATGGTGAGACAGTCATTGATATTTACTATTCCAACTTCCCAATTTCCATAAACATGTAAGCATCGCAGAAGACAGGTAATAAATAAAATTATTATTATTTTTTGAAAGGAAGGAATAAGGAATTTAATTTCTCAGTGCAAAAAAAATCTTATCTCTGCATGGGCTAAAAAATCCTTAGCAGCTGCTTCTTTTTTATCATTGTATTTTCAGATGGCGATCAAGTCATCCAGTCATTGAGTATTATGTAATCTACATGTAATTTTCCTTCTATGAAAATTCAACAGTCCTTATATTTATTCAGCAGCGATTTCTCTAACTTTATGGGGGCCTATGGGGGAATACCTTGTCAAAAGATATAAGAAAATCCTCCTTTTTTCCCTGTCCAATATAGATAGTCTTTGACCTATAATAATTAGTTAAGTGATAATTTGAAGTTACAATTGCACTGAAAAAAGTAACCTATGCTTATTTTTTACATTTTTACTGGATTTTTTTTTTGCATCCTCATAGTCATGTGATGAAAATTTAGCCACTTGGCAATTGGTTCATATTTATAATGGTTGAAGTGTCACAGTGTTATATGGTCACCTTCTGTGAACTTCTGACAAAGTCAATGGGAAGCTGCATGAATCCCAGCGACCGATTAGGTCCCACAGAGTGGGCCTTCTCCGGGTCCCGTCAACTAAACAATGTCAGTTGGCGGGCCCCAGGGGAAGAGCCTTCTCTGTGGCGGCCCCGACTCTCTGGAACCAGCTCCCCCCAGAGATTAGAACTGCCCCTACCCTCCTTGCCTTTCGCAAACTCCTTAAAACCCACCTTTGTCGTCAGGCATGGGGGAACTGAGATATCTCCCCCGGGCCTATATAATTTATGTATGGTATGTTTGTAGGTATGTCTGCTTAAAAATTGGTTTTTTTAACTGTTTTAAATTTTAAATTGTAAATTATTAGATTTGTCAGGAACTGTTTTTATTGTATTGTGAGCCGCCCCGAGTCTACGGAGAGGGGCGGCATACAAACAAACAAACAAACAAACAAACAAACAAACAAATAAATAAATAAGCTGGATTCAGTCAATCTCTTTATTACTAATTTAACAACTGCAGTGATTACCACATTTTTTGGATTATAAGAAGCACCTTTTTACCCCACAAAAGAGGGTGAAAACCTGGGTTTGTGTTATAAACCAAATGAAGCCCCACCCAGCCATACTCACTTTTTGGTTTCTGCCTCCCAGTAATTTACCTCCTTGTAGCAAGTGCAAAGCCTGATTAGCACAAGCAATTGAATTGTTTGCCTCCTGACACACAGCTGATTTAGCACAGGCAGGCCACTTCCTAACACTGAATGTGAAACTAGCTGCAAGGAGGCAAATTGCTGACAGGTGGATTACTGGCAATGTTGGACTGCTAAAACTGCAAGGAGGTAAGTCAATAACTATAAATGTCTACAGAATGTTCAAATTATTAGACTTATTTTTTAAAGACTGCTTGATTATTGTTCTAGACAACTTAACAAAATGAAGACGCTTTTTAAAATAAATGCTTGATCTGAAGACGCCCAGTGTTATTGTATCTTCTTTTAAATAATAGAGAATAATATATACAATACTTCCAGAAAGCCACATCAATTTTAAAGATCTGTAAAAGTATAACTCTGGAGAGGGGCAGCATACAAATCCAATAAATAAATAAATAAATAAATAAATAAATAAATAAATAAATAAATAAATAAATAAATAAATAAATAAATAAATAAATAAATAAATAAATAAATAAATAAATAAATAAATAAATAAATAAATAAATAAATAAATAAATAAATAAATAAATAAATAAATAAATAAATAAATAAATAAATAATAATAAATAAATAAATAAATAAATAAATAAATAAATAAATAAATAAATAAATAAATAAATAAATAAATAAATAAATAAATAAATAAATAAATAAATAAATAAATAAATAAATAAATAAATAAATAATTAATCCAAAATGGAACTGTGTCCTATTTTATTATTAAGATAAGGCAGCTGAGTTAAACCCTGACGTAGTCATGTTTGTAGCAGATCTATTTAAATAATTGG
The DNA here is from genome assembly GCF_031021105.1 of Erythrolamprus reginae. Classification (NCBI taxonomy): domain Eukaryota; kingdom Metazoa; phylum Chordata; class Lepidosauria; order Squamata; family Dipsadidae; genus Erythrolamprus; species Erythrolamprus reginae. Next base: position 102,739,076 of record NC_091954.1, read on the forward strand.
GAGGAGTTAGCGTAACTACATTTAAGAAAACTTTCTGGCATTAATATACTGTCATAATGTACATTTCTCCAATTCTTTGCTATTTCTATGGGTCAGACACACATGCACAGAAATATACAACAAACAGTGTACTGTGTATCATCTGTACTGCTTCCTGTTTGCTGTTTGGCAAATTGCTGGGAGGCAGTGGCCTTTTTTATTTTTATTTATTTTATTTATTCATTTGTCCAATACACAAATACATAGGAAGAAAAATAGACATGTGGTAATATATATATAAGGGTAAAAGTGAACTTAGAGGAGAGGATATATGTTCTGGGCAGTTTTAATAATTCTCTGTAGAGCTTTTTTGTTCACTACAGAGCTGCTCCCATACCAAGCTAGAATGCCGTATGTCAGGACACTCTCAATGGTGCTGCAATAGTAGGACAACAGTAGATGCTGAGATAAATTTGTCTTCCTGAGTACTGTATTCTCAGGAAGTACAGCCTCTTTTGTGCCTTCTTCACAAGCATATTAGTATTCATAGTCCATGAGAGGTCCCCTGAGATATAAGAGCCCAGAAATTTGAAACTACCAACCCTCTCCACCTCCTCGCCATTTAAGTGCAATGGTGGAAAAATACATCTTTCTTCCTCCTAAAGTCAATTATCAGTTCTTTAGTTTTTTTGGTGTTAAGTGTAAGATTGTTTTCTTTACACCATAATGTCAGCCCCTGTACTTCATTTCTATAAGCAGACTCATTGTTCTTATTAATGAGAGGTGTTGACTCATATTTGCGAAGGTAAGTGAATACCAATTCTGGTGCTAGTGCTGATAATAGTTCACTACTTTTTTCACAGTCTCCCCCAAACCCACCCACCAATGTTAGCATGCTTAATTTTGAAGGACTGTGCCATGTTGTCACCTGTGTATATGTATTCCACATAGTCAGGATGCTTCGTGATAAAAACGTCCTTTAGCTTGTCTGTGTTTTCAACCTTTATTTTTATGGCAAAGGGAGTGTACATCACTGAAAAATATTCTGCCCTGGTGATAGCTTCTTCAATCATAGCCTAAAAAAGAAAAAAATATATATAAGGAAACAAAATAAGGAAGGGGGAAAAGACAGATGATACAGCCTGTATTTTTTTTTTAACTTGAGCTACTATTTAAAAAGTAGAAAAAGATGAGGGGGGGGGGAAATGAAAAATAATTACCTTCTTGGATGATATTTTCCCCCTTAATAATTGCACAGTCATGCAAAGATAACATATTTCAGGATTGAATATTAATTAGAAAAAATAAATAAATGAGTTCCAGGAAGCATTGTCTGTATCACCCTGAGAGAATAAATTTTAATGTAGGGAAAGAACATTGGTAAATATTTCCCACTGCAGCAGGTCTGTGCCTTTGGTGGGAGGAAGATAGACTTTAGTGAATTATCTGAAAGGTAATAAGAAAATGAATTTTATCTTCTGTCAAGGTCATATTCATACTATTCAAGATTTTGTTCAAAGCCAAGGAAACTGATTGAACTTTTATGTTGTTTTAAACATGTAGCACGTGCAGAATAAAATGAAGGAATAGAGAATTTGTGATTTACATCCTAAATTTATAAGAGTCACCCACACCCATAGGGAAAGGGCTCAAAGAAAATCAGACTGGAACAACAACTTCAGTAATTCTTGATTTGGAACTCGCATTCATTCAGTAACCTGCTTTGCTTTGCCCCCACACCCTTAATAATATAATCTTACTAAGATTTTAATTAAAATAGTAAAAACTAATACAAATGAAACTTAGAGAAAAAGAAGAGAATGGAAAGAAAGAAGAAAAAAGAAAAAGAAATGACAATAAAGAAAAGGAATATATAAATAAGTAATTTCCAACTTTCACAACAATTACAAACCAATTAAATAATTATTTTCCCCCTGTGAGGTTAAATATCTCTTCATTTCAAACCCCACTCCTTAACTATAGGCCACAAATTGTTTCAACTCCTACCCTCAAAACGTCGCTACAGAGCACTGCACACCAAGACAACTAGACACAAGAACAGTTTTTTCCCGAACGCCATCACTCTACTAAACAAATAATTCCCTCAACACTGTCAGACTTTCTACTAAATCTGCACTTCTATTCTATTAGTTTTTCTCATTATTCCTATCACCCATTTCCTCCCATGTTGACTGTATGACTGTAACTTGTTGCTTATATCCTAAGATTTTTATTAATATTGCTTCTTCATTGCTTATTTGACCCCTATGACAATCGTTAAGTGTTGTATCACATGATTCTTGACAAATGTATATTTTATTTTATATACGTTGAGAGTATATGCACCAAGACAAATTCCTTGTGTGTCCAATCACACTTGGCCAATAAAAATTCTATTCTATTCTAAAATATCAGTTCTGGTGGCAGCAAAAGTCCATAAAGAGTTGTTAGAACATTGGGGAGGAAAAGTCTTATTTTAAACTTGATCACATAAACCAACTTTCTTTGTTTATTTCTGTCTCTGAGTCCTCGGAGAAGGACATCATACAAGTTTAAATAATAATAATAATAATAATAATAATAATAATAAATATAATAATAATAATAATAATATAATAATAATATTATAAAATAATAATAAAAAAGCAAGCAAATAATAAAAAAGCAAGCAAAACTACTGTGGGAATTCCGACTTCAGACTGACCGAATTCTGAAGCATAACACACCAGACATCCTGATTGTGGAGAAAAAGAAAGTATGGATCATCGACATCACAATCCCAGGGGACAGCAGAATTGAGGAGAAGCAGCTAGAGAAATTAGTAAAATACGAAGATCTAAAAATCGAGCTGCAACGACTCTGGCATAAGCCAGTGAAAGTGGTCCCAGTGGAATTGACAAAATCTCCATCTGTCAATTGCAAAAGGTCGCTACATCACGCAGTCCTAGGTGCTTGGGAAGCGCCCGACTGGTGATGAAATACGAAATCCAGCATAGTGATCTGGTTTGCTGTGTTGTATTATAATGATAATAATAATAATAATAATAATAATAATAATAATAATAATAATAATAATAATATATTCTTATTATTATTCAATCAAATATTGTTGCAGGATTTGGTTTCTCTGCAATCCTTTATCCCAGTGCACAAATTTGGAGAGCATTCTGGAGAGCATCATAAAATGGCCAATCTTATAAAACTATGGATTTATATAGTTTATCTATTAAACCACAGTGGCTTAGTTCGCACATAACATTTACTATAAATGATAAAGCCATATATGAACCCATTATTTGTGGCTTATTCAGCAAATCATGGTTATATCAACCATGTCCTGCCATTATTATTATTATTATTATTATTATTATTATTATTATTATTATTATTATTATTTATTAGATTTGTATGCCGCCCCTCTCCATAGACTCGGGGCGGCTCACAACAATAACAAAGACAATGTAAGAACAAATCTAATAATTTAAAAAACACTAAAACCCCCATTATTAAAATCAAGAAATGCAGGTTTAATTATCCTGTAAGAATAGCTTTTCATAGTCCACAACTCTTCTAATCACACTATGGGAAAGCATCAGGTTGAGGAAGATAGCTCAGAATATTTGTCTAATCATGATGAAATGTTAATGAGAAATATACTAAATATAACAATTAAAAAAACTAATAGAAAAAGTATTGGCTAATGAATTAATATTCTACACAGCCCTCCTACTTAGTGTAATAAACTAGGAATTCTTGCCATAAGTCTATTCGGAGTTACTTTTTTCATATTTTTAGATTATATTTTTACTTTAAACTCAAGAATATAGTATATCTAGTTTGCTAAATAACTATTGACAAATAGAGGTTTCCTTTAAACTTCCTAGTGCTACAACAATTTTGTTTAAAATCCAATACAAAAAAATTAATCTATAGCCCCCCCCCCAAAAAAAAACCCCCAATCTATGTTAGTAATTTAACATATAATCTTTAATCTTTATGTATAAGTTCAGCCCTCCCTCGCAAAGTGGCTCATATCAGTTAACAATCAATCTAGGATTCGGGCAGGACACCTTGCCTGAATCCAAACTTAGAATGTACGCATATCTGTCTTTCACTTTTGATATAGGTTCCTCTCCCCACACTCTAATGATATGTCACAATTCAAATGAGATAGATCTCAGTTAATGGGCTATTTTTCATGTGACAAAAGCAAAGGACGAATGACAAAGACTTTACACACAAAAAAAAAACTGTGTGGAACTGAAAAATTACTGCATTCAGGTTGTATTTGCTAATAGCAAAGATATATATTAAATCCGTGGATACATTTAAGGGAATTCAGCATTGCCTGTGCTGTTAAACAGAGTTCAGGCATTCACCTCAGGGAGCTGGGAGGACAGCAAAGTACTTCTGAAGAAAGCTGTATGTCAAGGGGCCTGCCCTGGATCTGCCCTCTTACTGACAATGTCTAAGCAATCAGCTATCAGGTCACTCAGCCTCTGGATAAGCAGTAGAAACACTTTCTTATTTTCTTGACTGAGACAAGAAATACCATACATCAATTCTGAGAGGACCTCTGAGCCTGACTAGACCTAGTGAGGCAACTGCAGTCAGACCACAGGACCATAGCTCAGTTTCTGAAGGACCTCTGAAGTGTCTACTTAAAGAAGGGCTGCTAATAAGGACAAGAACCAACTAATAGGCCAGATATCAGCGTTTGGTCAAGGGTGAGCATCCTGAGGGCTCACCAGATGTCCCTTTCTTCTCATCCTAATAGATAAATAGACAAAGAGACAATACAGTGGCACCTCTACCTACAAACGCTTCTACTTAAGAACTTTTCTAGATAAGAACTGGGTGTTCAAGGTTTTTTTGAGTCTTCTCAAGAACCATTTTCCACTTACAAACCTGAGCCTCCGAAACTGTAACTGGAAAAGGCAGAGAGAAGCCTCCATGGGGTCTCTGTAGGAATCTCCTGGGAGGAAACAGGGCCGGAAAAGGTGGGGAGAAGTCTCTCTAGGAATCTCCTGGGAGGAAATAGGGCCAGAAAAGGTGGGGAGAAGCCTCCATGGGGCCTCTCTAGGAATCTCCTGGGAGGAAACAGGGCCTCCACCCTCCCTGTGATTTCCCCAGCCGCACACATTATTTGCTTTTACATTGATTCCTATGGGAAAAATAGCTTCTTCTTACAAACGTTTCTACTTAAGAACCTGGTCACGGAACGAATTAAGTTTGTAAGTAGAGGTACCACTGTAGTTACAGGGTTGGGTTCTAATGAAAAAAGCACTAGGGGGAACATGACATCCGTGTTCCAATATTTCAGGGGCTCCTACAAAGATGAAGAGGTCAAACTATTTTCCAAAGCACCAGAATGCAAGACAGGATACAATGGATGGAAATTGATCCAGGAGACAAACAACCTAGAACTAAGGAGAAATTTCCTAACAATGAGAACAATTACTGCATTTATGGACTATGGTATAGAAGATGCACCAAGATTTTGAAGTGGTAAATAAGAAAAAAAAAGTTTTTGCCCTCCCCCAGCCCCCAGGAGCACTCTGCAGACCTTCTAAACCCTCCGCAAACCCATTTTTTGTGAAAATTAGGCCATTTTTTTTGCCTGTTTCCCCACAAAACAGGGGCATTTTTGCCCTCCTATAATCCCCGGAGCACTCTGCAGACCTCCCAAACCGTTTACACACCCCATTTTTATGCAGGCTTCAGGAAGCCAAAAACAGCTGTATTCGGTCTATAGAAACATAGAAGTCTGACGACAGAAAAAGACCTCATGGTCCATCTAGTCTGCCCTTATACTATTTTCTGTATTTTATCTTAGGATGGATATATGTTTATCCCAGGCATGTTTAAATTCAGTTACTGAGGATTTATCTACCACGTCTGCTGGAAGTTTGTTCCAAGGATCTACTACTCTTTCAGTAAAATAATATTTTCTCATGTTGCTTTTGATCTTTCCCCCAACTAACTTCAGATTGTGTCCCCTTGTTCTTGTGTTCACTTTCCTATTAAAAACACTCCCCTCCTGGACCTTATTTAACCCTTTAACATATTTAAATGTTTCGATCATGTCCCCCCTTTTCCTTCTGTCCTCCAGACTATACAGATTGAGTTCATTAAGTCTTTCCTGATACGTTTTATGCTTAAGACCTTCCACCATTCTTGTAGCCCGTCTTTGGACTCATTCAATTTTGTCAATATCTTTTTGTAGGTGAGGTCTCCAGAACTGAACACAGTGTATTCCTAATGTGGTCTCATCAGCCCTCTATATAGCGGGATCATAATCTCCCTCTTCCTGCTTGTTATACCTCTAGCTATGCAGCCAAGCATCCTACTTGTTTCCCTACCGCCTGACTGCACCAACACACCAACATTTCCACCCTCTTTTGAGAGGGGTGTATGTGTCTTATACTCCAAAAAATACAGTAACCAGTGGAACAGCTTGCCTTCAGAAATTATGGATGCTCTATCACTGGAAGACCTTAAGAAGAGTCTGGTAGCCACTTGTTTGGAATGGTACAGGGTCCTCCCAAGAGAATGGTACAGGGTCCTCCCAAGAGAATGGTACAGGGTCCTCCCAAGAGAATGGTACAGGGTCCTCCCAAGAGAATGGTACAGGGTCTCCTGCTTAAGCAGGGGTTTGGACTAGAAGACCTCCAAGGTCCTTTCCAACTCTGTTATTCTGTTACAGAAAGATGAACAATTGGCATATTTGTTGCTCATTTAATTATTTTAATCTTTTTTTAAATGAATAATTTATTATCTGTAAGAAAGACTGGCTAATGGTTAATCATATTAATCTTAATAATTAATATTATGTTAATCTTTTAAATTATTAAAAACACAATTTTAATCTGATGTGCATTTGCTAAGATACAGTAATACTTATTATGCCTATGGGGATCAATGAAGCTTGGTTTGAATAGGGGTTTTTCAAATCACACCAGGCTCAAAGTTGATTCCGCCTTCCATCCTTCCGAGGTGGGTAAAATGAGGACCCAAAGTGTTGGGGGCAACATGCTGATGGTGTAAAACCAGTTAGAGAGGGCTGTAAAGCATATTCAGTAAGTCTAAGTGCTATTGCTCTTGCTGGCTAAAATACCAGCTCTTGGTACCCTGGGCCAGTGGCTTTGCCAGCTGATGCAAAGAGTGAAAGTGAGGGAGAAATAGACCTGGATGGACCTGAAAGACCATCAGAGGCGGCAGATAGACCAATGACAGAAGGGCCTGACTTAGAGGAGGAGGAGGTAAGAAAGCAAGGACAAATAAAGGGAAATATTTCTTCACCCAGAGGGTCGTTGGTTTATGGAATTCACTTCCAGAAGGGGCCATGACAGCTGTCAGCCTTGATAGCTTCAAGGCAGAATTAGAGAGATTCATGGATGCCTAGTGTATCCATGGTTATTGAAATGGATGTCCATGTGTCGCCTCTATGTTGGTTGAGGCAGGAAGGATTCCCTTTGTTGGGGGTCAAGGGAAAGGGAGGGTTTTGCCTCCTCTTTCTGCTCAAGATCCCCAAGGACAATTGGTGGGCCACTGTGTGACACAGAATGCTGGACTCGATGGGCTTTGGCCCGATTCAGCATGGCTCTTCTTATATTCTTATGTTCTTAGGAGGAGGAAGGCCATGAGTCTCTGTTAAATGCCTGCTTTAAAAGACTAAGAAAAAAACAAGAATACTTGTATGGGAAAAGGAAGTAGTCTGTAGTTTGTTAACTCTAGGGAATTGTTGACCACTCCCCATAGGTATTTAAGGGTGGCATATGGGAAATTCAGGATGGAGTTTCAACGTTTTGTAATGGAATCAGTTGATGTTTGCAGTTTCCAGCCATGTTACACTAGGGAAGTGTTATTTCTCTGCTAAAGTCCTTGGAGTAGAATTGCCCTGTCTGCGGGAATTCTGGAAAGCATTAAATGTAAGTCAGTGAAACTAGAGACTCTTTATCTCATAAAGGAATGCGCAAATTAGCTTCAGCAGTAGCCTAGCCACTGGACTGTTACCTTTTAACTTCTCTCACTAAGAAGCTGCCAAGATAAACTCACATACATGAATTTGGCTTGTATAAATTATGTGGGTTCCTCCTTTGCTTTCAACCTGCGTAGGCCCGGGATAGAACACTTTCCTAAGATGGTCTGCAGATGAGAGTGGCCTTATAGATAGGACATTTTATTTAGGCTAGTTGTGTAACTTTTCTACTTCTACCTCTTAGTTTTAAATCATTGAATTGTATCTTTGGTTTTTGATATTATCTTATATTTAGTATCTTCTTTTCTCATTGTGCATTTAGAATGCTTTCATGGAAGCAAAGTTATTGACGGTCACTTGTCATGATGTATATGTATTATTTTCAGATTTAGCATTACAGTAGTACGTCTCTTAGTGCCAACTGAGGAATGTGAATAGGAAGATACAATTACTGGTTACAGTATATACTTCCCAAAGGTAACGAACTTGTCCATCCAAGAAAAATATGGTGGAGTAGAGAAGTCTTAATTTTGGACTATACGTTGAATATCCTTGTTACAATCTTCTTCTTTTTATTTACTAAGGGCAGAAAATGTACTTTTCTCCATTTCCCATTTAATAATAATTAATCCATAAATAAAACATAATACTACCGTGGAAAACACCCATCTTACCTGCAGGCTTTGCCAATAATGTTTGACTACATCATATAGTAGCTTATTTTTTTGGCTCTTAAATGTATTTATTAATTTAAGCCACTGGTTTAATTTATAGCAAAGTGTTTCTAAAAATGCCCTTGCAGAAGAGCTAAAAATTATATGTTTCTATTGAGTGGCATAAGGCAAAAGAAGGAAGGCTTGAAAGAGATTTATTCTAAAGTTCAGGAAGTGTTAGAATGCTATAACACAGTTTAACTATAAGTGAATGATTTGGCAGGAAAGAAAATCTAGATTTAGTGTCCCTTTAAGAGATATGTGCACGGAAGTGATCCCAGAAGATTAAAGTTTTTTTGTTTTTTTTTAAAGTTGAACATTGATTCAAAAAAGTTTAAGGCAGCAGTGGGTTGTTCCTGGTTTGGTCCGATTCTGCGAACTGTTAGCAGCATCGGTGGGGCGCTCCACCCACCAAATGGGTATGCCATCATGTGCTGGGAGCAGGGAGTGGGGGTGTCACGTGCACATGTGCATGGCCCCCCACATGGAATTATGGGTGTGGGCGAGTAATGGACCAGTCTTCGGAGAGGGGTGGCATACAAATCTAATAAATCTTAATCTTATTGAGCCCACAGTGGGGGTCACAGTGGGGGTAGTAACTTTATGCACTATTTATTGAATACTTAATAGATTTTTTAATTGTCCTTCCTTCTCTAGTATCTTAGTATGATCCTTAATGACTTTTAAAATAGGAAATAATTGAATTGTATGTTTTCACCCATCAATGCTTTATTCATTTTAATCATTATCTAGAACTGAACTTTTATAGCAATTAAAGAAAATTGAGCTACTTTCCTAATCTGTTACTACATTGAGGCTTGTGGGCTCAGTACAAAACCATAAATGTTAGCGTGCTCCTCAACAAATAATGTCTATCGTTTGTCCTTTTTGTGACTACTCAAATTTAAAGGTGTGTGAAATTTTCCCTGTTTGGATGGCTTCTCCACTTTTGCTGTTTGAAAAAGGGCCCTCCTGCTGACCCGGGTGGTGATTGCGTGACTGAAGGAAACTGTAACCATCCATTTGGGCCAGTTGCCCAAATTTTGATCACATGATGGTGGGATGCTGCATTAGTTGCCAATTGGTTGCTGGTTATGACCTACAAAGCCCAAGTGGCTTAGGACCAGACTACCTACAGGACCGTCTTCTGCTGCATGCATCCCAGCGTCCAGTTAGGTCCACAGAGTGGGCCTTCTACAGGTCCTTTCGGCTAGACAATGTCATCTGGCGGGGCCTAGGGGAAGAGCCTTCTCTGTGGTGGCAAAAGTGGAGAAGACATCCAAAAAGGGAAAATTTCACAAAACTTTTCCAAAAAAAGAGAGATGGTCACATGCTCAGACCAGTACTGACTGAATCGGATCCATGACATTACCAGTAGGTCGCTACCGGTTCAGGAGATCCAGTCGGAACCAGGAGGATCCCACCCCTGATCTGAACTCTTCACCATCACAGTGTAATTTATTTACTAATTCATTCATTCATTCTCATTCATTCATTCATTCATTCAATTTTTATGCCGCTCTTCTCCTTAGACTCAGGGCGGCTTACAACACGTTAGCAATAGAACTTTTTTAACAGAACCAGCATATTGCCCCCACAATCCGGGCCCTCATTTTACCCACCTCGGAAGGATGGAAGGCTTCGTCAACCTTGATCCAGTGATGAGATTTGAACCGCTGACCTACAGATCTACAGTCAGCTTCAGTGGCCTGCAGTACAGCACTCTACCTGCTGCGCCACCCCGGCTCTTCAATTCAAAGGCACAACTGAAAACACATGAAATCTGGTAGTTTAGGGTGCACCACGTTTCTATTTGTTCATTTTTTTATTTAAAGAACCTTTAAAACTCAGGTGGGAAAAGGAAGCCCAGCAGGTGTTATTGGATAGTAAAAGAGGGATTGGGGAGGCAAGGAAATAATACCTGGCAGGTATTGGCTAGGAGCACATTGGCACAGGCAAGCAGCATCTTATTTACCTCTGATCTGTAGTTATCCACATCACATTAAAGGTGTGATTACAGAAGCTATTCTCATTTGTGATGGAACTAATATCCTCCTGTAAACAAACTGATGCTCTTTATTTCTACTAACTGTGGGTGAACGTGCCCTGTTAACCAATTTTTCTGCCATGTCCTCTTAATGTCTCCAGCCCATGGACAAAGCAAATGAAGATCATATTTAAGTGTTCCCATTTTAAATTTTTCTCCTCCTCCTCCTCTTCCTCCTCCTGCTCCTGCTGCCATGGATATTATTATTATTATTATTATTATTATTATTATTATTATTATTATTATTATTTATTAGATTTGTATGCCGCCCCACTCCGATAATATATTTGGCACAGTTAGCAATGATGTGATTGCTAACATGGTTATGAATTACAATCTGCCTACATCCTTTTGGTCACTTTAGGCCGTGGTATGTATGTTCTTTCGCACACTTGCTGAAAACTATCCTACCTGATTATTTTGACCACACTTCTACAAAGGCATCTTCAGGACCTGTATAATGAAGAACTGGTGCTTTCCTTAACATTTGTCATTTTGAAAAGCATGTTAGACCTATCTTTTAATCATAGGCCTTAGATCAGCCCCTATATAGAGTGCTGGTGAGACCACATTTGGAATACTGTGTTCAGTTCTGGAGACCTCACCTACAAAAAGATATTGACAAAATTGAATGGGTCCAAAGATGGGCTACAAGAATGGTGGAAGGTCTTAAGCATAAAACATATCAAGAAAGACTTAATTAATTCAATCTGTATAGTCTGGAGGACAGAAGGAAAAGGGGGGACATGATCGAAACATTTAAATATGTTAAGGGGTTAAATAAGGTCCAGGAGGGAAGTGTTTTTAATAGGAAAGTGAACACAAGAACAAGGGGACACAATCTGAAGTTAGCTGGGGGAAAGATCAAAAGCAACATGAGAAAATATTATTTTACTGAAAGAGTAGTAGATCCTTGGAACAAACTTCCAGCAGACGTGGTTGGTAAATCCACAGTAACTGAATTTAAACATGCCTGGGATAAACATATATCCATCCTAAGATAAAATACAGAGAATAGTATAAGGGCAGACTAGATGGACCATGAGGTCTTTTTCTGCCGTCAGACTTCTATGTTTCTATGTTTCTTTCAGAACCTGGAGAGAGTGAAAATAGCCCCCCCCCCTTGGAGGCCAGAAATGGCCCATTTCAAGTAGGCAGAAAATAGAAGGGGGCAGAGTCATTCAGATGTAGTCTTTTCTGGTTCTCCAAACCATTCCAAATTTCCGCTACTGGTTCTCCAGAAGTGTTCAGAACCTGCTAACACCCACCTCTAGGGGAAAATGCTTATTTTGATGGGAAATGTATCTTTTGTTCAGATAAAATTGAAATGTACAATGTGGGGTAAACATGTGTTCAGGCATGAAAAAGAAATCTGTTTATCTGCTGTCCCTGATTATCCTATTGTCGGTGCTGCATTAAGACACACCTGTCCACCCCATCAGCATCTATATAGGGAAAGGAGTAGGTGGTTGAGGAGGTGGTACCATCTTGTCTTTTGTCTTTAAAAAAGCAACATATTTTAGATTGACCCCAGTAAGGTATTTTGGATTGAAGAAAGGGGGGGGGGGGGGACAGTAAGAAGAAGGCACGATGTGGGGAAAATATGCATTTATTCACATGCAGTTAGAAGGAATCCAGATTGCAATGGTAGCCAGTGGACCTCTTCTTTTAACCTTAAACCAGAGGTCTTCAAACATGGCAACTTTAAGACTTGGGGACATCAACTCCCAGAATTCTCCAAGCATAGCTGGCTGGAGAATTCTGGGGGTTGAAGTCCCCAAGTCTTAAGGTTGTTGAGTTTGGGGATCCCTGACAAACCAACTTAATGTGGGATACGAATAAGAAATCAGATTTATGAGGGTTATCTGGAAGGTAAGGTTACAAGGCATGTAGCGGGGAATGTTAGCTCTGGCCCAGTTGTGGTTAGCTCTGGCCCAGCTCCTGCCCCAAGGACTGTGGATGTCGGGGGGACATCAACATGCTGCAGGCCTGTTTTGCCCCCAGTGGAATCTGCTGATGAAGGCTCCTCTGACCAAGAAGACATGAGTGACAGGTAGGAGGAGAGTGTGGCAGACAGCTCAGAAGAAGATTAATTATCTAGCTCCTCCTTGGATTCAAAACAAGAGTTAATGTGGACTTCAACTCCCAGAATTCCTGAGTTAGCATGATTGGCTCAGGAATTCTGGGAGTTGAAGTCCACATGTCACAAAAGAGCCAACTTTGCCTATCCCTGCCCTGAGAGGGGCGGCATACAAATCTAATTAATAATAATAATAATAATAATAATAATAATAATAATAATAGCAGCAGCAGCAGCAGCAGCAGCAGCAGCAACAACAACAACAACAACAACAACAACAATATGTCTATGGAGATTCTCAGTCATCCAGGTCATGATTGTCCCAAAGGTGCTTTTCAGGAGACAACTGGACTTTCTGGTTTTTCTTTGAAGATGTTTCACTTCTCATCCAAAAGGAGCTGAAGAAGGTTCTTGGATGAGAAGTGAAATGTCTAAAAGAAAAACCACAAAGTCCAGTGGAAAAAAACACCTTTTGGGAGAAATCAGATTGCTGTGTTATCTGTCTGAACATATTGATTTGGGAAAAGACCTCTTAGCAGATGGATGTTTTTATGATGTAGAAGATGTCAAAATAAAATCCGATGTGCCGAAAGAGAATCTAGGCAAAGATGATAAGGAAACAGCACAGTTAGAAAAAAAATAACCAAACTGGTAATTAATCAACCAGACAACTTGAAAAGGAATATGATGGATCCCCTATCTCACACACACACACAAACACACCTTTGGAAGAATGAGGACAAGTCAGTATTGTAGCTGGAAAGGGAGACAGAAAGAAATGAAGGATATGCCATAATACAGCTAACCCTCAACTTACCGTATTTTTCAGAGTATAAGACGCACCGGAGTATAAGACACACCTTCGTTTTGGGGGAATAAAATAGGGAAAAAATAATCTGCCTACCAGGTATTTATCTGGCTAGTCTTTAGTCTGGTCAGCTTCAGCACATTAGCTGGTTCCAGAGGGTCGGGGCCGCCACAGAGAAGGCTCTTCCCCTGGGTCCCACCAGACGACATTGCTTAGTCGACGGGACCCGGAGAAGGCCAACTCTGTGGGACCTAACCGATCACTGGGATTTGTGCGGCAGCAGGCGGTCTCGGGACCACCTTCTGCTGCACGAATCCCAGCGACCAATTAGGTCCAACAGAGTTGGCCTTCTCCAGGTCCCATCGACAAAACAATGCCGTCTGATGGGACCCAGGGGAAGAGCCTTCTCTGTGGAGGCCCCGACCCTCTGGAATCAACTCCCTCTGGAGATTAGGACTGCCCCCACCCTTCTTGCCTTTCGCAAACTCCTCAAAACCCACCTCTGCCGTCAGGCGTGGGGGAATTGAGACATCTCCCCCAGCCCTATATAGTTTTATGCATAGTATGCTTGTGTTGTATGTCCTTTTAAATAATGGGGTTTAGATATTTTTAAATATTAGATTTGTTCTCTGTACATTGTTTTATTGTTGTTGTGTTCCGCCCCGAGTCTGCGGAGAGGGGCGGTATACAAATCTAATAAATAAATAAATAAATAAATAATAAATTGATTCCCCTCGGCCGCTCCGTTTAATGTATGGTTTGTATGAGTGTTTTTAATCAAGGGTTTTTAACTGTTTTGCTTTTTTAATCATTGGATTTGTATTTTGTATTCCTGTTGTGAGCCACTCCAAGTCTTCGGAGGGGGCGGCATACAAATCCAATAAATAATAATAATAATAATAATAAACTAATCAAGGATAAATTCAACCTCAAAATAAGGAGAAACTTTCTGACAGTGATAAAGATCAATCAGTGGAACAGTGGAAATTGATAATATTTTTTTCTTTTCTTTTTTTCTTTTTTGCCTATTTTAGTATTTTCAATGTATGTGATTTAATAGACTATACAGGGATTTTTAGTTTTAAGTAAAATGTGTAAAGAGAAATAGGAGGCACTGTGACCTACCAGTTAATTACAATGTTAGAAATATTGTTTATTTGTCAGTATATATTTGAGGGAACATTAATGAAAAGAGGTAACACATGATGATTGTGATTGCTGGACGACAAGATTAGATAATTATTATTATTTTTGCAATAAGGGACAAAAAATCTACAGAGAAATTAATAATTTTGTGTTATGATTTTTTTCCCTGGGATTATACAAGAGTTACTAACAAAATACTGCATTTTACTGTACTGGAAATAGAAGATATTTGACATTGTACTAAAGCGTATGAAGGAAAAAATAAAAACTTTATACTGAAAAAAACCCCGTGGAACAGCTTGCCTTCACAAGTTGTGGGAGCTTCAGCACTTGAAATTTTCAAGAGGAGATTGGATGGCCATTTGTCTGAAATGGTGTAGGGACTCCTTTTTGAGCAGGTGATTGGACTAGATCAGTTTTTTCAACCAGTGTGCCGCGGCACACTAGTGTGCCACAAGACATGGTCAGGTGTGCCGTGGGGAAATTAAACTATGGCCCGCGGAGACCATTTATCCAGCCCGCCACCAGCCGCCTCCATCTGAACACAAACATTCCCCTCACAATCCCTCCAGTTATCAGCGACAGGAAGAGTGGAGGCACAGGGAACGTTCACTGGCCAATCACCTTCTAGGATTCATCCTGACCACTAGCGATGAACCGATAGCAGGCCATCTCTCATCCACACCCAGGAAGGTCCCCGCTCGGGCTGCCATGCACTTGTCATTGTGTGGCTGTGGTGAGTAGTTGAAGCTGCTACTCCTGCCCGTGGTCCCGATTTCTAATTGTGGTTTAAAGCTAAAGTTTGCTGATCTTCCTTTGGACAGTTTTTGGTTATTGGTCGCCAAGGAGTTCCCCATTCTGGCCAACAAAGATTGCTCCCGTTTTCAACCACATATCTATTTGAGCTGAGCTTCTCAAGCTTGACTGCGATAAAAACTAAAACAGAGAGAGACTGAGAACTGTTGAAGAAGAGCTTTGTGTGTGTCTTTCTATCATTCCTGCCCTTTTGTGTTCATTGAAACAGGCCCAGGTTTCCCACTAAGTGAATATAAATACTTTTAGAAACTTTATTATTAACTATATGTATAATACATACTGTGTTAGAATGTCATTTTGTGTCATTTTGGTTAGTGGTGCGCCCCAGGATTTTGTAAATGTAAAAAATGTGCCGTGGCTCAAAAAAGGTTGAAAATCACTGGACTAGATGACCTACAAGGTCCCTTCCAACTCTAGCAATCTATCTAATCTAGTGCTGCGGTTGGCTCTGGCCCAGCTCCTGCCCCAGGGAATGGGGAGGTGGAGGCAGGGGAAAATTCAACATGTCACAGGCCTGTGTTATTGCCGACAGAATCAGTTCAGAGTTTAGTTTCCTCGGACGAAGAAGAAGGTGGGAGTGACTTGGCAGAGGGGGGCTTGGCGCACAGCCCAGGCAGACAATCCCCCTTATCTTCCTTTGATTCGGATGATGACGTTTTGGACCCATGCAAGTGCAGAATTATGCGTAGAAGGGACCAAGTAAGAACATATTACAGGAAATAAGGGAAGCCATCTGTGTTTGGGTGGGGCTCCAGTAATTAGGGCTGCTGCTATAAATAGCATGTGGGTTTGGCCATTGTGGAAGAATATCTGATCGGATTCCTCAGGAATCTTGTATTGCTGGACTTCGTTGGTTTTCACGCCTTTGAAACCAAAGCAGAGCAACGTGTGTGTGTGTCTCACTTTGTTGGAAGAAGAAGGGGTGTGAAGTTTCTTCACAGCTGCTAGTTAAGTACTTAATGACTGCTTAAGGGAAATTGTACAGACTACCCGGTTGTTTTGGGAAGAGTGCTCTTTGCAATACAAAAAGAGTGCTTTGTTTATTTTGAATTTTGTGATAAAGAACATAGAAACATACATAGAAACACAGAAACATTGTTTTGAATTTTCAAACGTGTGTGTGTCTGAAATTTGTACCCTTGAATTTTTGGGAGGCTCCTATCAGAGAGCCCGGCAGAACATCTATCTAAAGTTGTATCTTTGAAAAATGGCCATGTCATATTTTTCAGCACCATTGTAACTTTGAACCAGCATAAGGGACCAGTTGTAAATAGAGGACTACCTGTACTGATTCCACTATAAAGAAAGCACACTAACAACACTCCAAAATAAGTATTTTTTCCAACATTTTTCATCAACGTTTGTACTGTTTCCATTCTATTAAAAAACACACACGTGTGACAATTAAACATAATATTTTAGTGTTAAAGTCCTTTTCCGTGTCCTTTCTCAACTCTGCCATATTTTTCTTAGTAGCTAAAGTACAATTTTTAAAATAAAAGAATTCCGAAGTAAGAGGCTCGCTAGCATAAAAGAGTCTATAATCAGCGCTGTTGCTTTGGTTACACAGAATCATAACCACGCACAGATATGACATCTTATTTTTGGCATTACCTTAACATTGAGATAGTATATTAATAAATGCTTTCAGACCCTGAAATACTGTTTACTTTGAACGAAATGGCAGGTCTCCAAATGTAATAATACAAATAGAACTTGGTCTTTATAGACTGCTACATGGGTATCACGTAAAAATTGAAGCGGGCCACAGTACTTTTGAACAAACCGAGCTTTTATTGGGATTAAAGCAAAAATTAAAATAGAGTATCAGTTCATTTCCTTTTTTCCCCAATTTTACTTTGGCTTAGAAGATATTATTTGGTCTGGATAACATAGCGTTTCTCAATTTTGGCAGCTTTAAGATGTATGAATTTCAGTTCAGGTTGGCTGGAGGATTTGAGGAGTTGAGGTTTATGTATCTTAAAGCCACCGAGGAACTTCAGCAATCCTTGTGGACCAATCTTTCCATGTTCACTTGGGAAAATTGGCCCCATTTTCTTTGCAATCTCTCTGTACAAATGCCATATTTCATTTAAGGCAACACTTAACTGTTCAATGAGGGTGGAGGTTCGTTCTTTGAGTTCGTGGGTTGGTTTCTGAATGTTTTGTTACCAGGCTAAGAAACATCTTCAGCAGAATTTAGGGGATGACATTGTCAGTGTTTTTTGCTTATATGGGCTTTGTGTGGTCAGTAAAGAGGTCACATCAGAGACAACCCAAGAAAGGGATCTTGGGGTTTTGGTTGACAGCTCAATGAAGATGTCAACCCAGTGGGCAGCAAATTCCATGCTTGGCATGCTTAGGAAGGAAATCGAAAATAAGTCAGTAAGTGTTGCATTGCCTCTGTACAAATCAATGGTGACACCACACTTGGAGTACTGTGTACAGTTCTGGTCACCGCACCTCAAGAAGGATATAACGGAACTGGAAAAGGTGCAAAAAAGGGCAACAAGAATGATCAAGGAAATGGAGCACCTCCCTTATGAAACCAGGTTGCAACGCTTTGGTTTCTTCACCCTTGAAAGATGGTGTTTAAGGGGTGACTTGATCGAAGTGTATAAAATCATGCATGGGATAGAAAAGGTGGATAGAGAATCAGGCCAAAGCCCATCGAGTCCAGCATTCTGTGTCACACAGTGGCCCACCAATTGTCCATGGGGATCCTGAGCAGAAAGAGAAGGCAACCCCCCCCTTTCCCTTGACCCCCAACAAATGGTACTCAAGGGAATCCTGCCTGCCTCAACCAACATAGAGGCGGCACATGGACATCTGTTTCAATAACCCCCAATACATTTGGCATCCATAAATCTGTCTAATCCTGCCTTGAAGCTATCAAGGCTGGCAGCTGTCACGACCTCTTCTGGAAGTGAATTCCATAAACCAATGACCCTCTGGGTGAAGAAATATTTCCCTTTATTTCCCTTGCCTTCTTATCTATGAGTTTTAGGGAGTGGCCCCTCGTCCTAGTATTGTGTGATAGAGAAAATATTTTTTCTCTATCCACCTTTTCTATCCTATGTCTAGCCTTTTCCTAGTTGTGTCTTTCTAACATTATATAACTGCATCTGGCCCTTTAAATATAGACAGATATCCCTACATCCCACAAAATATTTACTCTTGTTGAATGATGCAGATAGCCCTTGAGTTACGACAGTTCATTTAGCGACTGCTTGAAGTTACAGTAGCACTGAAAAAAAGTTACATAGGAGCATTTTTTACACTTATGACCATTACATGATTAAAATTCAGGTGCTTGGGAACTAACTCATATCTATGACGGTGTCAAGCTGCTTCAATCAGAATTTAAGGAAAATAAAACTCAGAATCCATTTAGAACTTCAAAAGTGAATGTATCAAAATCAGAACTGAAAGCAACCAAGGTTAAGCAAAGACTGAGAAAAATGGCACGATACAAGCTCATATAAAAATATCCCACTTTCACCCCCTTGGAGAATAGCCAATCCCCAGTGTCCATCTCTGTCCGGTGGACGCATCTTCACAGCCACGTCACACTTATGGAATGCAACTTCTAATGGTCTCCTCCTGGTCACCTGTTTTCCAGGACAGCGAAAGTTATTCCGCTGTGTGTTAGGAAAGCAAAACTTACCAGGACTTCCTGAAAACCTCCGCTCCCAAAATCCCAAGCCCACTCCCTGTTATTCATGGCAACCGAAGCATGTGTAGAAGAGTAGAAACATAGCGAGGCTGACAGACGGTTGCAGAATCTCAAGATCATATGATCACTTTTTTGCGACTTTCTGACAAGCAGAGTTAACGGGGAAGTCGATTTGTTTCTATTTAGATTTATTAGATTTGTATGCCGCCCCTCTCCGAAGAGTAACAATTGTGTTACTCACTTAACAACCACAGTTGGTTCACTTAATAGCTGTGCCAAAAAAAGGGGCAAAACTCACTTTACAATTGTTTCGCTTAACAACAGAAACTGAAAGTTTAGGATTACCTGCATTTACCATACTTAATGTGTGATGCTTCCAACGGTGAGTTCATGCTTTGCTTTCTCTCTCTAACCTTACCTTGATGGGTATGAATAGTGCTTGATCATTGAGAGGGAAGGTTTGGTAGGGAAAGTTTGCTTTTTTGCCGATGACTCTAAAGTGTGCAATAGGGTTGATATTCCTGGAGGCGTCTGTAATATGGTAAATGATTTAGCTTTACTAGATAAATGGTCAAAGCAATGGAAACTGCAGTTTAATGTTTCCAAATGTAAAATAATGCACTTGGGGAAAAGAAATCCTCAATCTGAGTATTGTATTGGCAGTTCTGTGTTAGCAAAAACTTCAAAAGAGAAGGATTTAGGGGTAGTGATTTCTGACAGTCTCAAAATGGGTGAACAGTGCAGTCAGGCGGTAGGGAAAGCAAGTAGGATGCTTGGCTGCATGGCTAGAGGTATAACAAGCAGGAAGAGGGAGATTATGATCCTGCTATACCTCACCTACAAAGAGATATTGACAAAATTGAACGGGTCCAATGACGGGCTACAAGAATGGTGGAAGGTTTTAAGCATAAAATGTATCAGAAAAGACTTAATGAACTCAATCTGTAGAGTCTGGAGGACAGAAGGAAAAGGGGGGACATGATCGAAACATTTAAATATGTTAAAGGATTAAATAAGGTCCAGGAGGGAAGTGTTTTTAATAGGAAAGTGATCACAAGAACAAGGGGACACAATCTGAAGTTAGTTGGGGGAAAGATCAAAAGCAACATGAGAAA
The DNA here is from genome assembly GCF_031021105.1 of Erythrolamprus reginae. NCBI lineage: Eukaryota > Metazoa > Chordata > Lepidosauria > Squamata > Dipsadidae > Erythrolamprus > Erythrolamprus reginae. Next base: position 102,759,437 of record NC_091954.1, read on the forward strand.
ATATTATTTTACTGAAAGAGTAGTAGATCCTTGGAACAAACTTCCAGCAGTCGTGGTAGATAAATCCACAATGCCTGGGATAAACATATATCCATTGTAAGATAAAATACAGAAAATAGTATAAGGGCAGACTAGATGGACCATGAGGTCTTTTTCTGCCATCAGACTTCTATGTTTCTTCGGAGAGGGGCGGTATACAAATCTAATAAATGAATGAATGAATGAATGAATGAATGAATGAATGAATGAATAAATAAATAAATAAATAAATAAATAAATGTTTCTATGTTTCTATGAGAGCTATGATTGAGTTTGAATTTATATTTCTAAATTTGAGGACAAACTGATTCAGTTTGACTTTCAACAGAGATTGAATTTGGAAAAATGCCTGTAAGTTATATTGTATTTTTCGCAGTATAAGTTACACCTTAGTTTTGGGGGAAGAAAATAGGGAAAAATATCTACCTACCAGGTATTCATCTGGCTAATTCTTAGTCTCATCAGCTTCAGCACAGTATTTTATCCCCTGGTTAGGGCTGAAAAAAAACCCTTCTTTGGAGAAAACAAGCCTGCAAAGATTTAGGGCTGGAAAAACCTTCGGGGAGAGTAGGAATTAAAAAATCCTGCAAGCCCAGAAGATTGTTAACACCTCATTAGAGCTGGAAAAAAAAGCTTTGCAAAGGAAGGACCTAAATTTTTAGCCTCTTTTAGGTGGAAAAAAAGTACATCTTATACTCTGAAAAATACGGTAATTGGAAACTATCAAAACCCCTAAAGCTGTTTTTTTATTTGTTTGCTTGCTTGTTTTTGGCAGGACAAGATGATGAAAACAGTAGGGATAGTATATTTTACAAATGTTGTTTAATGCTCTTTTTCTTTTCGCATTTTTCCGATTGTTACTAGTTGGCCACAATTGCTTGCAAAGTGGGTGGCCATATAAACTGAAGTAAATAACTTAATTTAAAATGCATAAATAAATGCATAAACAAATCTTTAGAGACCGTTTTCCTGACAGCTTTCAGCTGGATATCATCAACAGTTTCACCATAACACAGTCTTAAGCTTTTTGTTCCAACTGAAAGAAAATAACACTATCAAAAGACTATAGAAAATAAGTTCCTTCTGGTCTTCTACTTATTTTTCTGAATGCTAGACTTGCCAACTAATGTGCCCGTGTAGAGTAGGGTCGTCTTGCTAGCTCCAATCACTATTTTTCTGTGAAGTGCCAAAAAAGTTGACATTGACAGTTTGGGTTTGGCCTGTGGTGGGACAGAGTCATCTCATGAGTAGCCTTGGTGGAGTGCGTGTGTAATGGTACATGAGAATGACCTTGAAGGACATGATGAAGGGAAGCAATGGGAGTTTTGCACTTTCAGACATGAAAGCTTCTGTTAATGTACGCTGGCAATCAAATAGAATGAGCTCATTTAGTTCTGTTTCATGTCTGGTTGACCTGGAAGGACTGACAGCTCACTTGGGCAAATCACATTGGCAAATCTAAGCTAGATTCTGTTATAACAGAGTTGGGTCTTCATGGAAATAGAAACATAGAAACATAGAAACATAGAAGACTGATGGCAGAAAAAGACCTCATGGCCCATCTAGTCTGCCCTTATACTATTTCCTGTATTTTATCTTACAATGGATATATGTTTATCCCAGGCATGTTTAAATTCAGTTACTGTGGATTTACCAACCACATCTGCTGGAGGTTTGTTCCAAGCATCTACTACTTTTTCAGTAAAATAACATTTTCTCACGTTGCTTTTTATCTTTCCACCAACTAACTTCAGATTGTGTCCCCTTGTTCTTGTGTTCACTTTACTATTAAAAACACTTCCCTCCTGGACCTTATTTAACCCCTTAACATATTTAAATGTTTCGATCATGTCCCCCCTTTTCTTTCTGTCCTCCAGACTATACAGATTGAGTTAATTAAGTCTTTCCTGATACGTTTTATGCTTAAGACCTTCCACCATTCTTGTATTCTGTAAATAACCAGAAGAAGGTTGGCATGATGGATTATAGTGCCACAAAAATAGAAAAATTCTACCAACTACCAGTAGGTCAATTCCGACCAGTTCATTCTTCCATCCTTATGAAGTTGGTAAAATGAGGACCCAGATTGTTGGGGGCAATATACTGACTCTGTAAACCACTTAGACTTAGAGAGTGCTACAAAGTACTATGAAATGGTATATAAGTCTAAGTGCTATTGCTATTCCTAACCTTTTTCTTAAAAGTAGTAAATTTTGCTTTACACAACTGCTTTAGCCTGGCACCCATTCACTCCCTGCTGAGAAATTTAAACTTGCCCCAGATAATGCAGAACTTTTAAGACTGAGTAAAGAAGTGTGTTCTGGGACTGGTCAACTATTAGGGATAAACGGAGCTTTCAAATTTGAATTCCCAGTTTTGTGGACAGAACCAGCATGGAATATCCTATGAAAATAGACTAACAATCCTGGGCCTAGAAAGCCTAGAACTACGGCGCGTAAAACACGATTTGAGTATTGCCCCCAAGATCATATGCTGTAATGTCCTACCAGTCAATGATTACTTCAGCTTCAACCGCAATAACACAAGAGCACGCAACAGATTCAAACTTAATACGAACCGCTCCAAACTTGACTGTAAAAAATATGATTTCAACAATCGAGTTATTGAAGCATGGAACTCATTACCGGACTCAATTGTGTCAACCCCTAACCCCCAACACTTCTCCATTAGACTCTCCACGATTGACCTCTCCAGGTTCCTAAGAGGCCAGTAAGGGGCGTACATAAGTGCACTGGTGTGCCTTTCGTCCCCTGTCCAATTGTCTCTTCTTTCTTTCACCTATCTTATATATTCTCTTCCTTTCCTCTTCTCTTAGTTCACTTTCACCCTCATTTATATTATCACATGTCTATTTTTCTTCCTATGTATCTGTGTATTGGACAAATAAATAAATAAATAAATGAATGAATGAATGAATGAATGAATAAATAAATAAATAAATAAATAAATACTATTAGCATTAGAGCAAGACAAGCAAAGTTTTATATTGACCCTGTTTAGAAAGTGAAAAAAGCCTACAACAGTATTAGCCATCAGACCTCAGAAAAACTCAGATAGGCTCCAATTTTAACGAGATGATAAAATTAAACAGCACAGCATTCATGTCCATGCCAAAGTAGATGAGTTTCGTGCAACTGCTTGAGCTCCTTAGCTTTTTCTGTACCCAGAAGTGAACTTGTATCTGTCAACTTCGAACGGAACCTGGCAGAAGCCATTTTCCTGTTCCTCAGTTGCCACACAGAGGGGGAAGGAGAGAGAAGGAGGCTGGAATGCCTTATTAGATACAACAGAGATCTTTATCGTGGGAACCAAGCTCAACCAACCAGCCTGCACTGGCTGCCGATCAGTTTCCGGTCAAAATTCAAAGTGTTGGTAAGGACCTATAAAGCCCTACATGGCATCGGACCAGAATACATCCGGGACCGTCTTCTGCCACACGAATCCCAGCAGCTGATTGGGTCCCATAGAGTGGGCCTTCTCCGTGTCCCATTGACTAAACAATCTCGTCTGGCAGGGCCAAGGGGAAGAGCCTTCTCTGTGGTGGCTCCGGCCCTCTGGAACCAACTTCCCCCGGAAATCAGAATTGCCCCCACCCTCCTTGCCTTTTGTAAATTGTTGAAAACTCAACATTGCCGCTAGGCATGGGGAAATTGACACCTCCCCTGACTACTGCTTTATGTATGGTTTGATTGGGTTGTGTGACTATTTTATTAATAAGGGTTTTTAAATTGTGTTTTTAAATATTGGATTTGTACATTGTTATTGTTGTTGTGAGCCGCCCCGAGTTCTTGGAGAGGGGCAGCATACAAATCTAATAAATTATTGTTATTGCTATTGCTATTGCTATTGCTATTGCTGTTGTTGTTGTTTTGTTGTTGTTATTATTATTATTATTGTTGTTGTTTTGTTGTTGTTGTTGTTATTATTATTATTATTATCATCATCATCATCATCATCATCATCATCATCATCTCTACTGGTAATAGATAACACTGGGGAAGGAGTGCCTGGAAAGTCTGCCAATTGACCTAATTGGCCAACATGACCTATGACACTTGGAGGTGGGGTTATTTCCTATTTCAATTATACTGAAACTGCGGGAATTATTTAGAGTTGGTTTTCTTTTAAGCAGTGTCGATATGATGTACTCAATAAAGAAGTTCTTTGGGGAGGATTTTATTTTCAGATTTCTGATTTGCTTGGGTTCATTAGTTGGATCCTTGACAGCATCATTGATGATCAGCATCAGAAAAGTTAGTAAATTTGCAGTGAATTTTATTGCGTCATCCTGATTTGTTTCACTGCATTGGTCTTTGCTACGACACACAAATTGGCTTTAGTGGGTTTACTCAGCAGACATTTCATTGGGGCTCAAAGTTTTGCACAGCCTATTTTTTTCACTGCCTCGCTGCTGCACAAGTATTTTCCCCACTTCCTGCTATCTTATGGATTCATCCTGACACCAACCATATTAAGAACCTTCCCTCTTCCTTTTGACAAATGTTCAGACAGGGCATAAGGAATGGAATATAATGAACTCTCTCCTACTCCACTGGCTCTTTTGTCAGTTCTCTGAATTTCATTTATAAGCTTCTCTCTTCTTCCCTCTTAATGGTATAAATTATAGCTATGACTCACTTTTGGCTCTTTCTTTCTCCCCTCCTCAGACAACTCTTTAACAATTAACAATGAAATTTCCTTGCATTTGATACTATAAATAAAATCTCCTTTGCCTGGAAAAATAATTCTGAAAACAGAAAATAGTTTGCTGTGTTCACAGCCTTGAAATGATAACTGGACTCGGAGCATGACTCAGTGAAAGATAGCCTCATGAAATCATAGTGATATTCATTTCATAATTGCTGGCATAGCATTTTTAACAAAAAACCATAAGACATTCAGTTGTATACAATGCTAACTTTTGTTCATTCTGACCTCTGTTACGATTTTTATCATTTTCAATACCTTGTGAATCCAAAAAAAGCCTTTGAACACTTAGATCAGCTTTTTTCAATCTTGGCAGCTTTAAGATATATGGATTTCAACTTCCAGAATTCCATAGCCAGCATGTTGGCTGAGAAATTTTGGAAATTGAAGTCCGTAGGTCTTAAAATTATCAAAGTTGAGAAACATGGATTTAGATGTTTCTTCAGGTATGCGGCCTATAGGCTAGCTCAGGGTTCTCCAACCCTGGCAACTTTAAGCTTGGCGGACTTCAACTCCCAGAATTCCCCAGCTAGCAAAGGGAGTTGAAGTCTGCCAGGCTTAAAGTTGCCAAGGTTGGAGACCCTTGGATTAGCACATTGAAAGCAATATGCCTTTTTTTCTCCCTGATATGACTGTGGATGTATGGTTGTCCTTGGGCACCGTTGTCTCTGTGATTACTTTGTATTGTTATTTATTATTCTCTTGCTGCTTTCGTTTTTTTCTGTTTTAATTATACGTTTGCTGCCGGAGTCACGATTATAAGATGGCTATACAAAACAGATAAATTAGGAGAACAGTCAGGTTACCCATTATATGAAAACCAATCAAACAACAAAACAACCCATATAGTTTCTGAAAAAGATGCCATAGGCTAGCAGCCCCCTTATTTATTTATTTATTTATTTATTTATCTATCTATCTATCTATCTATCTATCTATCTATTTATCTATCTATCTATCTATCTATCCATTCATTCATTCATTCATTCATTTATTTATTTAATTTGTCCAATACACAATGAGGGTTTTAGTTGGTATATATCTATATACACATAGTAAAATACATGATGAAGGTTATAGAGGAGATACACATAGTAAAATATATCTAAGAAATAATAGAAAAGAAGGTATAGTAATAGAACATATCAATGAAAGAATAGAAGAAGAGATATAGGAATAGAAGAAAGGTATAGGAGATGTAGGAGAGCAATAGGACAGGGGACGGAAGGCACTCTAGTGCACTTGTACTCGCCCCTTACTGACCTCTTAGGAATCTGGATAGGTCAACCGTAGATAATCTAAGGGTAAAGTGTTGGGGGTTTGGGGATGACACTATGGAGTCCGGTAATGAGTTCCACGCTTCAACAACTCGGTTACTGAAGTCATATTTTTTACAGTCAGGTTTGGAGCGGTTAATATTAAGTTTAAATCTGTTATGTGCTCTTGTGTTGTTGTGGTTGAAGCTGAAGTAGTCGCTGACAGGCAGGATGTTGCAGCATATGATCTTGTGGGCAATACTTAGATCTTGTTTAAGGTGTCTTAGTTCTAAACTTTATAGGCCCAGGATTGAAAGTCTAGTCTCATAGGGTATTCTATTTTGAGTGGAGGAGTGAAGGGCTCTTCTGGTGAAGTATCTTTGGACATTTTCAAGGGTGTTAATGTCTGAGATGCGATATGGGTTCCAAACAGATGAGGATGGGTCTGGCAAAAGTTTGTAAGCTCTGGTAAGTAGTGTGAGATTGCCAAAGCAGAAGCTATGTAGGATTAGGTTTACAACTCTTGAAGCCTTCTTGGCTATATTGTTGCAGTGGGCTTTGGCACTTAAATCTTTTGTTATTAGTATACCAAGGTCTTTAACCGAGTGGGGATTATCTGTGATAATTTGATTATTCAGTTCGTATTTGGAGTTCAGATTCTTCTTCCCAATGTGTATGCAACCACAGGGTATGTACTGTCTCCTAGGCCAGCGTTTCCCAACCGGTGTGCCGCGGCACACTGGTGTGCCGCGACACACCGTCAGGTGTGCCGCGGCGAGAGGCGGCGGAGGAGAGTGGGCGGATCGGGCGGGCAATGGGGCAGGGGGGAGAAGCCAAGGGCGCGTTTGGCCGGGAGTCCGGGACTGTGTGGCTTTGCGCCATGAAGAGAAAACGGCCGACTTTTCCCTGCTGCCGTTTTCTCTTCATGGCGCAAAGCCACACAGTCCCGGACTCCTCGCCCCAAGGCAGGAGGCGGTGGCGGAGGAGAGTGGGCGGGCAATGGGGCAGGGCGGAGAAGCCAGAGGCGCGTTTGGCCGGAGGCACCGTGGGGAGGCAGGGGCAGGGAGGTGCGGCAGTAGGAGTAAAGGGAGCCGCGGCTGCCCCTGCCTCCCCACGGTGGCAATGGCATCGGGAGTGCTAATAGCGGCGGCGGCGGGAATAGGGGGGGGCTGCAAGTGGAAGCCTCAGCCCTGGAGCCCCCTCGCACCCATGGCTTCTCATCGATGCCTCTGCCTGCCCGATCCGCGGGAGTGCTAATAGCGGTGGTGGCGGCGGGAATAGCGAGGGGGGGGCTCCTGCCCGCCGCTGCTATTAGCACTCCAGCGGATCGGGCAGGCAGAGACATCGACGAGAAGCCATGGGCGCGAGGGGGCTCCAGGGCTGAGGCTTCCACTTGTGGCTGTCCCCGCCAGCCCGATCCTTCCTTCTCTCAAGCTTTTTTGGGGTGCGGCTTCTTCCACAGCGGTGGCTGCAGCGGCGCTGGCGATCCGGCCGCTAGCCGCTCCAAGCGCTGTGGGAACGCCCACCCCTCTCACAGTCCTGTCCCGGGCTGTCAGTAAAGGGGCTGCTTGCTTGGAACATTCAAACTAAGGGAAACCTTCGCTGGCCTCCACAGAGAAGAAAGGAAGAGAGAGAACGAGAGAGAGCAACAGAGAGAGAGAGAGAGAGTGATAAAGAACAAGAGAGAGAAAGCATGAAAGAGAGAGAAAGAAAATAAGAGAGAACAAGAGAGAGAGAGACTAAGAGAGAGAGAAAGAAAAGAGAGAGAGAGAGAAAATAAGAGAATGAAAGAGAGCAACAGAGAGAGAGAAAGAACAAGAAAAAGCACGAGAGAAGAAAAGCAAGAGAGAAAAAGAGATAGCAAGAGATACTGAAAGAAAGCAAGAGAGAGAGAGAAAAAAAGATAGCAAGAGAGACAGGAAGAGGAAAGGAGAGAGAGAGAGAAATGAGAACAAAAAGGGGAGGAGAAATGAGAAAATGATTGAGGCAGAGAATGAGAGGAGAGAGAAACAAGAGAGAGAGAGAGGTGATTCTTGAAGCATATGGTAAAAAGCACCCAAATAATAAGAAAAAAAACCCAGCCCTCACCTGTTTTTGAAAAGAATAAAAGAGAATTAAACCCCAGCCCTCACCTGGTTTTGGAAATGGTTGGAGTGTGTATACATACACACACATAAGGGGGGGAGAGAGACAGGGATGGAAAAAGAGGAGAAGTGAAAGGGAGAAGGAATGAGGGAAAAAGGGAGGAAGAGAGAGAAATGAGAAACATGAGAGAGAAAAGGGGGAAAGACAGGAGAAGTACCCATAAATGAGACAGCGGTATAAATTTCAGGAGGGATGATTGATGATTGACTGTATTTATAAGGGGATGTTACATGGGATTATATATATGAGGGGGTTATGTATGTATGTATGTATGTATGTATGTATGTATGTATGTATGTATGTATTTATTTATTTATTTATTTATTTATTTATTTATTTATTTATTTATTTATTAGATTTGTGTCATTTTGGTTGGTGGTGTGCCCCAGGATTTTGTAAATGTAAAAAGTGTGCCGCGGCTCAAAAAAGGTTGAAAATCACTGTCCTAGGCAGCATCTCTTCATCCCAAGAAGATTCCTACATACCATTACAAGATCAGTTTGATAGCTGGGAGCAAGGAATACTTTGTCCAGGATGAAATAAGCGAGGACAAACCAATCTGCTGCTTAACATTAAAACAATCACAATAACGAACTAAAATGACGACAACAGACATTGCCAATCCAGTACAAATAGGAGAAAAAGAAAGCTCGCCTTCAGAAGTTGTGGTTGCTCCATCACTTGAGGTTTTTAGACGAGATTGGACAAACACTTGTCTGAAATGGTATAGTGATTTCTGCTTGAGCAGGGGGCTAGAAGACCTCCAAGGTCTCTTCCAGCTCTGTTATTTTGTTATTCTGTTACGTTGACAGAGCAATTGAGTTTATCTTCCTAAACTCAAAAATTCACAGGAATGGTGAAGTTGGCCATGAAATAAAAATATATATTCTGCAACTTGGGAGAATGATAATAACACAAACAGAGATATCACATTGACCAAAAAGAATTATAGTCCAGATCAGGTTATTTTCAGTGTAACATAGGGCTATCAAAATTGGATCATTGGGGACACTGAGTGAAGAAGAACGGATGCCTTTGGATTGTGGTGCTGGGGAAAAAAAATGACTTAGACTATCTTGTGTTACAAAAAAACCAAATCATTCAATACTAGAGGAAATAAATACAGACTAATGAAGAACCTGGAACCTAAGCATTTTAGATTAATGCCTGGTCAGCGGCTTAAACCGCCGGTCGAAATTGCCCCTGGAGCCAGGGGACGCTGCTGCGAGTTCCACGGAGCTCTGAACTTCCGGTTTCCGGGGAAACCGGAAGTTTGGCTTCTGGCAGCGTGCCAAGGTGGCGTGCTGCATGCAGGGCCTGGGGGGAGGTCCTGGATCGCCCTATTTAAGGATGGTCCGAGCAGGACCTCCTCCTTGCCCTGCTTGAAGCGAACACCCGCCCGCCCTCTGCTATCAACAGTGTGTCCTAATGAGGTCGCTTCAGGGCCGAATAGGAATTTTTTGCGGCTTCTCCTTTAGAGATGGCCGTTTTTTTGCCTATTCCACACTGATGGTAAGGATGGAATGGTTAGGGGGTGCAGCGCTATATAGATATTTGTAATTAGGCTTCCCTCTGGTCACTGGGGTTGGCAGGTTAGGGGCGGAAATGGGCAGTAGAAGCGATTGCGCATGCTCCTTTGGGCATCTTTTAAAAGGATGATGGACCGCCTCTCTCCATGAACTAGAGGTTGTTACATCTTCGGGGATTGGAGAGAGGATGCCCATGGGACTCACCGGATCCAATTTCCCTCAGGGATTGGAGGGTGAGCTCCTTCCACACGCCGAAGGGCGTGGCTCGGATCCAGGTGAAGGTGGCTATCTTCACCTGGTTCAGCAAGGAGTTTTGCCCAATGTTGCCCAGGAAGATTCTGGCAGGAATTTCCGCCCCGTTAGTTTTTGGCTTCTGCAGGTCCTTTGTTTATAGTTAAATTTGAATATTTAAATTTACGTATTTAAAGTTATGTTATTTAAATTTATGCTAATTTAATAAAGTGACCCTATATTTAACCCATACACTGTCTCAGCGTCTTTACTCCACTTCCGGGGCAAATAATGTGAATGAAAGAATCACTGGACAGAAAAACTTGAAGGCCATTGTAAAAAAAAAAGGCCAACAGAATAAAAGATGGTTAAATACTACCATTGGTACGATGGCTCACAATAGTTGTGGCTTTGGTCAGAATCATGAAAATGGCATCACAGGGTCATATTGCAAGCGCCAACTTTTCCTGCACGCATTGAATGTTCGGAAACAAGTTCAAAATGGGTTTTGTTATTCTTCCCGTCGTCTCCCATTCCTGCTGAGATGTGGTGGGAAGCAGCTAGCCCTGAAGCTCGTAGGGAATGGAGATGCTAAAAAGAGATCCTCCCTAAACTTCATAGTGCTAATGGTATATAGGCTCCTGCTTGAGCATTGTGTTGGACTAGTTGGACTTCCAAGGTCCCTTCCAACTCCGTTATTCTTTTATTTCATTTTTATTTTATTTTATTTATTTGGTCAAACAATAATAGGATGGTAATTTGTACAAATGAACATTAGATAGGTAATGATAAAAAAGTGATGAAAAAAGACAATAGAGCTTTAGGACAGGGATGGTAGGCACGGTGGTGCGCTTATGCACGTCTCTTACAGACCTCTTAGAAAGGGGGAGAGGTCAATTGTAGATCATGTGAGGTCAGGTAGAGCATTCCAGGCGTTGATTACTCTGTGCCTGAAGTTGTATTTTTTGCAATCTAGTTTGGAGCGGTTGACATTTAGTTTAAATCTATTATATGCTCGTTTGTTGTTGCAGTTGAAGGTGAAGAATTCGCTAGCAGGGTGGACATTTTGGTATATGATTTTATGAACAATAGTTAAGTCGGAATGGAGATGTCGGGGCTGTAAGTTATCTAATCGGAGAATTCCAAGTCTGGTGGAGTAAGGTATTTTGTTGTGAGAAGAGGGGTGAAGGACTCAAGGATTCTGTAAATTAGATTACATTAGATTTATTGGATTTATATGCCGCCCCTCTCCGCAGACTTGGGGCGGCTCACAACAATGGCAAAAACAGTACATAGTAACAAATCTAATATTTAGCAATCTAAATTACAGTTTTAAGTTAAAAAGTCCATAAAAGCAACCCCAATACATATAAAAAACAAGCAAACAATCAATTATAGACCAAAACTACATGGGCAAGGGAGAGATGTTTCAATTCCCCCATGCCTGACGGCAGAGGTGTGTTTTAAGGAGTTTACGAAAGGCAAGGAGGGTGGGGGCAATCCTAATCTCTGGGGGGAGCTGGTTCCAGAGGGTCGGAGCCACCACAGAGAAGGCTCTTCCCCTGGGTCCCACCAGACGACATTGTTTAGTCGACGGGACCCGGAGAAGGCCAACTCTGTGGGACCTAACCGGTTGCTGGGATTCATGCGGCAGAAGGCGGTCCCGGAGATATTCTGGTCTGGTGCCATGAAGGGCTTTATAGGTCATAACCAACACTTTGAATTGAATCCAGCAGTTCCATACTGAGTACTTTAGTCTGGCAAGATTCCTGCCCATAGGCAAATGACAATATTCATATACTCTGATTAGCGCCTTGTGTTAGAACCTTGTGGTTCCTAGCACATGATATGAGATGGATGAGGTGAGCATGAGCCCATGAAAACTCAAACATTTTTGAGTTATTCATTGACAATCCTGGTAAATTGTATGGTTTGAGTTAAGAGAAGTTGTCAGCAACTGAAGGACTGAATAACAATGGTTGTATTCTGATTCAAAATACCTGTTGAAATCTACCTTTGGATAATATTGAAACGACAATAAATGATGCCACTTAATTCATAAGAGGTGTGTGAAATCCACTCAATGACTTCCTGAAAATGATGTTCTTGATGAAACAGAATGCTTGACTTGATATGAATAGTGTTTTGGCTAGCAAAAGCACAGAAGGGAACATCAAAAAAAATTGAGCCTATAACTGAATTTTCATTGCTTATTTGACCCCTATGACAATCATTAAGCGTTGTACCACATGATTCTTGACAAATGTATCTTTTTTCTTTTATGTATGCTGAGAGCATATGCACCAAAGACAAATTCCTTGTGTGTCCAATCACACTTGGCCAATAAAATTCTATTCTATTCTATTTTATCTATGTGTGTGCATGCGTGTACATGTTTTTAGCAATGTTGAAATTTTGCTATACTCAGTAGAACTGAATTATGTGTCACAGCTAACAACCTTGATTTCCACCCCTCCTTAAAATTAGTCTTAGGGAAAAAAAATCCTTCATTATAAATACGCTGCTGACATATATAATGGCTTTGTGATTGATAAGTCCCACAGCTATCTTAGCTGGCAGTCTTTTAAACACCAATCCTTCATCTAGGCTTGAAGAGCCTCTCTCTCTCAGGCTATCCATTTTTACCTGCCAATACAGTTTGATGAGCTTGCTGGTATGCTGGTCTCTTCCTCCAGATAGCCAGTACGTGTAGTCAGCAATCATGGTGCTTCTAGGGACACAAGAGAATTTAAAAAATGGAATATATACTAAAGGGTAGCAAGAAGAGAAACAGGAACACACAAATGTAATGCTTGCAACACAAAGGTCCATGTATATAAACTATGGAGCTATCAAAAGCAGGAGATAGAAAGTCTCCTGTGCAAAATCTGATCCAATGAGTTGGCTCTCTTGCCCTGTCTCATTGTCAATGGAGAAAGTGTAGCAATAACAGCTCACAGTCACTCATGCCCTCATCACCTTGAGGCTTGACTACTGTAACGCTCTCTACATGGGGCTACCTTTGAAAAGTGTTCGGAAACTTCAGATCGTGCAGAATGCAGCTGCAAGAGCTATCATGGGCTTTCCTAAATATGCCCATGTCACACCAACACTCCGCAGTCTGCATTGGTTGCCTATCAGTTTCCGGTCACAATTCAAAGTGTTGGTTATGACCTATAAAGCCCTTTATGGCACCGGACTAGAATATCTCCGGGACCGACTTCTGCTGCACGAATCCCAGCGACCAGTTAGGTCCCACAGAGTTGGCCTTCTCTGGGTCCTGTCAACTAAACAATGTCATTTGGCGGGACCCAGGGGAAGAGCCTTCTCTGTGGCGGCCCCGACCCTTTGGAACCAACTCCCCCCAGATATCAGAGTTGCCCCCACCCTCCTAGCCTTTCGTAAACTCCTTAAAACCCACCTCTGTCGTCAGGCATGGGGGAATTGACATTTTCCCTCCCCCTAGGCTTATAAAATTTATGCATGGTATGCTAGTATGTATCATTGGTTTCTAAATTGGTTTTTTTTTTGTTTTTTGTTTAAATTAACTTAAATATTAGATTTGTTTACATTGTATTATTATTGCTGTGAGCCGCCCCGAGTCTGCGGAGAGGGGCGGCATACAAATCTGATTAATAAATAATAAATAACAAATAACACATAACTGAAAGGTTACCTGCCATTCATGCTGACTTGATGGACAGTTTTTGTCTCCCCCACCTGGCTAAACTAGAGAAACACTTCAAGCTGTGTTTGGACAACATGGGTAACTTAGTCGGAAGCTATTCTGGGAAAATCTCTCTATTTTGGTGGCACACAACCACAGATGACCTGCTCAAATGGGGAACAGTTGTCCTTGATGGCTTCCTAGTAGTTGTGAAGGTGACTGGGAGGTTGTCATTTCCTGCTGTTCTTTAATTGAACCATTGGATTTTCTATGATGATCTGAATAGAGTAGAGTGGAGTGGAGTGGAATGGAGTAGAGTAGAGTAGAGTAGGGTAGAGTAGAGTAGGTAGAGTAGGGCAGAGTAGAGTAGAATACAGTGGAACCCCGACATAAGAGCTGCTCTACTTAAGAGCAACTCGAGATAAGAGCTGGGAGGGGAGATATATTTTTGTTCTACTTACAAGCCCAAATTCGAGATACAAGCGCCAAGGAGCTGTCTCCTGAAGCCAAACGCTAACTTCCGCGTTCGGCTTCAGGAGACAGCTGCGAAGCGGCGCGCGTGTTTTAAAAGGTTGCAGCCGGCCTGGGGGGCTCGGGGGGGGGTGCTTGCAGCTTTCTTTCTTGCTCTTTTTCTTTCTCTCTTTTACCTTCCCTTCCTCTATTTCTTCTTTTCTTTCTCCTTCCCACCTTCTTCCCTCCCTCCCTCCCTTCACTCATTCCTCTCTTACTCTCCCCTTTCATAAGTTTCCTTGCTTCCTTCCTCTGTTCCTGTCCCTTCCCCCTTTCTTTCTTTCTTTCTTTCTTGCTCTTTTTCTTTCTCTCTTTTACCTTCCCTTCCTCTATTTCTTCTTTTCTTTCTCCTTCCCACCTTCTTCCCTCCCTCCCTCCCTTCACTCATTCCTCTCTTACTCTCCCCTTTCATAAGTTTCCTTGCTTCCTTCCTCTGTTCCTGTCCCTTCCCTCTTTCCTTCCTTCCTTCCCACCCTCCGTCCATTCATTCACCCATTCCTCTCTTGATCGCTTAAAGCCGGTCCCTGGTGCAAAAAGGGTTGGGGGCCTCTGTCCTACAGGATTGGGTGGCAGAGAAGTTGAACATATGTAAATTTAAAAGTTTAAGAAAGTTTACAAGTTAAGTGAAAGAAACTTCATTATTCATTTATATGTACATGTACATTTCTTCATTAAAAACATGTCTTTCTGCATAATTTAGACTAACTTTGTGAGTTTTTTGAGGGCTGGAACCAATTAAAATTATTTACATTAATTCCTATGGGGAAAAGTCGTTCGAGATAAGAGCTGCTCGACTTAAGAGCCCAGGTCCGGAACGAATTAAACTCGTATCTCGAGGTACCACTGTAGAGTAGAACAGAACAGAACAGAACAGAACAGAACAGAAAGAATTGAAAGAAAGAAAACCCATTTCTATAACTCATGATTCCATCAGGACACAGTTAAATAAATCATGTGAATATGGTAACTGAAAAATAGGGAGGTTCCTTTCTTTAACATTTAGCAAAATCTAGCCATGAGATCTTATGTTTGAGACATCTAACTCTAAGAGAGGTTTGATGGTTGATTATCTCAGGGTTGATTATGGGATCCAAGATTGTGTTTTGCACTTTGACAACTTTATTTTATTTATTGTTGTGTTTATAAAAATATATAGTTTTGGGGCCTATTCTGTATCAAACGAAATGAAACATCCCCCCCAAAACACTTTAGAGGATGGTAGGAGTGAACACAGAACAAAAATAGGAATGTGAAGTGTTAACTAGGGATGCAGGCTCTTGATTGCACTCTTAAGTTATTCAATTTTCCACAAGTGTTCAATGGGACCACAATAAACATCTCAAATCCAAAATAGCCCGCTTCCCAAGATAATTCCTTCTTCTCAAAAAAATCATGTTTTGGTCCACTTGAGAACATTCTGCTGTTCATTTCTGACAAGCCAGGTACTTCCTCCCTCCCTCCCTACCTCCCTCCCTCCCTCCCACTCACCTCCTTTGCCCACCTCTATAAAAAGGATCTGTTTATATTAACATATCTTCACAGCTGTGCTTATCATAATCAATCACCTCCCTGGAAACACAATCTTATGAGATAGCAAAGGTGTGAGTCATTCTCTCAGAAGTTGATACCTGTTTTCCACATGCATTGTGAATATGCAAGTATTTTATCTGACCTCTCCAAATGTTTTATTTTGCTTCACTTTAAAGTGTTAAGGGAATTTATGTATGCGCAGATTCACAGGGAGGATGATGGTGTCAGAGAATATCTCAACCTTGTGACAAAGTCAAATGTAATTCACCTTTGATTTCACAACTGTAGTAGTTATGGAATGGACCGATGGGAGGAAGGGAGAGAGATTGCACATGCTGCAACTAATTAAATATGCTTTAGTATCCCAAGTGTTGTAACAACTGCCAGTTCCTCTTATTAGGCTGGGAGGATATTAAAAACTATTGTGCAGTGGATATTAATGCAAGCTTTAACAGACTTCAGAAAATCACTTCGGTTTTTATGGTAACTCCTCCAATACTCCTCTCAGTTTCTTTCTCTCTGGAGATCCCAAATCCAATTAAATGCAACTAGATGCAATTCCAAATTGTCACTTTAGTCAATTAAACATATAATAATCTTGTGTGTCTAATTACTAGCACAAAAAGTTTATTTGTTGATGTTTTCCTATCAAAATGTAGTTCCCAATATCTCTCCAGCCCACTCTGTTCAATCACCAATGTATCTATTGCTCCTTGACATTACTGTAAATTGACCCTGGAAGTTTATCTCTAGTTAAAAAAAAAACCCTAATCCCAAACCAGTAGTAATCCTACTCCAGGACATGTTTTCACAAGCTGCATTATGTTCTTAATGAGATATGGCCGATTGAAAATAAAAGAAATGGAGGATTTAAATCACAAACAGTTCTAAGTCATTTGGGTGTTATGAAAGAGGAATGCTACAGTGATACTCTGGATAGTCATTCTCACCATGGTAACTCTAAGAAGTGCTTTATCTCCCAGTCAATATCTCCAAAATAAAATTTGGGGAAGTTGAAGTGATTTTTCTTTCTTTCAAAATTCTGGATTTTGAGGAAAGTAGATGTGTAATAGCAAATATTTTTTGCTAATTATGGCTGTGAAATGTAGACTCTGAAAAAGGTGGATAGGAGAAGGGTAGATATGTTTGAATTGTGGTGGTTGGAGGCAACTATTACAAGTCCCATAGACTGCAAAAATAGCACTTAGCAACAGCACTTAGACTTATATACCTCTTCATAGTGCAGTGATGGCGAACCTACGGCACGGGTGCCACAGGTGGCACGCGGAGCCATATCTTAGTCTCTTCAGCCTTGAAAAACGGCGTTTAACAGGTGACTTGATCGAAATGTATAAAACTATGCATGGGATAGAAAAGGTTGATAGAGAAAAAATATTTTCTCTATCACACAATACTAAGACAAGGGGGCCACTCCCTAAAGCTCATAGGTAAGAAAGAGAGGATAAATAAAGGGAAATATTTCTTCATCCAGAGGGTCATTGGTTTATGGAATTCACTTCCAGAAGAGGTCGTGACAGCTGTCAACCTTGATAGCTTCAAGGCAGGATTAGACAGATTCATGGATGTCAAGTGTATCAGTGGTTATTGAAACGGATGTCCATGTGCCGCCTCTATGTTGGTTGAGGCAGGCAGGATTCCCTTGGGTCCCATTTGTTGGGAGTCAGGGGAAAGGGAGGGTCTTGCCTTCTCTTTCTGCTCAAGATCCCCATGGACAATAGGTGGGCCATTGTGTGACACAGAATGCTGGACTTGATGGGCTTTGGCCTGATTCAGCATGGCTCTTCTTATCTTCTTATGTTCTTATCTGCTGGCATGCAAGCCATTGCCCTAGCTCAGTTGCAACATGTATGTGTGTGCCGGCCAGCTGGTTTTTGATTCACACAGAGGCTCTGGGAGGGCGTTTTTGGCTTCCAGAGAGGCTTCCTCGGGGTGGGGTGGGGGAGGGCGTTTTTACCCTCCCCCAGCTCCAGGAAAGCCTGTGGAGCCCAGGGAGGGTGAAACAGAAGCCTACTGGGCCCACCAGACGTTGGGAAACAGGCCGTTTCTGGCCTCCAGAGGGCCTCTGGGTGGTGGGGGAAGGCGTTTTCTCTCTCTCTAGGCATTGAATTATTGGTGTGGATACTTGCCCATGCATGACAGTGCACACACATGCTCTTTCGGCATCCGAGAGAAAAAAGGTTTTTGTTTGTTTGTTTGTTTGTTTTTTATCTATCTATCTATCTATCTATCTATCTATCTATCTATCTATCTATCTATCTATCTATCTATCTATCTATCTATTGATTGTTAGAGGTGAAAGGGACCATGAAGGCCATCGAGTTCAACCCTCTGCCCAAGCAGGAACCCTATAGCACACCAGTCAAGTGGCAGTTCAATCTTCTCTTAAAAATGTCCAGAGTGTTGGAGTTCACAACGTCCGCTGGTAGGTTGTTCAATTAGTTGATCGCTCTGACCGTCAGGAAGTCCCTCCTTATCTCCATGTTGAATCTCTCCTTGGTCAGCTTCCAGCCGTTGTTCCTTGTCCGGCCCTCTGGTGCCCTGAAGAATAAAGTGATCCCCTCCTCTCTGTGACATCCCCTCATATATTTGTAGATTGCTATCATGTCCGCTCTGGCCCTCCTTTTCTCTAGGCTATCCATGCCCAGTTCCCTCAGTCTCTCTTCGTAAGTCTTGGTTTCTAATCCCTTAATCATCTTGGTTGCTCTTTTTTGTACCTTCTCCAGAGTTTCAATGTCTCTTTTGAAGTGTGGTGACCAGAACTGAATACAGTACTCCAGGTGTGGTCAGACCAGGGCATAGTAGCGTGGTATTAAGACTTCCCTGGTCTTGGAGTGTGTTCCCCTGTTGATGCAGCTTAGGATTGTGTTGGCTTTTTTAGCTGTTGCTGCACATTGTTGGTTCATGTTTAGTTGATTGTCCACCAAGACTCCGAGGTCTCTTTCGTAGTCGCTACTGCTAAGAGGGGTTGTCCACTAGAACTCCAAGATCCCTTTCACAGTTACTTCTGTTGAGTAAGGTATCACATATACTGTACCTGTGCATTTTGTTTTTCTTGCCTAAATGTAGTATCTTACTTTTTTCACCATTGAATTTCATTTTGTCAGATAGAGCCCATAGTTCAAGTTTGTCAAGATCCTTCTGTAATCCTTCTGATCTAGATGGAGTCCTTTAATTCTTGTGTTGGATTTATTTATTTATTTATTTATTTATTATTTATTTATTTATTTAGTCCAATACATAATACACATTGAAGAGAATAGACATGTAGTAATATAAATAAAGAAAAGAATAGAAGAAAAGATATAAAAGTACAGGTGAACATATTTGAAAGGAAGAAAAGATAAATGAGATAAGGAGAGACAATTGGACAGGGGACGAAAGGCACACTTGTGCACTTATGCACGCCCCTTACTGACCTCTAAGGAACCTGGAGAGGTCAATCGTGGATAGTCTAAGCGAAAAATGTTGGGGGTTAGGGGTTGACACTACTGAGTCAGGTAATGAGTTCCACGCTTCGACAACTCGGTTGCTGAAGTCATATTTTTTACAGTCAAGTTTGGAGTGGTTAATATTAAGTTTGAATCTGTTGTGTGCTCTTGTGTTGTTGCGGTTGAAGCTGACCCAGTGTTTCCCAACCTTGGCAACTTGAAGACATTTGGACTTCAACTCCCAGAATTCCCCAGCCAGCAAACGCTGGCTGGGGATTTCTGGGAGTTGAAGTTCAGATATCTCCAAGTTGCCAAGGTTGGGAAACACTGCACTAACCTATAATAGAGTTAGGTGGCTTATGCTTGAGCACGAAGCAATGAAACAACTTCAGTGTGACTCACATACCTTTTCTGTGCCCCATAGATGCCCCAAATTAGAACATGCAAGGAAGAAAAGGGAAGTTTCAAGATGTATTTTAGCAGCACACACAAACACTTCCAGCTGGCAATATTTGGAAAAAGCTGTGAGTTATATAAATTGTTGTTAATTCATTACACAATCTGACACTTCCAAAGCAGCCATAGTTTTTAAGATATTAAATTCTACAGATCTCTAGTCTCAAATGTCATCTCCTCTCTTCACTCATTGTGGAATGAATGCTACTCTGTTGCCTCTGCCAAGTCACTCTGCTGTTTGCCAAGTGAAATTAGTTGGGGCAGAATAAGCTAGTGGCTTGCTTTCTCCATATTTGCTGTTGGCAGCGTAAGCTGCATCTTCTCATCCATTTCATTGATTTGCAAATGTAACATTTTTCTCTCTGTGTATGTCTTGCAATAAAGCCATCCCACTTCTACAATGTAGAGTGAAAATTTATGTTGTAAAACAAATGGAGCAGCCTCAGAAGAGACTGCTACAAGTGGGCTGTCATTTTTATGGATAGACCCTGGACCTTTTAACAGACATAGCTCCATCCTTCTATGGCCCTCCAAGCTCTGTTTCTGTTTCTGGATTACAGAGTAGAGTAAAGTAGAATGGAGTGGAGTGGATTGGAGTGGAATGAATTGGAGTGGATTGGAGTGGAGTGGAGTCGATTGGATTGGATTGGATTGGATTGGAGTGGAGTGGAATGGATTGGAGTAGAGTGGATTGGAGTGGATTGGATTGGAGTGGAGTGGAGTGGATTGGATTGGATTGGAGTGGATTGGATTGGATTGGAGTGGATTGGATTGGATTGGAGTGGAGTGGAGTGGATTGGATTGGATTGGATTGGAGTGGATTGGATTGGATTGGATTGGAGTGGAGTGGAGTGGAGTGGATTGGAGTGGAGTGGAGTGGATTGGATTGGATTGGAGTGGAATGGATTGGATTGGAGTGGAGTGGAGTGGATTGGAGTGGAGTGGAGTGGATTGGATTGGATTGGAGTGGAGTGGAGTGGATTGAATTGGATTGGATTGGATTGGATTGGATTGGATTGGAGTGGATTGGAGTGGAATGGAATGGAATGGAATGGATTGGATTGGATTGGAGTGGAGTGGAGTGGAATAGAATGGAATGGAACGGAACGGAACGGAACAGAACGGAACAGAACAGAACAGAACGGAATTCTTTATTGGCCAAGTGTGACTGGTCACACAAGGAGTTTGTCTTGGTGCATTATTATTATTATTATTATTATTATTATTATTATTATTATTATTATTATTATTATTAATTAGATTTGTATGCCGCCCCTCTCCATAGACTCGGGGCGGCTCAAAACAGTGATAAAAACAATACATAATGACAAATCTAATAATTGGAATCTAAAATAGCAATTATACATATAAAAATCTAAAAGAGAAACCCCAGTAAATAAAAGCATACATACAGTCATATTGTGCACAACAACTACATAGGCAAGGGGAAAGTGTCTCAGTTCCCCCAAGCTTGACGACAGAGATGGGTTTTGAGGAGTTTACGAAAGGCAAGGAGGGTGGGGGCAATCCTAATCTCTGGGGGGAGCTGATTCCAGAGGGTCGGAGCCACCACAGAGAAGGCTCTTCCCCTGGGTCCTGCCAGACGACATTGTTTAGTCGACGGGACCCATATGCTCTCAGAGTACATGAAAGAAAAGATACATTCATCAGGAATCATAGTGATAGTTCGGGTACAAATAGGCAATCCAATCATATTAGGAACCAGTCAATATAAATTGTAAGGATACAAACAACAAAGTTACAGTCATACAGCTATTGTATTGTAGTTGTAGTCTTTAGCTTTAGTAGGTTGTAGTCTTTAGCAAGAATTTGGCAACGTGGTTCTTCTGATACTCAAGACCACCCTTCCTCCTTTCAAAATGGTGCTGTTAGTTTTATGTAATGAAGTTAGTTACGATGTTTCCAGAATATACATCTTAACCCACATATCTTGTGAGAACCACAGGTAGGGAAATGTTATTAAAGGCATTTATTTACTTACCAAAACGTATGCCCTGCCCCAAACAATTGACTGCTGCATGAAGTCATGTGGAAAGATGCCAAAAATCTAATGGAAGGTCTCACAAGGTTTTTACAAGCTATGTCAGATTGTGTTAGAGCTTGGGATACGAGGGATGAAATCTTGTGAGAGCTTTACGATCTCACAAATTTCAGATAGTTTTGAAGAAGACACCCTAAGATACTCCATACATTTGCAAGATGATTTCTTTAACTTGGTTAAGTGGTTTCTCAATTACTTGCCTGAGATGATGCTAGGTTCTTGTTTGTCAAGGAAATTATGTCTCTCTGCTCTAGAAGTGCCAATGGTGTAGTCATAATTAAAGAGTGGAAAGGCATTACAGCAGGGGCAGTGAACATAAAATGTATTAGGGTGGAAAGAATGAAGGCTGATTTCTCAGCTTTTCACGGGGAGGATGAAAAGTTGACAGGTCCTTGGTGCTCTCTAAGCTTGGTTGTTTTGTTGCAAACATTTCATTATCCAAACTGGGCATCATCATCATCATCATCATCATCATCATCATCATCATCATCATCATGAATAGTGATGGGTGAACTGAACCCGCACAATTCGGGTCCGTACCAAATTTTGCGGTGTTCGGTATGCTGAACACGAACCTGAAATTTTTCCAAACTTCAGGCAAAGTTTGGGGTCGTGTTCAGCGTTCGGAGCATTGATGTCATCGGCAGGTTGCTAAGGACGCCAAGGTGATCACTTCCTGGATTCCATGGAATCCAGGAAGTGATCACCTTGGTGTCCTTAGCAACCTGCTGGTGACGTCAAAGCTCCGCCCCGGGAATCTCTTCGTGGGAGGGATTCCCCAGCTCCTTCAAAGGGAGGTCTTCACGTAAAAATAAACATTGTTATTTTTACGAAAAAGGACACCGCAGCGGCACTGCAAGCAAAGGGCGGTCCTTTCACATAAAAATAAACATGTTTATTTTTACGTGAAAGGACCGCCCTTTGCTTGGCGTCCTTAGCAACCTGCCAGTGACATCAAAGCTCCGTCCCCGGAATCTCTTCATGGGAGGGATTGCCCGTTTGGGTTCGGTTCGGGTTCGCCCATCACTAATCAGGAACACTGTAGTTCAACCCTGAACTACAAATACTTTCCATTACTGGTAGAAGGAAAAGTTCTACAGTTTTTGAAGGATAGGACTACTAGCTGGTGGTAACCATAGTACTGCTAAGAAAAAGTATTGAAGATGGAAAGCTATGGAACTATTTCATGCAAAAAGTTCATTACACTTTAGAATCACTGTAAATCTTACAGTCCATTCACTTAGGGGCATGTTTGGAAGTTTGGGGCCTTTTGGATATTAATAATTTTATAATAATAATTTATTAGATTTGTATGCCGCCCCTTATTATTAAATTATATTATTGAACTTCTCAATGTCTTGATGCAGAATAGATTCTAAAAATGGTAGGAATCCTAGTCTAATACCATCTGAAGGGATAAAAGTTCAATTTTTGATTCAGTGTACGGTGTAAACTCCGAAAATGGGTTAATTTAGTAGTTCAACTAATCTGTTGCAAGCAATTTCCAAGTAACTGAGATCAAGAAGATTCTAAAAATTAAAAACGAACTAAAATGAACACACTCAACAGTTTGATACAAAGTACTCTGGAAGTTGACCTAGCTAACATCCTTTTTTTGTAGAAGCAACAACAATTTTGTATGTTTTAGGACAATGAAGTTTGATCTGCATCATAGTTGAGCCTATGGGCTACAGTTTAATGGATATTATTTGCTCTATGTTGCCACTGGGTGGAGTCAAGACCTATAATAGAAACTAGAGGGCACAATTACAAAGTTTGTATATTATCTTCTTTGGCTCCTTTGCAGATGTACATGGATATGCATTTTTAACAAAATTATGTCTTGTGCTCAAGAGTGAAAGTTATAGCATACAGATCAGGTTAGAGACATTACATCTATAGTGACTAAAACAAGCTGTGTTGGTCTCTAAAATAATGTTTTCATAATAATAATTCATCACATACCTTTACGTAGGCACCATACAAAATTAAAGGAAATACAACAGTTTCAAAATTCCACCCAACGAATTTAGTTTGCAGCTTACCAACCAAGCCAATAAAATTTATATACAACTAAAACAAATTGAACTCAATAACTATATAAATAAATGTCCTTTGTTGGCATACCTACATTCTCAATGTAAAACAAATGCAACCTGAAAACTATCGATATTAATGAGATTTTTAAAAATGTACACTGAGAATATATGCACCAAAGACAAATTCATACTTGGCCATAAAGAATTCTATTCTATTCTATTCTATTCTATTCTATTCTAGTCTAGTCTAGTCTAGTCTAGTCTAGTCTAGTCTAGTCTAGTTTAGTCTAGTCTAAAGGTAAAATAATCAGGTGGTGTAAATGTACTTATCAAAGAGACTGATAATTTGGTAATGATTAATTATGCGCTGTTAAGTCATTTTGACTTCTTGTGACCACATGGATAGATTCTCTTCATGGTGATGTATCCCTAATTGGGTCTTTCAGATTTTCCAACAGTATACTCATCACCATTGTAACTAGTGTCCATCCCTCTTGTTACTGGTCATTCTCTTCTTCTCTTTCCTCCCACCTCCTCCAGCATTGGATCCTTTTCCAGAGTAGGTAGATCTTTGCATAACCTGTCCATAATCTGGCCATTTGTGCCTTGAGTGCGAACTCTGATGATCCATTGGTTTGTTTTCTTGGACATAGGAGATATTCTCAGGAGTCTTCTCCAACACTAATCTTCAAAAGAACCAATGCTCTTCCTTAAAAGTCATCATCCTTTCATAGAGAACTGAGCTGGGAGTCATGGACCCAAGGTCCACAACAGGGATATCAAACTCAATGCCATGGGCTGAATCTAGCCAGCAATATGGTCAAATCTTGCCCCCTACAGCCATCCTGGAAAATATAAGGTGCTGGTCCACATCGCTTTGTACCCAATGTCTGGTCCAAAGCGAATCAGGAATACTTGTCAGAAGACAATGGCAGCAAACCAAGTACAAAACAACCAATTGTGCAATAAAGCCACAATTCCTTTCCTCAATGCTTTCAAATAACACACATATTAAGGTGAGGAACATTTGTGACCCTTGCAACAAGATAAGTCAAAAAAGATCTCAAGTCAATTGATTATCAGCCAAGATCCTGCAATCATCAACAGAAGAAATTGAGATAGTGCAGGACTCTGAAGACAAATGGGAGGAAGCACAAAAGAGAATGGGAAGGATGATCAAACCACAACACAACAATCTTCATTAGTAGACCACCTCTGGAGACCTTGTCTATATTTGAGCCAGTAATCAACACCTATCTACCTATGGATCTGTTCTTTTAATATTGTCTGCTACATTTTTGATGCAGTTTTCAGAGGTTTTCATTTCATTTTTAAAGCTATTTTCTTGCCGAAGAGCAGAACAAAAGTATTACATTTTAATACTTTTTATTAAAGTTAGGAACCTGAGGTAACAATGGCTTGGATAAAGAAACAGGACTCTTTATCTCCTTGCTCAGTCTTCTATTCGCATCTAATGGATTCATTTTCACAGATCTTTGATTCCTTACCTGATGATGTGCCTCTAAGGATCTGAAGCTGCTATCAGTAATTGGATGACTGGACCAGAGTTATCTATTTCTGATTACATTTAGGAAACTCTGTTGGTTCATCCTTAGCTGTATCGTGGCTACATCATTTAGAATTTAACACTGATCCTACTTTTCAAAAAATCCTTCCTTGGCACAGTTGAAGGACTATTTTGTACAGCAAAATTTGTCTTGCAAGGTTCTAAGTCGCTTTGACGATATTAGAACAAGTGCAAAAAAGGGCAATTAAAGATGATCATTGGAAAAATGAAAATACACCTTTGGAGGAGGATATAATTAAAAAAATAACAAGATGCGTAGAAATGGATAAGCTAACAAAGGAGATAAAAATATGGATGATTCGGAATACTTTAAATGTTGGGATAGGTTTTACTCTTGGTTGAAGGAAAGGGAAAAATAAAGATATACACTCAAATAAAAAATTAGAAAAATTGGGGAATCAAAACAGAGGTTCGGTGAAAAAGGGGATTGGAAAAAAGTGATAGAATTTTGGAACTATAAAAATAAGTATATATTTAACAATTTATATTTAGAGTGATGATTTGTATGAATTGAAATATTGTATAAATGATTAACATAAGGCTGTAGAAATAATAACGGATTTGTAGATAGATATTAATAACTGAAATAATTAGCCTGGATACCGACTGTAATGCCAGAATTTAAGAGAACGGAAAGGAGTGATAGAATGAATGTAATAATTATTGATTTATGAATATATATTTTCTCTCCTTTACACGATGTAAGTTTATTTTTAGTGTTATCTGTAAGTGTTATTTTTTGTGTGTGTTGTTTGACTTTGTCTTGTTTTTGTATTTTTTGTTGTTTGCAAATAAGTTTGTTTATGCTTTATTTTAATTTTTAAAATTTCAATAAAAATTATTTTTTAAAAAGGAAAAAGGAAAAAAGTGATACTAGAGTATGATCAATATATAGAAATGATGTCTATAATGTAAATATTAGCTGCGTAATAGAGAATAAGCACAATTAGAATTGTATAACAGGTGTGTTTTTTTGTGGTTTCATTTTGTATGTTTATAAATAAAAATCTTTTCTAAAGAAAAAAAGGTGGTTACTATACTCACAGTAAAATATATCTAAGAAAGAATAGAAGAGAAGATATAGGAATAAAACATATCAATGAAAGAATGGAAGAAGATATATAGGAATAGAAGAAAGGTATAGGAGATATAGGAGAGCAATAGGACAGGGGATGGAAGGCACTCTAGTGCACTTGTACTCGCCCTTTACTGACCTCTTAGGAATCTGGATAGGTTAACCGTGGATAATCTAAGGGTAAAGTGTTGGGGGTTTGGGGATGACACTATGGAGTCCGGTAATGAGTTCCATGCTTCAACAACTCGATTACTGAAGTCATTTTTTTTACAGTCAAGTTTGGAGCGGTTAATATTAAGTTTAAATCTGTTCTGTGCTCTTGTGTTGTTGTGGTTGAAGCTGAAGTAGTCGCCGACAGGCAGGAGGTTGCAGCATATGATCTTGTGGGCAATACTTAGATCTTGTTTAAGGCGTCTTAGTTCTAAGCTTTCTAGGCCCATAAACATCAGGCCTTCTATAGATAGTGTAGCAAGCCGTTAATTTCTCACCAATTTCTGCACCAGCTTGACAGCAAGCAGGAAATCAAACACTAGTTGAGTGTTAAGAGGAGAAAAAAACAACACTTTTTGCCAGAAACAACAATTGGATCTTGACTCAATCACCCAGAGTGTTTATGGACTCTTCTTCATTGGATGTACGTCTGTAGACAATCGTCTCGGTGATTTAACATGGGATTCAGGTATTGAGTAGAGGCATGATTGCAGAGGTTGAAATGGCTTCTTCCCAAAGTGGATGCAATTTTGTAAGGAATGATTGGGTTTGATGACTTCAATGACACTTTTAGTGCTGTGTTTCTGGGTTTTAGGACTGACGGTAGGTCCTCGCCATTGTTTAATTGAATGGAACTTAGAGTGGGCCAGTCCTGCCGGATCAAACTCACCAGGCAGTCACCACGACAGAAAACCTTTAATAGCATGCAGCATTGGAGAAAATGCCCTGAGTGCAGATCATGATTTTTCTTGTCTTACATGGGCCTATTTTAACCTTAAACCTTGGGTGGCAAAAGCTTGTAAATCAGCAGTGTCAAACTTGAGTTCATGGAGGCAGCAAAGGGCTGCAAAGGTTTTTTACTACCACACTGTGGGCGTGGCTTATTTTGTGGGTGTGGCTTGCCAGCCACGCAGCACACCAGTGTCAAGGTAAGAGGAACCCACCTCTAAAATGAATCGATTCTCTTTTGAAACCGAAAGCAAGAAAGGATCAACAGGCTAAAATTAAAAACAATGGTTTGAGCTGAGAAGTGAGCAGAATTTCCCCGTGGTGTAAAGCAGTGTTTCCCAACCTTGGCAACTTGAAGATATCTGGACTTCAACTCCCAGAATTCCCCAGCCAGCATTTGCTGGCTGGGGAATTCTGGGAGTTGAAGTCCAAATATCTTCAAATTGCCAAGGTTGGGAAACACTGGTGTAAAGTAATGAAAGTCTGCCTTAAAAGGTGATGGGCTTCCCTTGCTGGAGATTTTTAGATGGAGGCTAGAAAGCCATTCCTAGAATTATAGTTTTCTGCACCAAACAGTTAACCTATATGATCCTGCAAAACATTTTACTACCGCACTGTGGGCGTGGCTTATTTTGTAGGTATGGTTTGCCAGCCATGTAACCAGATGGGTGTGGCTTGACAATCATGTGACTGGGGGTGGCTTAAAGGAAGGGGTGGGCAGATGGTGGCGGGAACGCAGTGGGGTAGCTCCACCCCAGAACACCCAATTTGCACTGAAAGATGTTGAAACAAAATGCATAAACCACACCCACAGTGTGGTAATAAAAATTTGGGTAGCCCATCACTGCTTAAAGGTCATGTGACTGGCTTAAAGGTAGCCAACATGACGTCACTCACGTCAAGGGTTTGGGTTAGGGTTAGTTGTGCCTGGCCTCTCCTCAAAGAGATACAATTTCCCTATCTATTTACAATTACTGAACATCCAAAATATACTATTTAATTCTATGTATATATGCCATATGTGTACATACATATTACACACAGGCACACAAAAATATACATTATCTACTATATAAACTGTATGTGTATGTACACATGCATGCATAGCTTTTCTAAAATTATACACATTCAACCTCATTTACTGCAATAGGAAAAACATACCCAGAGCCCAGAAGAGGAAAAAAATAAAAAAATTCATAATATTTCTACAGGTTCCACGAACCTGACCAATTTTTTTCTATTTTTATTTTATTTATTTTTTTATTTTATTTATTTCTCCAATACACAATACATATTGAAGAGGATAGACATGAGGTATTATATATAAAGAAAAGATATAAAAATAGAGGAGAAGATATATGAAAGGAAGAAAAGATATATAAGATAAAGGAGAGACAATTGGACAGGGGACGAAAGGCACACTGGTGCACTTATGCGCGCCCCTTACTGACCTCTTAGAAACCTGGAGAGGTCAATCGTGGATAGTCTAAGGGAGAAATGTTGGGGGTTAGGGGTTGACACTACTGAGTCCGGTAATGAGTTCCACGCTTCGACAATTCGATTGCTAAAGTCATATTTTTTACAGTCAAGCTATTGGTTCTGTTGACCGTACCCGTAGGAGCCCATCACTGCATTAAGGGCTGCATCAGAGTTGTGTTTGACCTCATGGGGTGGTGGTGGCCTAGGGGAGGCATAACCAGGGTGGGCATGGCCCTCCTTAGTTCCATTTTCCTGGCCAAAGCACCACAGGCCAGTCCTTCAGAGTAGAGCTGTGGTGGCGCCATAGTTAGTCAGGGGTGGGCTGCTGCTCGGATGCAAGTGGGGTAACAAAAATGGAGCTCCACCCCAGAGCACCCAATTTGCACTGAAAAATGTTGAAAGAAAATGCATAAGCCACGCCCACAGTGTGGTAGTAAAAAATTTGGTAGCCCTTCACTAGTTAGAGTGCAGCACTGCAGGCTACTTCAGCTAACTGTTAGCTGTAGTTCAGCAGTTCAAATCTCACCACTGGCTCAAGGTTGACTCAGCCTTCCATCCTTCCGAGGTGGGTAAAACGAGGACCCAGATTGTTGGGGGCAATATGCTGATTCTGTAAACCGCTTAGAGAGGGCTGTAAAAGCAATATGAAGTTGTATATCAGTCTAATTGCTATTGCTATTACTATTTCCGGGACCAGATCTATCTATTTATTTTATTTTATTTGTCATACAAATATAGTATTGTATTGTATTCTATTGTATTCTATTGTATTGTATTTATTTATTTATTTATTTATTAGATTTGTATGCCGCCCCTCTCTGCAGACTCGTAGTATTGTAGTATGTTTAACATAATATAAGTATAAAATAGAGATAGAAAAGATAAAAAGATATTTTTTTAAAACAAAAGATAAAAAGACATTAGGACAGGAACGGTAGGCACAAAGGTGCACTTATGCACGTCCTTTAATCTAAGTACCCCATGGGCTAGATTCAGCCCCCAGGTCTTGAGTTTGACATCTCAGTTCTAAATCCTACCTGCTTCTAAAAATATGCTTGGCTGCATAGCTAGAGGTATAACAAGCAGGAAGAGGGAGATTATGATCCCGCTATATAGAGTGCTGGTGAGACCACATTTGGAATACTGTGTTCAGTTCTGGAGACCTCACCTACAAAAAGATATTGACAAAATTGAACGGGTCCAAAGACGGGCTACAAGAATGGTGGAAGGTCTTAAGCATAAAACGTATCAGGAAAGACTTAATGAACTCAATCTGTATAGTCTGGAGGACAGAAGGAAAAGGGGGGACATGATCGAAACATTTAAATATGTTAAAGGGTTAAATAAGGTCCAGGAGGGAAGTGTTTTTAATAGGAAAGTGAACACAAGAACAAGGGGACACAATCTGAAGTTAGTTGGGGGAAAGATCAAAAGCAACATGAGAAAATATTATTTTACTGAAAGAGTAGTAGATCCTTGGAACAAACTTCCAGCAGACGTGGTAGATAAATCCACAGTAACTGAATTTAAACATGCCTGGGATAAACATATATCCATCCTAAGATAAAATACAGAAAATAGTATAAGGGCAGACTAGATGGACCATGAGATCTTTTTCTGCTGTCAGACTTCTATGTTTCTAACTACTTAGGTTGCAGCCTAAATAGTCATTTCCCCTCCCCCTTCCCCTCCCCTTCCCCCATTTCCTTTCACTTTTCTTTCCCTCTCCCTTCCCCTCTCTCCTCTGGTCTATGACTTAATGCTGCAGGGATATATTTCTGGCTGGCTTCAGCTCTCTTTGCAACCTGCCAGCACATGAAACTTCATCATATAAAATAGAAGCCATTGAGCAGTGGCATAAGGCCTTCAGCATGCTGTTTGGATTATGTATGTATTCCCAGGTGATTTGAGCAGGATATTGCTGGGACCAGTTGCAAAAAATAAATCTCCTGCAAGGCACTAAAATATTAAGTGCCAGTATAAATCTCTGTGCTTCTTTCTCTGGTACGGCATTTGCCATTAAAATAGGAACTTATCCTGAGATAATAAGCCGTAATGTTTCTGTTCCCATAGCAGAACAGTCCACCATCAGTGGCCAAGGGTGAAACTGTCCTTTAAAATAACAATCATCGTGCCACGCCAGAAAAGTAGAGTGGTACCTCTACTTACGAACTTAATTCCACAGCTGACATTGGAACATCATCTTTCAGCTGTGGCGAGGAGGGTGTTTGCCCAGGTCCGCCTGGTGTACTAGTTTATTTATTTATTTTGTCCAATACACAATGAGGGTTTTAGTGGGTATATATCAATATACACATAGTAAAATACATGATGAAGGTTATAGAGGAGATACTCATAGTAAAATATATCTAAGAAATAATAGAAAAGAAGATATAGGAATAGAATATATCAATGAAAGAATAGAAGAAGAGATATAGGAATAGAGGAAAGGTATAGGAGATATAGGAGAGCAATAGCACAGGGGACGGAAGGCACTCTAGTGCACTTGTACTCACCTATTTGGACAAAGAGTCACTGCTCACAGTCGTTCATGCCCTCATCACCTCGAGGTTCGATTACTGCAATGCTCTCCACATGGGGCTACCTCTGAAAAGTGTTCGGAAACTTTAGATCGTGCAGAACACAGCCACGAGAGCCATCGTGGAGCTTCCTAGATTTGCCCACATTTCTGCAACACTTCGTGGCCTGCATTGGCTGCCGATCAGTCTTCGGAGAGGGGCGGCATACAAATCTAATAAATTGAATTGAATTGAATTGAATTGTTCCTAAGTAGAAACGTTTGTACGAAGAAGCAATTTTCCCCATAGGAATCAATGTAGAAGCAAATAATGTGTGTGATTGGGGAAACCACAGGGAGGGTGGAGGCCCTGTTTCCTCCCAGGAGATTCCTAGAGAGGCACCATGGAGGCTTCTTCCTGCCTTTTCCGGTCCTGTTTCCTCCCAGTAGATTCCTAGAGAGGCTCCACAGAGGCTTTTTTCTGCCTTTTCCCATTACAGTTTCCGGTTTGTAAGTGGAAAATGGTTCTTAAGTAGAGGCAAAAAAATCTTGAACCCCTGGTTCTTATATAGCTATCCCAAGTCTTCGGAGAGGGGCAGCATACAAATCTAATAAATTATTATTCAATTATTATTATTATTATTATATAGAAAAGTTCATAAGTAGAGGCGTTCTTAGGTAGAGGTACCACTGTATCAGCTGCCCCAAAGTTGGCTACAACTGATAGATTAGGAAGGCAGAACTAAACAGAGGCCTTAAAATATATTAAATATAGGAAAAAGAGGTACAGTACAAAAGACAGCATCATTGGCTTTGTAGAGAGGTCTTGGCAAGCCAGGCAGGGATAAACAAGATACTCTGTTAATTTGTTCTTTGCTTTAAACATGCATGCTTTGCTTTAAAAAAATGCAAACATCTGCTGGGTTTATCCCCTTATATATCTCAATCAATGAGATTGCAACATGTTGGAAGGTATTTTTAACCCTTTCCTATCTTGCTGTTCTGAAGCTTCTGCTTGCTTGCTAGCTTGAGGAAGAGACATGGGCTTATGGATGAGAATGATAATTTTTCCAGTTCTATAAGTCAGTGTTTCCCAACCTTGGCAACTTGAAGATATCTGGACTTCAACTCCCAGAATTCTCCAGCCAGCAAATGCTGGCTGGGGAATTCTGGGAGTTGAAGTCCAGATATCTTCAAGTTGTCAAGGTTGGGAAACACTGCTGTAAGTAACAGCTTTGGAACAGTATTTGTTGTCAAGAGTGCTTTGCGGGGGGAGGTGGGGAAAAACCCCCTCCTCTTTCCTGTCTACTGCAGTACCTACAACTCTCAGTCCCTGTGCATACTATTTGCATGTAAATATATCTACACATTAACACCATATTGAAGCAGGGGAGGTACACTTGACAGGCTTCAGTTTATGAGTTGGAAGGTACACAGACCGCTTTGAGATTTGTGTTCTCTCTGAAGTGTGGGATTCTTGACAAGCAGGAAAAAGAAAATTACTGCAACTGGGGCAGGAATGTTGTTTTTTTTTGGTGTGTGTGTATGTAATCTTGGCTGAGCAAATAGAAAAGTCAAGCTGCATTGCATTTGTCTATCTTTGCACACACATAAACTATGCAGCTTGATATTTCCCCATCTATCTGTATATCTGTCTCCTTCTCTCTCCCTCCCTCTGTCTCTTTCTCATATCTCTATCTATCTATCTATCTATCTATCTATCATATCTATCTATCTATCTATCTATCTATCTATCATCTATCTATCTATCTATCTATCTATCTATCTATCATCTCTATCTATCTATCTATCTATCTATCTATCTATCTATCTATCTATCTATCTATCTATCTATCTATCTATCATCTATCTATCTATCTATCTATCTATCTATCTATCTATCTATCTATCTATCTAGGTCTTGGCATATTCAGGTTTCTTCCCATGTAGGATTTAGAGATTTCTGCCAAAGTTTTGATGAGGTCCCACTCGTCATCTTCAGGCTGGTGCTTCTGTCCTTGTTCTAGGGCGAACACAACGAGACCTGAGCTGCCTTCCCTCTATAAATACTGGTGGGTGGGTGTGGTTTGATGACACAACAGCTGCAAGCTGTGTTGAAACTTCCTGGTGAGTCAGTGGGGTAACACCTGGGTCGTTGATGTAATCAGGTCTCGCTGTGTTCGCCCTAGAACAAGGACAGAAGCACCAGCCTGAAGATGATGAGTGGGACCTTGTCGAAATGTTGCCAGAAATCTCTAAATCCTACATGGGAAGAAACCTGAATATGCCAAGACCGTCATACCTGTACCCGTGAAAATCTACAAAAACATCTATCTATCTATCTATCTATCTATCTATCTATCTATCTATCTATCTATCTATCTATCTATCTATCTACCACTTGTCTGTCCATCTATCTATCTTCTGATTGCTTTTATGTTAAGGGTTTTAAACTGTTTTTTAAATATTGGATTTGTACTGGGGGGTTTTTTCTTGTTGTGAGCCGCTCCGAGTCCTCGGAGAGAGGCAGCATACAAATCTAATAAATAATAATAAAATAATAATAATAATAATCTGTCTCCAGTGAAGGGCTACAAATTTTTTTACTACAAACTGTGGGTGTGGCTTATTCTGTGGCTGTGGCTTGCTGGCCATGTGAACGGGTGGGAGTGGCTTGATGATCATGTGACTTGAGAGTCATGTGACTGGCTTAAAGGTGGCCAACTTGACGTCACTTACGTCAAGGGTTTGGATTAGGATTGGGTGCCTGGCCTCTTCTCGCCTTAAAGAGATACAATTTCCCTATCTATTTACTATTACCAAACATCCAAAATATACTGTTTAAGTCTATGTATATATGCCATATGTGTACATACATATTACACACAGGCACACAAAAATATACATTATCTACTGTATAAAATGTATATGTATGTACACCCCCCCAGCTCTTCTAAAATTATATACATTCAACCTCATTTACTGTGATAGGAAAAACATACCCAGAAAGGTGTGTTTGTGTGTAAGAAAGAAATTCAAAATATTTCTACTGGTTTGCGTACCTGACCATAGGAGCCCATCACTATCTCTCTCTATATCTCTCTCTTTCTCACAATCTATATATCTATATCACCCAACAGATGTTTGAGTTTTGTTTTATTACAGACATGTTTGGCAGGGTTTAAAGGAACATGCAAAAGGAGAAGGCTAACAGTGCAACCGATTGATACAATTACAGCAACCACAGGTTTCACTCCAGCAAGGATTAGCTGCTTTACTGAAAACTGAGTTCAGGACAGCTGTTTATAGACTGCCATGAATTAACATTGACTTGTCATATCAACAACATTGTCATATCTGGTCTGCCATACTCTGCATCATGGCCACTAGATGGCGACAAAGAGATACAGACGACACTAATTCCTAGCGGCCATTTTAAAATGCCATTTCCCAATAGAAACAGCAATAAATTATATAATAAATAATCATTAATACTGTATGAAATATTCACTTCATGTGGAGAGATAGGAGAAAGAAAATATATTCAGTCCCTGGTAAAAGAATGAGTTTTTAACAGGTACCTAAAATATGTTATAGTGGGTGTCCCTTGAATTATACATATCATTTTTAATTAAATTCAGTTTAATTATCAATGGAAACACTATCGTTGAGGACTTATTCCACCAAGGAAGGCAAACTCCTGAATGAGATAGGCGGGTGAAACATTAATCTGGATGTATCTGAAATGAAAATGTCATTATTGTGATGGAATATAGTGAGGAGATCAATTCCCAGAAGGGAGAGGGTGCATTTCAGAGGAATAAGAGGCCACTGAGCCCAGATATAATGTGTTAAGGAAAGAGGATGAAAACAGCTTCTCCCTAAAAGCTTTCAGAGAATAGGATAGATGCTTATAGTGAAATGCTTCAGTTTGGCACAATTGATGTCAGACTCCCCCCTATTGTCCTTCCTTCTTTAGTACCTTAGTATGATCCTTAATTACTTTAAAAATAGGAAATAATTAAATAGTATGTTTTTACCCATAAACCCTTTAATCATTTTAATCATTATCTAGAACTGAACTTTTATAGCAATTAAAGAAAATCGAGCTACTTGCCTAATCTGTTATCAGACTGAACCTTGTGGGTTCAGTAGAAAAACCTTAAAATGTTACTGTGCTCCTCAACAAATAATGCTGTCTATCATTTGTCCTTTTTGTGGCTAATGTGACTTAATCAACTGAAAGAGCCAAAACACCTATTTGAAAATTTATCTTGGTCGGTAAGCCACTCCCACCCAGTCACATGACTTCTAAGCCACCCCACCACATGATTGTCAAGCCATTCCCACCCAGTCACATGACCATCAAGCCACATCCACAAAATAAGTCACTCCCACAATGTGGCAGTAAATTTTTTTGCAACTGGTAACAATTCTTCCAAGTTGTTCCAATCCCTACCTTGCCTCTATTGCCTTTGCTTCAAGGGGCTGCAATCATTTGAATTCTCCAATATAATGAATGACAAAGCCTATCAGATTGTATTTACTTTATGGCTACCTTGGACAGCATTGGAAGCAGGGGAAAAATTCTTCTTTCTCCTTCTTCTTTCACTCATCTAACATATGGGGTGGAGCGAGGTTATATCTATCTATCTATCTATCTATCTATCTATCTATCTATCTATCTATCTATCTATCTATCTATCTCTATCTCTATCATCTTAATGACCCCATAATCCCTTTAGGGGTGGAGACTGGGCAACTGAATAGAGTTAGCAAAGCGTTTTAATGGCCGAATGCCTTTCCTGTCACCAATGTGGAGTTTTGTTCAGCGGATATTTAATTTAATTAATTTTGACTACTACTACAAGCCTGTATGTAGTAGTCAAAAGCTGCTTAGGTTCTGGTTAACTCTTAATAAAATATTCTTCCAGATTTTTGTTGAAATACTATAACTTTACTATGCCAGAAGGAAATTTTCTCTCTCTCTCCCCGTATGTATTCAATGTGATAGATAATTTGTGTGGTAATGAGTGAAACAGCACATTACTGATTATTATGGAGACATTTATTTTGATTTTAGACTAAGTGTGCCATGATAAAAATGTTGTTTCAGCTCTGTTGCAGTTTCTTATCTCATGAATGCATTACCATCGCCTTTAAAGAAATAAATTCTGCTAGCTGAGATAATACACTGTCTGGTTTAGTAAAGACAAACATTAATTAGTAATCAAAACAGCTCCAATATTTGGATCAGTTTGAGTCGACTGCTAGGAGAGCTTAGCTATTATTTCTGAGCTCAGAAAACTAGACCGCCGAAGATGAATGAAGTTATTTTGTGGGTACAGTCTCACGCCCGACATCGATCTTGATCTTGGTTCAATGATGTATTGCAAAAAATTTCTCTTTGGCGCACGTATGCCAAGTCAGAGGTCTCTGCAGCAAATCATGATGTTAAAATAATGATACACATTATCAGGCACACACATTTCACGATTGCATTCACATTTCACAAGTCATACCCGTACATTGGTTGCAACATTGTGTAACGACATCATCACACACTTTCAATTGTTTGCCTCCCTTCACTCTCTCCTGTAGATGTCCATATATCCAATACGTTTTGCGGGGAATAAGATTTTTTGGGAAAAAACACCCTTTACAGTAATATTTATTAATATGTGGTCAGACATGCGATGTATGTATCTATGTATCTATGTATATGTATGTGTGTGTGTATCGTATATATGTATGTAGGGATGAATAGATAAATAAATGGATGGATGGACGGATGGATGAATGGCTAAACATACATACATACATACATACATACATACATACATACATACATACATACATACATTTTTGGCATTTTATATATAAACACATTTTGGTGTGTGTGTGTATCTATACCTGTTCTGCCGGGCTCTATGGTAAGAGTCTCCCGAAAATTCAAGGGTACAAATTTCAGACACACATACACTTGAAAGTTCAAAAACAATGTTCTTTATCACAAAAATTCAAAAGAAACAAAGCACCCTTTTTGTATTGCAAAGAGCACTCGTCCCAAAACAACCTGGTAATCTGTACAATCCCCTTAAGTACTTAGCTAGCAGCTGTGAAGAAACATCACAGCCCTTCTTCTTCCATGAAGTGAAACACACACACTTTGCTTTGTTTGAGCTTCAAAGTTGTGAAAAATCAACAAAGTCTGGAAACAGCAAGGCACAGTCCTGAAGAACAACAATGAGATAATCTTCCACAACAGCCAAACCAACACGCTGCTATTTATATCAGCAGCTCTAATTACTGGAGCCCCACCCAAACACATAATTCTGCACATGTGTGGGTCTAACAGTTCTTCATCCGAATCGACCGAAAATAATGGAAATTGGCTTCCTGGACTGTATGCCAAGCCCCCCTCTTCCAAGTCACCCCCACCTTCCTCTTCATCCGAGGAAACTGCACTACCTGACTCTGTCGGCAATAAAACAGGCCCATGACATGTTGATGTTTCCCCTGCATCCACCTCCACATTCCCTGAGGCAGGAGCTGGGCCAGAGCCAACCACAACATATACCTATCCATTTCCAAACCTTTCTTTCTTTCTTTCTTTCTTTCTTTCTTTCTTTCTTTCTTTCTTTCTTTCTTGATTTGATTTCATTTGTATGCCGCCCCTCTCCGTAGATATCTATATCCATATCCACATTCATAGTAATATTCATATCTACATCAACATGGGGATACACTCCAAGACTAAGAAGGTACTAATACAACTCTATAATACCCTAGTCAGACCACACTTAGAGTACTGCATTCAATGTGGGTCACCCCACTACAAAAAGGACATTGAAACTCTAGAGAAAGTACAGAAAAGAGCAGCCAAAATGATAAAGGGACTGGAAACCAAGACATACGAAGAGAGGTTGCTGGAACTGGGCATGGACAGTCTAGCAAAAAGGAGGGCCAGGGGGGACATGATAACAGTATACAGATATTTGAGGGGTTTCCACAGAGAGGAGGGAGTCACACTATTTTCCAGGGCACCAGCGGGCCAGATCAGCAGTAACGGATGGAAACTGACGAAGGAGAGATTCAACATAGAAATAAGGAAGAACTTTCTGACGGTGAGAGCGATCAACCAGTGGAACAGCCTGCCAGCAGAGGTTGTGAACTCCCCATCACTTGACACATTCAAAAGGAAATTGGATTGGCATCTGGCTGGGGTGGTGTAGGGTTTCCTGCTTGAGCAGGGGGTTGGACTTGATAACCTGCAAGGTCCCTTTCAACTCTAATCAATAAATAAATGAATAATTTTCATATTTATATTTGGCTATCCTGTATATTTCTCTGCTTTCTTTTGCCTAAGATGCATTGTTTATATTGTTGGAAAATTACACAATAAACCAAGAGAGCTGCAGATTTCAAATATTATCTAAGATTTGGCTTTCATTGATCAGAAAATTTGAAATTAGATAGTTCTCATTCCACTGGTAGCTATAATACATTACTCAATTCAGTAAATAGAAACATTAATTCAAAATCAAAGCGTTCTCCAAAACAATAAATGGTGAGAATGAAAAAAATATGAATCAGTTTTGGAAAAATGCATGAATTTTCTAGGGGAGTTAGTCTGGTGTAGTTATTAAAGGTGCAGATATCAGTTGCTGAATTTGGCCTCTCAGCCCTAGGAAGAAGACAAGGACCTTCTGCAAAATATTGCCAGGAAAACTCCATGGATTTGTCCATATCATCAGCAGGAGGAGACGCAGTGGGTGGGAACAACAGACATTATAGAAAAATTGAATGGAGCATCCAGAATTCCATGAACAAATGAGAATGGTAACTGGTGAGTATCCGCTTTAAAATATCTTTCTTAAATATGTAGTGTAAGTGCAAGTTATTCAAGGCATGATTGCTTTGATTGATTGATCAGAAAGACTGAAATAATTTGAGGATGAATTAAAAATACTGTAGTGACATAATTTGTAATGGAACTGAAATCAGAGAATGCCTGAGCTCCGAGTGTTTTAGAAATATTTAGGAGAATGGCAGAATTGTGTTGAAGAACAGAATAGAAATAAAGTTAAAAAAAAGTTACTGTACAATCAAAAAAGGGTGAAAAGGAAGTAATGAATGCTTGAGAATGTTGAAGAGTGTGAGGTTGCAAGTACAGATACTATAACTGGAGAAAGATTAAAATATAGTGGTGCTCTTATGGACTGACTTTATGACTTATTGAGCACACATCATTGAAAGGGTGCATCAAAATATCTCAATAAGAAAAAGAGATCGTAAAGAAACCAGAGATCTCAATCAAATTGAATTAAAATTTAATTGAATTGATAACTAGAGAACCAAGATAATTGAATATTATTATTATTATTATTATTATTATTATTATTATTATTATTACTATTATTACTATTACTACTACTACTACTATTATTTATTAGATTTGTTTGCCGCCCCTCTCCGAAGACTTGGGGTGTCTCACAACAATAATAGAAACAATATAACAGTGAAACAAATCTAATATTAAAAATAAAACATATATAAAATCCCAGCAATTAAAACCATACAACACATACATACCAAACATACAATATAAAAGCCTGGGGGAGGATGTCTCAGTTCTCCCATGCCTGGCGATATAGGTGGGTCTTGAGTAATTTGCAAAAGACAAGGAGGGTGGGGGCCGTTCTAATCTCTGGGGGGAGTTGATTCCAGAGGGCCGGGGCTGCCACAGAGAAAGCTCTTCCCCTGGGGCCCGCCAACCAACATTGTTTGGTCGACGGGACCCGGAGAAGGCCAATAATAAATGAGAAGACAGCCAAGCAGATTCCTGCAGGAATTGGGCATGGCTAGTTTAATGAAAAGAAAGACCAGGGGAGACATGATAGCAGTGTTCCAATATCTTGGGGGTTGTCACAAAGAAGAAAGAGTCAACCTATTCTCCAAAGCACCTGAGGGTAGAACAAGAAGCAATGGGTGGAAACTAAAGAAGGAGAGAGGTAATTTAGGACTAAGGAGAAATTTCCTGACAGTCAGAACGGTTGATCAGTGGAACAGCTTGCCTCCAAAAGTTGTGAATGCCCCAATACTAGAAGTTTTTATGAAGATGTTGGATAACCATCTGTTTGAAGTAGTGTAGGGTTTCCTGCCCAAGCAGGGGGTTGGACTAGAAGACCTCCAAGGTCCCTTCCAACTCTGTTATTATTATTAATTCCCATGAGTAAGCAGATTCCTGCAATTCCCATGAGTAAGACTCTCCGAAGAGTTAGCCCGCAGAGGGCAACTGATTCCTGGAACAACTGATTCCTGGAGCCTCAGGGCATTTGTGCCTGCCCCAGCCCTGTGGAGCATGTATCTGTCCTGGAGACGTGTGCCTATCCTTGAGCCCTGCGAAGCCCAACATGTGCCTACATCTTTCCCAAAGCTCAGCGTGTACCTGTATCTTCCCCGGAGCAGAGCCCAGAAAAGCACCAACCTAGAAAATTTAGAACTACGCTGCCTTCGATCTGACCTAAGTGTAGCACACAAAATTATCTGCTACAGTGTCCTACCTGTCAATGACTACTTCAGTTTCTACAGCAGCAACGCACAGCTCACATAGACATTTAATGTAAACTGCTCAAAATTGAGTGCAAAAAATTTGATTTCTGCAACAGAGTGGTCAATGCCTGGAATACATTATCTGATTCTGTAGTTTCTTCCCCAAAGCCCCAAAACTTTAGCCTTAGATTGTCTACCGTTGACCTCACCCTATTCCTAAGAGGTCTGTAAGGGGTGTGCATAAGCGCACCATCGTGCCTATCACATCCCTGTCTTAAGGTGCCCATGTATTCACAAAATATCATTTATTTATTTATTTATTTATTTATTTATTTACTTACTTACTTACTTACTTACTTACTTACTTACTTACTTACTTACTTACTTACTATTTTGATTTATACACTGTCCAATCCCATGGGACTCATCATGTATTCATAACTATGCTTGTACTTCTTATATATTCAGAATCATGTTTATACTTTGTTTGTAATAATAAATAAATAAATAAATTGAAAGAAAGAAAGAAAGATGGATAGATAGGTAGATAGATAGATAGATAGATAGATAAGATAACATAAGATAACTTTTATTGTCATTTTGTATACTGTGAGCACACTGGCATACATTAAAAATGAAATACTGTTGCTTGCTCACAAAAGGAAACATATACCGTATCTACCCATACACATACACAAGGCACATACACGCATGCTATATACATATTCTTGTACATATACACATACATATGCATAGATATTCATTCACATACCCACACCTTGTATGGGTATGTATACACCTCCCCACATACACTCCACTCTCCAGGATTGGATTTTAACTTATCTTGCCACCAGTTTACTTCCTCCCTCGCTGCCTATACACTTGCGCATAGCACATCACGTGGCCATTCCACATGCGCACAGGTGTGCAGTACTGAAAACCTACTTTTTGCATATGCGCAGAAGCAAAAACCAGAAAACCAAGATGGCGGCTCCTACCGTGCCGACGAGAGAGCTGGCTTGGGGGGGTGGCCAGCTGGCCATCACTGCTGGTTCAGTGAGTGGCGGAGGTGGGAATTTCTACTGGTTCTATAGAACCGGTCCAAATCTCTGATACATACATACCTTCATGCATACATTCATACATATACATACACATGTACAGACAAACAGACAGACATGACAAAAAATCACACAAACACACACACACCACACACATACACACACACATATATGTAAAACATATTTTTGCTGAATTGAAAATGTAGGGAGACTATTCAATTCAGCCACAATATGTTACACATACAGAATATAGTTTGTTGGCTATAAAAAATTAACTGCCTTGGATATGGCCATATATATATATATATATAGTGTTTGTGTGTGTGTCCCCGTGTCGGTGTGTGTGTGTGTGTGTGTATAATCACTATCCATCTTGAATACATAGTAGAAGGAGGAAACTTGAGTGTTCATAAGATTGATACTACCCTGTTTCCCTGAAAATAAGACGTACCCCAAAAGTAAGGCATGTCAGAGGTTTTGCAGAATTTGCTAATATAAGGCACCCCCCGAAAATAAGGCGTAGTCAAGTTTACATACAGTACGGTGGAAAAATATACAGTACCATTCAAAGCTGTTCATAGCGGTACCGTAATAATGTGGCATCCCCTGCTGGCCCCTTTCATCGCTTTGTACCGTCCAGTACAGCAGACACAGTCTGCTGCTGTCTCACCGCCATTGCAGTCTCCACTACAGTGCGTAGACTGTAGTTCCTCTGGTGGCCAGAAGTTGCAATAGCGGGAGTATACTGTTGTACCATATAAGTGCTGTCGTTTGTGTGTGTGGGAGCCATACTGACAGGTACCATACTGTAATCAGTGTACCGTACGGTACACTTTCTTTGGGGGTGTCAGCTTTTCTGCCTGTGAATTTGTCTTATTTGAGAAATGTAAGGCACCCCCCGAAAATAAGACATAGCACAACTTTTGGAGCAAAAATTAATATAAGACAGTGTCTTATTTTCGGGGAAACATGGTATATGTGACTGAATTTGCATGTTCTGCTTTGGATACCATGAAGCCTCCTCCCCAGAAGGCAACAAGGAAAATAGGTTGTGAAGACAATGCATAGAATTCCAGATAATACTTGGTCAAGCAATGCTTATATGCTATGTCCTTGATAGAAGGGAGTGAGCAGCCAATAATCTTTTCTGCTCTCCTCACCACTCTCTGCACCCCCTTCATGTCCGAAGCATAATGCACCCAAAACAGTCTATGATGCAATATGACAAGATGCTCTCAGTTGTCCCTCTGTAGAAAGTGGTAAGGACAGGGGGAGGAAGATGTATTTTTCTCATGCAATGAAGATAATGCAGGCACTGCTATGCTCGCTTCACCAGTGTCTCACTGTTAAGCAACCAAACTAGCCTACTCATTAGCTGCATACCCAGAAACTTAACGCTGCTAACCACCTACACAGGTGAGTCATTAAAACACAGAGATGTGCGGCTATACCTGCCTTTTTCTGAAATAGGCAATGATCTCTTTAGTTTATAATTTCTCCATACAAAAATATATTAAAATAAAATGTAAAAACTTATTCACTTGTTAAGTGTGTCTGAGGAAGTGTTTGGCAGGATTTATTTAACCTATATTTCATCACAGAAAATTTATGGTTTTTTTATTCAGAAAAGTTTTTTGATAAATTAATAAAACAGAATTTTATTTTATTTATTTATTTGTTTTGTCAAGTACATATTGGAGGTATGTAAAGATATAATAATATTCATATACATGATACTAGTAAGAAGAAAAGAAAAAGAATTTTTTTGGGAAGAAACATTAGAAATAATAATATTCATATGCATGGTACTACTAAAAAATAAAAGAAACATTAGGACAGGGGACAGAAGGCACGCTGGTATGCACGCCCCTTATTGACCTCTTAGGAATCGGGAGAGGTCAACAGTGGATAGTCTAATGGAAACTTTGCATGATACTGGAGTTGAAGATTGATTGCTGGATGCCCTTAAAACAAGAATCATGTGTGAAAACAAACAGAACGCTTTGCAAATGTTTCAGGGTGAGCAGAAAGTTAAAAACAAGAAAATGTGGCATGTTCCCTTGGTCTGTTGCAAGGAATAATTGTTTAGCAATACAGAAATAAAAGCTGCCCATAAAAGCATGTACCATCCCATTTTGCTATATGGGAGTGGGAAATTGAGTATTTTAAGAGAAATGTAAAAGTAGGTTGGTTGCAATGGGAATGACCTTTGCAATGGGGCTACCTTTGAAAAGTGTTCGGAAACTTCAGATCGTGCAGAATGCAGCTGCGAGAGCAATCATGGGCTTTCCCAAAAATGCCCATGTTACACTAACACTCCGCAGTCTGCATTGGTTGCCGATCAGTTTCCGGTCACAATTCAAAGTGTTGGTTATGACCTATAAAGCCCTTCATGGCACCGGACCAGATTATCTCAGGGACCGCCTTCTGCTGCACGAATCCCAGCGACCAGTTAAGTCCCACAGAGTGGGTCTCCTCCGGGTCCCGTCAACTAAACAATGCCGCTTGGTGGGACCCAGGGGAAGAACCTTCTC
Source organism: Erythrolamprus reginae (assembly GCF_031021105.1). NCBI lineage: Eukaryota > Metazoa > Chordata > Lepidosauria > Squamata > Dipsadidae > Erythrolamprus > Erythrolamprus reginae. Next base: position 102,803,827 of record NC_091954.1, read on the forward strand.
TGTGGCGGCCCCGGCCCTCTGGAACCAACTCCCCCAAGAAATTAGAATTGCCCCCACCCTCCTTGCCTTTCGTAAGCTACTTAAAATCCACCTCTGCCACCAGGCATGGGGGAACTGAGATACTCTTTCCCCCTAGGCCTTTACAATTTTATGCATGGTATTTTTTTATGTATGTTTGGTTTTACAATAAGGGTTTTTAACTGTTTTAATATTGGATTGTCATATGCTGTTTTACTATTGTTTTTAGCCACCCAGAGTCTACGGAGAGGGGCGGCATACAAATCCAATAAATAAATAAATAAAATAAATAAATAAAGTCCTGTACTTAAGACCAAGACCCATGGATTAAACTAAGAGGGATAATGTTAAGACTAAATGGTAATGGATAAATGGAGATTGAATGGAAACTTGCGTGACCAGCAGAGATGGGTTCCTCTCAGTTTGCCCGAACTGGTAACGACCTGCTGGTGATGTCATGATGACATCATGGAACCAGTTTGGTCAGTGCTGGACCATGGGTGCTGCCATCTTTTTTTTTGAATTTTTTTTTGGGTGTGTGTGTGTGTAGGGAATTTTTTTCCTGATTTTTTTTCCCTTCTGCACATGCACAGCAGCCGAGTTTCCAGCACAGTCCATGCAGTCACCATCTTGTTTTCGTCTTTTTGGGGAGGATTTAAAAATGTGCATGTGTGAAGCGCATGCCCAGCCATGCGGCATTGCCATACGGTACGGGAAGAAGAGGACTGAAGTAGGTCAGAACCCACCGTTGGTGACCAGCATAAAAGAAATAGTTTGAGTAGTTTGCTCATATAGAGAGAATAAGTGAACATAGAGTTGGAAAACAAACGAAGAAAAATGAATAGCTTGGGAAAAGACCAAGAAAGTCATGTTGGATGGAATTTATGAGATCCTTCAAAAAAGGAGAAGTGAAAAACCTAAGGAGCAAAAGGCAAAGAAATATATGGATGCGTTGCAAACTTGAATGGATTGTAAGGTAGAAAGATATAGTGAAATACTGTAGTAACATAGAAGATTGATGGCAAAAAAAGACCTCATGGTCCACCTAGTCTACACTTATACTACCGGTATTTCCTGTATTTTATCTTAGGATGGATATATGTTCATCCCAGGCATGTTTAAATTCAGTTCCTGTGGATTTAACAACCACGTCTGCTGGAAGTTTGTTCCAAGCATCTACTAGTCTTTCAGTAAAATAATATTTCCTCACGTTGCTTTTGATCTTTCCCCTAACTAACTTCAGATTGTGTCCCCTTGTTCTTGTGTTCACTTTCCTATTAAAAACACTTCCCTCCTGGACCTTATTTAACCCTTTAACATATTTAAATGTTTCAATCATGTCCCCCCTTTTCCTTCTGTCCTCCAGACTATACAAATTGAGTTCATTAATAAGTCTTTCCTGATACGTTTTTTGCTTAAGACTTCCACCATTCTTGTAGCCCGTCTTTGGACCTGTTCAATTTTATCAATATCTTTTTGTAGGTGAGGTCTCCAGAACTGAACACAGCATTCCAAATGGGGTCTCACCAGCGCTCTATACAGCGGGATCACAATCTCCCTCTTCCTGCTTGTTATACCTCTAGCTATGCAGCCAAGCATTCTAAAATATATAGTATAGTATAAATATACACTACTATAAAGTATAAAAGCTGTATTTCCACTTGTTTTTAATGATAAGGGTTTTTAATCATAGTTTTAATTATTGGATTTGTCTTTTTTTTTAATTGAAGAGTCCTATTGTTATTACCATTTCAATATGCAGTGGCATCAAGTCTTTTCTGTAGCCAAATAAATATATTTTGGGAAGAAACAAATCAGCAAGTATAATCTCTAAATGTTTCTACAGTATATGTTGATAGCACCCAGTGCCCTGAAGAACGAAACATACTCAAACATGGCAATGTAGTCAAATCTAAAGAATCTACTAGATGTTTCTTCCTTCTTCATTGAACACTATGAGCTCATTTGGCAAATGTACATTTTACTGGTCATTTGCTTTACTTATGAAAATTATTCAGAATAACATCAAGGCTGCAGTTCATGACTTGCATTAGAGATTTTAGCAAACCCATGGAAATACTGACCGTATGGTTCCTTGTCCATTTCCTTCTCCACTGAACTGTTGACCTCATTACCAGTTAAACTTTTTTGCAGCTAGGATGCCACTTAGCTTTTGATTGCATGCCAAAGTTTGCACTCAGACAAATACATGGGACGAGGACGTAATTAGAGTTGATTCAATAGAATTGATCCAATAATAATGCAATTAAAATTACATTAATCGAGTTAACTCGATAAGATCTCATTCGCATCCATCCTGACTCTTGGTTGCTTCTTCATTATTTATTTATTACATATATAAATCTCCCTAACTCCATAAGGACTTTGGAGGTGGGAATTTTAGGTTGGGCAATGTTGAATTAAACCCTTCTTTGCCACTGCATCCAAATATGATAACTTATGCTGGTTTTTACGGATGGCATGCTTGCAGTTGCAATATGCTGGCTGAGATGAAATAGAGTGGTTCCTCTACTTATGAACGCCTCTACTTATGAACTTTTCTAGATAAGAACCGGGTGTTCAAGATTTTTTTGCCTCTTCTCAAGAACCATTTTCCACTTACAAACCCGAGCCTCTGAAACTGTACCCAGAAAAGGCAGGGAGAAGCCTCCGTGGGGCCTCCCTAGGAATATCATGGGAGGAAACAGGGCTGGAAAAGATGGGGAGAAGCTTCTGTGGGGCATCTCTAGGAATCTCCTGGGAAGAAATAGGGCCTCCACCTTCCCTGTGGTTTCCCCAGTCGCACACATTATTTGCTTTTACATTGATTCCTATGGGAAAAATTGCTTCTTCTTACAAACTTTTCTACTTAAGAACCTGGTCACGAAATGAATTAAGTTCATAAGTAGAGGTACCAGTGTAGTAAGTTCGAATCTTGGCTTTGGATCTCAAGCCATAGTTTTCAATGTTTAAATGCAATGTTGGTGCATTTTTAGTTGATGAAAGGAGAAAGGGAAAATGAAATAAGGAAAAATGGTGTAATCTTAAATGTATCTGATTTCTGGATGGAATCAATGAATAAACGTGTCCTTTTAGCATGTTCTGAAGTCATCTTTTCAAGCAACATTTTGACTTTCAGACAAAAGAGAATTCTTTGTCTGATTTCCTAGTGAGAATGAGAAACTTGCTTCTTTTCTTGATTCTTAATGAAGCTTTGCTGTGTCAGCCAGAATTGGTGCAGCTGATCCATTCCACTCTCCAGAGCGCCTGGACAAATGTCCAATGTTCAGTCTGAATTTATTTTCCATGAGCCAGAAGAAATAACAAAACCCAGAAGTCCGAAGAAGGAGGCAGGAGAAGGCTGACTTGGTGAACATCATTCATAATTCACGTTTTTGTAATTTTCAGTCTGAACTAGAAAATTGTTTTACACAAGGCTATTTCAGAAAAGCAAATGGAAGGTTCACTCACTCCATTGCAAAGTTGTGATAGGATTGTGTTAAGAGCAGGGTGTCAAACTTGATTTCATAGAGAGCCACATCGGGGTTGTGTTTGACCTGCGGGGCTGTGGAGGGGTGGACTGGCCAGGGTGGGTTGGCCAGCTCAACATCACTCATCAAGGGTGCATTTTCATCTGCAGTGGCCTCCTGCAGCCTTTTATCGGAAAAAACAGAGCTTGGGGAGGCTTCATGTGGCCCGCCCAAGCTCCATTTTCACTGGCAGAAGCAGTGACGGGCCCCACCGGTACGAATGGGATCGGTGAGCTATTAGGACTTTATAATGGGTTTCGGAGGCTGGCCCGACCGCACACGCCTCCAAAACATGTATGCATTCCCCCACACGAGATTTCACTTCTGCGCATGCACCAGAAGTGAAATCTCACGCGACAGCGCTTGCGCAGATGAGGTTTTGGCAAATTTGCCTCTTTTTTTGCTTCTGCGCATGTGCAGAAGCAGAAACAGAAAGGCAAAAATTGCTAATATCTCACCCACACGAGTGTCCTCGTGTGAGATATTGCTTCTGGCGCATGCGCAGAAGCAAAATCTCATGCGGGGGCATGCACATAGATGTCAGGCACCCACGCCGGCCTTGGGATTCCATACCATTAGGAAAAAGTAAGTGGAGCCTTTCGCTGAGCCTTCCTTTGCTGTTTCCAGGGAGTCCCCATGGGCCTGATTTAAGCACCCCATGGGATGGATCTGGTCCGTGGGCCTTGAGTTTGACACCCCTGTGTTAAGAGCTCTGGTGATGCAGTGGTTAGAATGCAGTACTGCAGGCTAACTTTGTCCACAGCCAGGAGTTCGCTCTTCATTGGCTCAAGGTTGACTCAGCCTTCCATCTCTTTTGATGTCAATAAAATGACCCAGATTGTTGGGTGTAACATGCTGACATTGTAACCCACTCAGTGTTGGCAAATACTTCAAAAGAAAAGGATTTAGGGGTAGTGATTTCTGACAGTCTCAAAATGGGTGAACAGTGCAGTCAGGCGGTAGGGAAAGCAAGTAGGATGCTTGGCTGCATAGCTAGAGGTATAACAAGCAGGAAGAGGGAGATTATGATCCCACTATATAGAATGCTGGTGAGACCACATTTGGAATACTGTGTTCAGTTCTGGAGACCTCACCTACAAAAAGATATTGACAAAATTGAACGGGTCCAAAGACGGGCTACAAGAATGGTGGAAGGTCTTAAGCATAAAACGTATCAGGAAAGACTTAATGAACTCAATCTGTATAGTCTGGAGCAGTGATTTTCAACCTTTTTTGAGCCGCGGCACATTTTTTAAATTCACAAAACCATGGGGCACATTGAGAGGGGGGGGCGCAGCTAAATAAAGTTTGGACAAAAAAATCCTCTCTCTCTCTCTCTTCCTCCCTTTCACTCTATTTCTCTCTCCCTCCCTCTTTCTCTTCCTCACTCTTTTTTCTCTATCTCCCCATCCCTCTTTCTTTCTTTCTCTCTTCCTTCTTTCCTTTTTTGCTCTTTCTCCCTCCCTACCTCCCTCTATGTCTTTCTCTCTCCCACCTTCCCTCCCTCTCTTTCTCTCTCTCTCTCTCCTTTCTTTCTCTCTCTTGCTTTCTTTCTCTCTTTCTTTCTGTCTCTCTTGTTTTCTTTCTCTCTCTCTTGCTTGCTTGCTTTCTCTCCCTCTTGCTCTTTCTTTCTCTTTCTCTCTCTCTTGTTTTCTTTCTCTCTTGCTTGCTTGCTTTCTCTCCCTCTTTCTCTTTCTTTCTCTCTCTCTTGTTCTTTCTCTCTCTGAGCTTCGCGGCACACCTGACCATGTCTCACGGCACACTAGTGTGCCGCGGCACACTGGTTGAAAAACACTGGTCTGGAGGACAGAAGGAAAAGGGGGGACATGATCGAAACGTTTAAATATATTAAAGGGTTAAATAAGGTCCAGGAGGGAAGTGTTTTTAATAGGAAAGTGAACACAAGAACAAGGGGACACAATCTGAAGTTAGTTGGGGGAAAGATCAAAAGCAACATGAGAAAATATTATTTTACTGAAAGAGTAGTAGATCCTTGGAACAAACTTCCAGCAGATGTGGTAGATAAATCCACAGTAACTGAATTTAAACATGCCTGGGATAAACATATATCCATCCTAAGATAAAATACAGAAAATAGTATAAGGGCAGACTAGATGGACCATGAGGTCTTTTTCTGCCGTCAGACTTCTATGTTTCTATGTTTCTATGCTATAGTCCAACAAGGAGCAATATATAGATCTAAGTGCAGAGGTGCAATTCAGCAGGTTCTGACCAGTTCTAAAGAACTGGTAGCAGAAATTTTGAGTAGTTCAGAGAACTGGTCAATACCACCTCTGACTGCCCCTGCCCCCATCTATTCTCTGCCACCTGAGTCCCAGCTGATCGGGAGGAAATGAGGATTTTGCAGTATCCTTCCCCTGCCACTCCCACCAAGCCACACCCTACCCACCAAGCCACACCCACAGAACCAGTAGTAAACCTTTTTTGAACCCCACCACTGTTTTTGCTATATTCAACTGTGTGGATTTATAAACTACTAAAATTCTCATTTGTTTATCTGTCCACTTGCACCCTTAAATTAGGCCAAATGATCTCTTATGCTGCAACAATTTTTGAATCTAACTTTAAGTTAGATTCTGCTAACTTAATGCATTAAAAAAATCTATTCCTGTAGGATTCAGATAGCAATAACAATAGCATTTAGACTTATATACCACTTCATAGTGCTTTTACAGCCGTCTCTTACAGCGGCTTACAGAATCAGCATATTGCCCCCAACAATCTGGGTCCTCATTTTACCCACCTCAGAAGGATGGAAGGCTGAGTCAACCTTGAGTGATATTTGAACTGCTGAACTGCAGTTAGCTGAAGTAGCCTGCAGTGCTGCACTCTGATCACTGCACCACCCTGGCACTTTCCATGATATTTTCCATGATTTTCCATAATATTCAGACCAGTTTTATTTGCCAAGTTGTGTCCATGTGATTTCCAAAGCTTCCTATCCACTTCCCACAAGGAAACTCAATGAGGAAGCCAGCAGGAAGTCAAAGCCGTTCCCCTCCTCCATCCTTTTTTGCTCACTTGTTTATTTATTTCAGTAAGTTAATATTGACTTCAACAAGAACTCCATTCGTTTGCCACTGCAGATATTTTTCTATTTATAAATATGTACTATTCTTAAATGATCAAGGGACCATCAAGCATTGGGGTGAAACCCCCCCCCCCCCCCATGGTCAGCCTAAAATTTAATGTTCATTCTGGTCACATCAGACTGCACTGTGTTTCTTTCAAAGGATGACCCAATGGGTCACAAGGTTGTCTGGTAGCATATATAACTCTGAATTTCTTCAAGATTCAGCAGCTACCTTTCTATTTCCAGACTCGGTGCAGGGAAATTTGTCTTTTCTTTTATAGCTTTAAATGAAAGAACACTTTTTACATCATGTTCTGCAGCATGCTTCCCAATCAATCTGAGAGAACCTGGTGCATGTTCTTTTACCAATTGCGGCTGGCTAATTTGGACCCCTGATTTGAGTTGCTATTGTTGCTTGAGTTGCTATTGTTAAACTGGGGAGAAAGGTACATTTTTATGTGCTGATTTGTAAAGCTTTGGGTTTTAAAATAATCAATAGTAGGAATTGCCATGCCGTGGCTTGCATTGGCTGCCGATCATTTTCCGGTCACAATTCAAAGTGTTGGTCATGACCTTTAAAGCCCTACATGGCTTTGGACCAGACTACATCTGGAACCGCCTGCTACCGCACGAATCCCCGCGACCGATAAGGTCCCACAGAGTTGGCCTTCTCCGGGTCCCGTCGACTAAACAATGTTGTTTGGTGGGCCCCAGGGGAAGAGCCTTCTCTGTGGCGGCCCCGGCCCTCTGGAACCAACTTCCCCGGAGATTAGAATTGCCCCCACCCTCCCTGTCTTTCGTAAACTACTCAAGACTCATTTATAACGCCAGGCATGGGGGAGTTGAGATATTCCTTCCCCCTAGGCCATTACAAGTTATGCATGGTATGTCTGTGTGTATGTTTGGTTTTATAATAAGGGTTTTTAGTTGTTTTATTATTGGATTGTCACATGCTGTTTTTATCATTGTTGTTAGCCGCCCTGAGTCTATGGAGAGGAGTGGCATACAAATCCAATAAATTATTATTATTATTATTATTATTATTATTATTATTATTATCATTATCATTATCATCATCATCATCATCATCATCATCATCATTATCATTATCATTATCATTATCATTATCATTATCATTATTTCATTTCATTTATTTTATTTTTATTTTTTATTTTATTTTATTTTATTTTATTTTATTTTATTTTATTTTATTTTATTTTACTTTACTTTACTTTACTTTACTTTACTTTACTTTACTTTACTTTACTTTACTTTACTTTACTTTACTTTACTTTACTTTACTTTACTTTACTTTATTTTATTTTATTGTTAGAGTTGAAAGGGACCATGCAGGTCATCAAGTCCAACCCCCTGTCTGAGCAGGAATCCTAAAGCACCCCAACCAAATGGCAGTCCAATCTCCGTTGAAAGTGTCCAGAGTTGGGGAGTTCCACTGGTTGACCGCTCTGACCGTCAGGAAGTTCTTCCTTACTTCTAGGTTGAATCTCTCCTGGGTCAGCTTCCAGCCGTTGTTCCTCGTCCGGCCCTCTGGTGCTCTGGAGAATAGAGTGGCCCCCTCCTCTCTGTGACAACCCCTCATATACAGCTATCATGTCCCCTCTGGTCCTCCTTTTCTCTAAGCTATCCATGCCCAGTTCCCGCAATCTCTCTTCGTAAGTCTTGGTTTCAAGTCCCCTAATCATTTTGGTTGCTCTTTTCTGCACCTTCTCCAGAGTTTCAATGACTCTTTTGAAGTGTGGTGACCAGAACTGGATGCAGTACTCCAGATGTGGTCTGACCAGGGCGTAGTAGAGTGGTATTAATACTTCCCTGGTCTTGGAGTGTATCCACCTGTTGATGCAGCTTAGGATAGTGTTGGCTTTTTTTGGCCGCTGCTGCACATTGCTGGCTCATGTTTAGTTGATTATCCACCAAGACTCCAAGATCTCTTTCGCAGTCACTACTGCTAAGCGGGGTTTCTCCCAGGCTGTATGTGTGTCTAGGTTTTTTTTTACCAAGGTGAAGGACTTTGCTCTTGTCGACGTTGAACATCATGTTGTTATTGTGGTCCCATAGTGTTAATCTGTCTAGATCTTTCTGTATTTTGAGCCTGTCCTCTAGGGTGTTGGCTACCCCTGCCAGCTTGGTGTCGTAAGTAAAGCCAATAAGAAAATCAGGAGAAAATTCACAAGCTAGCCATGACTGTCAGTTGCCTGTTTTTCTTCATCCTAATCATCTATCAATAATGTCATTTTTCATTCCATTTATGTATTATCACTTGGAAAATTTGTGAGTTAAGAGTGAATTTCTGCTCAAACAATGGAATTCAACAAACTCAAACTCAACCCAGACAAGATGGAGTGGCTGTGGGTCTTGCCTCCCAAGGGCAATTCCATCTGTCCATCCATTACCCTGGGGGGAGAATCATTGACCCCCTCAGAGAGGATTCGCAACTTGGGCGTTCTCCTCGATCCACAGCTCACATTAGAGAAACATCTTTCAGCTGTGGCGAGGGGGGCGTTTGCCCAGGTTCGCCTGGTGCACCAGTTGCGACCCTATTTGGACCGGGAGTCACTGCTCACAGTCACTCATGCCCTCATCACCTCGAGGCTCAGCTACTGTAATGCTCTCTACATGGGGCTACCTTTGAAAACTGTTCGGAAACTTCAGATCGTGCAGAATGCAGCTGCGAGAGCAATCATGGGCTTTCCTAAATATGCCCATGTTACACCAACACTCCGCAGTCTGCATTGGTTGCCGATCAGTTTCCGGTCACAATTCAAAGTGTTGGTTATGACCTATAAAGCCCTTCATGGCACCGGACCAGATTACCTCAGGGACCGCCTTCTGCTGCACGAATCCCAGTGACCAGTTAGGTCCCACAGAGTGAGTCTTCTCCGGGTCCCGTCAACTAAACAATGCCGCTTGGCGGGACCCAGGGGAAGAGCCTTCTCTGTGGCGACCCCGGCCCTCTGGAACCAACTCCCCCGAGAGATTAGAATTGCCCCCACCCTCCTTGCCTTTCGTAAACTTCTTAAAACCCACCTCTGTCACCAGGCATGGGGGAATTAAGACTTCTTCTCCCCCTAGGCCTTTACAATTCTATGCATGGTATGTTTGTATGTATGTTTGGTTTTTTATATTAAGGGGTTTTTAATTCGCTTTTAGTATTGGATTATTATTGTACATTGTTTATGATTGCTGTTAGCCACCCCGAGTTTTCGGAGAGGGGCGGCATATAAATCCAAAAAATAAAATAAAAATAAATAAATAAATAAATTTCTCCTCACGTTCACTCTTCTTGCTCCCTATCATTTCTCTCACGGCTGGAGCATCCCAACTAAATTTAGATATGTAGTAGACAGTAATGGGTTGCAGCCATTATGGCTGGGATCAGGGTTCTGGTGGCGGAAATTGAGATGTGCACGCAGAGATATGACTTCTGCGCATATGCAGTGAGAAAAAATCTTGCACGAGGATGCACTTGCGCATGAGAGTTCACTGATTTTCGGTGCTTCCTAGATTTGCCCACGTTTCTACAACACTCCGTGGCCTGCACTGGCTGCCGATCAGTTTCCGGTCACAATTCAAAGTGTTGGTAATGACCTTTAAAGCCCTACATGGCACTGGACCAGAATACCTCCGGAACCGCCTTCTAGCGTACAAATACCAGCGGCCGATAAGGTCCCACAGAGTTGGCCTTCTCCAGGTCCCGTCGACTAAACAATGTCATTTGGCGGGCCCCAGGTGAAGAGCCTTCTCTGTGGCGGCCCCGGCCCTCTGGAATCAACTTCCCCCGGAAATTAGAACAGCCCCCATCCTCCTTGTCTTTCGCAAGTTACTTAAGACCCACCTATATTGCCAGGCATGGGGGAACTAAGACATCTCCCCCAGGCTTATTATATTTCATGTTTGATGTGTATGTGTTGTATGGTTTTTAATTGTTGAGGTTTTTATATATTTTATTATTAGATTTGTTCCATTGTTATACTGTTTTTATTACTGTTGTGAATCGCCCCGGGTCTTCAGAGAGGGGTGGCATACAAATCTAATAAATTGAATTGAATTGAATTTTTTGCTTCTGTGCATGCATGGAATGCTCTGTTCTTGAGCTGGCAGGTTGCCAGCTGAGGCGACACCGTGTATGCGCTAAATCATAAGTTTTACTAACAATGAGCTCAGTAGCAACTAACTAACGATATGAGGTAATGCCATTTGACAGCTCCCTTTTATAGTCGGCTGTCAAATGGCCTGGCCAATCACAGCCAGTCTTAATTCCTGCTCCTAAAAAACCCTCTAGCGGCATACTGGAACATATATTTTTCTTTGCTAGCATTTTTTTTGTTTGGAACCCATATCGCATCTCAGACATCAACACTCTTGAAAATGTCCAAAGATACTTCACCAGAAAAGTCCTTCACTCCTCCACTCGAAACAGAATACCCTACGAGACTAGACTTTCAATCCTGGGCCTAGAAAGCCTAGAACAAAAACGCCTTAAACAAGATCTAAGTATTGCCCACAAGATCATATGCTGCAACATCCTGCCTGTCGGCAACTACTTCAGCTTCAACCACAACAACACAAGAGCACACAACAGATTTAAAATTAATATTAACCGCTCCAAACTTGACTGTAAAAAATATGACTTTAGTAACCGAGTTGTCGAAGCGTGGAACTCATTACTGGACTTCATAGTGTCATCCCCAAACCCCCAACACTTTACCCTTAGATTATCTACGGTTGACCTATCCAGATTCCTAAGAGGTCAGTAAGGGGCGAGTACAAGTGCACCAGAGTGCCTTCCGTCCCCTGTCCTATTGCTCTGCTATATCTCCTATTCCTTTCTTCTATTCCTATATCTCTTCTTCTATTCTTTCATTGATAGGTTCTATTACTATATCTTCTTTTCTATCCTTTCTTAGATATATTTTACTATGAGTATCTTCTCTATAACCTTCATCATGTATTTTACCCACTAAAAACCTCATTGTGTATTGGACAAAATAAATAAATAAAATAAATAAAAAATAGTGCAAGGACTGCTCCCCCCCTCCCCAAATCAACCAAGTATTGATTCATTGAGTGTGGCAGGAATTGATTAAACGTCTTGTACCCAAGCCTGAGATCATGGGCTGGGAGAGTGTGATTCTATCCAAGGTCACACAGCTGGCTTTTATGACTAAGGCAGGACTACAACTCAGTCTCCTAGCATGTTTCTGTCATGGAAATCAAACCAGCTCTCCAAGTATTTATCCTACTGCTTGGCATTATCTTACTGCATTCATCTGGATTTACTTTGAACAAAACCCTTTTACATAATGCAAGTAACTAAACTTTATTTTTATGATTCTACTTCAGGCAGATCTAACATGATATTCTTCTGGTTATGTCTTACTGATGAAAGGAAATATTTGTAGCTCAGGGGTCTTTGGTATTTGCTCTCTGCATTGCCTGTTTTCTTGCAGGTAGTTCATTGCCCAAACTGAGCATCATTATCAGTGCTAGGTAACACCACTGATGCTGCTACCCTAATTATGGGAATGGAATATCTGCAAGAATACCACCAAGCTCAGAGACCACCAAGGACCCCTAGAATGTCTCAGATCTTCCCAAGCATAGCTCAGAATAGAGCTGGATCTGTCCCTGGCTTCATGGATCCAGCATTCTCCTGCAGCAATTGATAGGCAATGGACATTATGATAAATGCCTTAAAGTCACTCTCTGAATCAAGAACTAATTCAGGCTTGCTTATAGTTTTTCCTGCAGTCCCCAAGGTTCAATACTTAGGACAGCTGAATGATTAAATCAAATTGAGACCTCTACTAATCCCATCCCAGGGTCTTACTATGGCACTCTGTTCTGCTGTCTTTCTATTATTATGTTCATAAATGAGGAATTGACATTCCCAAGTAGCCTACTTAAATATAGTTCATAAAATCATATACCAAAATGCCCTACTTGTTAATGACTACGTCACCTTCAACTGCAACAACACACGAGCGCAAAATCAATTTAAATTAAATGTCAACCGCTCCAAACCTGGCTGCAAAAAATATGACTTCAGCAAAAGAGTAATCAACACCTGGAATGCACTACCCGACTCTGTGGTTTCTACTCCTAACCCCAAAATCTTTAACCTTAGACTATCTACAATTGACCACTCCCCCTTTCTAAGAGGTCTGGTAAGGGGCGTGCATAAGCACACCATTGTGCCTAATGTCCCTGTCCTATTGTCTTCTTTTGTTACTTTTTATCATTACTTATCTAATGTTTTATTTGTATAAATTACCACCCTATAATTGTTTGACAAAATAAATAAATAAATAAAATTAATTAAATAAATATCTGGTGGAGTGGCTATCTCTTCTTTTGTGTGGGCCTAAGGTAGATTGTTTCCTAAACTGATGTACAACTAGCCTATTTGGGAAACCCTCCTAGATTGATTATTGCTAGTGAAATGCATCATCACTAATGAGTCCCTGTATGCCCACAAGGTGGGGTAAATCCACCCCACCTTGAATGCCTTTCTTAACCTGCTAAGTTCCCTTGACTGTTACAACTCTGTCGTCTCCGTTCTGACTTAACTACAGCTCATAAAAACATATACCAAAATGTCCTACCTGTTAGTGACTACTTCATATTCATCTGCAACAACACACAAGCATGAAATAGATTTAAACTAAATGTCAACCGCTCCAAACTAGACTGCAAAAAATACGACTTCAGCAATAGAGTAATCAACGCCTGGAATGCACTACCTGACTCCGTGGTTTCTACTCCTAACCCCCAAACCTTTAACCTTAGACTATCTATAATTGACCTCTCCCCCTTTCTAAGAGGTCTGTAAGGGGCGTGCATAAGTGCACCATTGTGCCTACCATCCTTGTCTTACTGTTCTATTGTCTTCTATCATTACTTTTTATCATTACTTATCTAATGGTTTATTTGTACAAATTACCATCCTATAATTGTTTGACAAATATATAAAATAAATCTTTATACACCTTTGAACTGTCTCTTGATTTTCTTGGGTGTTGACACTGAATATGGCCATTTCCAGCGACACTAGACAATGTCGTTTGGTGGGGCCTAGAGGAAGAGCCTTCTCTGTGGAGGCCCCGACCCTCTGGAATCAGCTTCCCCCAGAGATTCGCACTGCCCCCACCCTCCTCACCTTCCACAAGAGTCTCAAGACTCATCTATGCCGCCAGCCTTGGGGCCACTAGATTTTAGCCTCCCCTGGCTGACGAATGTGTTGTGAGTAAGTCGATTGAATGGGAATGAGTGTGTTTTTATGGTTTTTGGGGTTTTTAGACTATTAATTCAAATTAATTGGATTTGGGTCGTTGTATATTGTTCCGTTATATGTAGTAAGCCACCTGAGTCCTCAGAGAGGGACGGGCATAACAGTCCAGTTAATAAATAATAAATAAACAAATTTCCAAAACAGCAGTTAGGAATCACACTCTAGCCATGATGGAATGTAATCCGGAGCAAGAGGCAATTTAGCCTGGATCATCTGTGTGAAAGTTAAAAAACACAGCTCTTCCCTAATACAGTGGTACCTCATGATATGAACCCCTCGTAATAAGAACATTTCGAGATACGAACCCCCAGCTGTTTTAAAAGGTGACAGCCGGGCGGCGGCGCCCAGCGGAGCGCCATTTTGTGATTTTTTTTCACCCCTTGCACGCATTAATCGCTTTTACATTGTTTCCTATGGGAAACATTGTTCCGTCTTATGAACTTTTCACCTTACGAACCTCCTTCCGGAACCAATTAAGTTCGTAAGACGAGGTATTACTGTAGTTCCACACGTGCCCTCCGATATGGCTCCATGTGCCACATGTGCCATAGGTTCGCCATCACAGTCATAGGCTGAGCACTATCTGTAAATGTTTATGTATCTCCCTAGGAGAGGAAAATTAGGTTGAAAGAAAGAGAAACCACCAATTCATAAGCCACTTCACTTGTGTATCTAGGAACGGACCCTGATTCTTAATTTCATTGACAGATATTTCAGGATAGCACTTGTCAGCTCATTAAAGATTTACCATGGCCACATTAACCTTAATGCTCTCTTTTTATGAGCATGCTATTCCTTCTACACGTCTGGCATTATGTCTTCACTACTGTTTATTTACAAGTTTCCTTAACACTCCATTTCACTCGCACAGCAATTTCATTAGCTGTTCTTGTAGTTTTTAAGTCTTCAGAAACGGCTTCTTTATATTTTCATTAACTGTCATTGGAAAACAAGCCACGTTGGAGGACAAACATGTGCCTACTTATGTGTGTTCATCTATTCCAGGGGTGTCAAACTTGATTTCATTGAGGGCCGCATCAGGGTTGTGCTTGACCTGGTGGGGGAGGGCATGATGAGGGTGGGCGTGGCCAGCTCGGCATCACTGATTGAGGCTCTGTTTTCGGCCGCGATGGCCTACTGTGGTCCTCTGCCAGTGAAAACAGAGCCGGGGAGGGCCGTGTACAACTCTACCGAGCTCCGTTTTTACTGGCAGAGGGCAGCAGGAGGCCATTGCAGCCAAAAGTGGAGCCCGAGAGTCCCATGCCTGGCTCTCCCCATCTCCTTTTTCGCTGGCAGAGGCATTGTGGGCCGGTCCATTCCTATTTTTAGGGTGGGCCTACGAGCCTGATCTAAGCACTCTGTGGGCCCACTCATGGGCCTTGAGTTTGACGCTCCTGTTCTATTCTGTATCTCATTTACCCTCTGATTTGTAAAGTTTCTATGATTTCTAAAAAACCAAATAGGATGTTTGTTTGTTTGTTTGTTTGTTTGTTTATTTATTAGATTTGTATGCCGCCCCTCTCCGTAGACTCGGGGCAGCTAACAACAATAATAAGACAATATAAACAAATCTAATATTTAAGGAGAGGGGCGGCATACAAATCTAATAAATAAAATAAATAAATAAGTTTAAGTTAAATTAAAAAAACCTAATTTAAGATACCAATCATACATACAGACATACCAAGCATAAATTTTATAAGCCTAGGAGGAAAGGAATATCTCAATTCCCTCATGCCTGACGACAGAGGTGGGTTTTAAGGAGCTTACAAAAGGCAAGGAGGGTGGGGGCAACTCTGATCTCTGGGGGGAGTTGGTTCCAGAGGGTCGGGGCCACCACAGAGAAGGCTCATCCCCTGGGTCCCGCCAGACAGCATTGTTTAGTCGATGGGACCCGGAGAAGGCCAACTGTTAGGCTCCAACAGTTCATTGTTTCTCAAGCTTAGAAACTTTAGCATAGGATAGGATAGGACAGGATAGAATTCTTTATTGGCCAAGTGTGATTGGACACACAAGGAATTTGTCTTTGGTGCGTATGCTCTCAGTGTAGAGCTCTGAAGGGCTGAAGAAGCTTCTTGAACGAGAAGCAAAATGTCTTCAAACCAGAAAGTCCAGTTGCCTCTTGAAAAAAACACCTTTGGGCCAACCATGACCTTGTCAATGAGATACAACATTTAATAATTGTCAAAAGGTACAAATAAGCAATCAGGAAACAATAATGTTAATATAAATCGTAAGGATACAAGCAACAAGTTACAGTCATACAGTCATAAATGGGAGGAGATGAGTGATAGGAACAATGAGAAGATTAATAGTAG